>NC_051270.1:4577004-4898595 GCF_015220745.1 Sebastes umbrosus
TTCAGTGTGGCCCAGGACATATTTGCATACACACTGCTAAGAGAATGTGGCCGTATGTGGTCCGGACAACCTCTGAATGTGGTCTAAGTAATTGGATCTCAACGAGATCTCAACGCGTCTTGAGTGCGTTCACACCTGTACTTGGAGCTTTGATCAGATCACCCATGTTAATACGCATGTTAATACGCATGTTAATACCAAATGACTGTTAAAGGCAGTGCAAATGGCTCTAGGGTCTGTCAATAGACTGTGCCCTCTGTCGGTGTGAGTCGGAAATTAGCTATATATATATAATATTGATTTAACAACCCTCCAAATTTACATCTCTGATGCAGGCTATAAGACAGTGATCACATATCCCAGCGTCAAATACACTACTGAAGATGTATTTATCAGGTTGATTACAGAGAATAATATCAATTAAGCTGGAATTTGAGATATCATGGGGGTTCAGAAATGTGTCAAATTCATACCATTACAAATATCTTTGAACTTATTTGATACAGATGATAATATTGAGATCACCCAGGATGACTACCTCGGAGGTTAGAAAAGGGGCTCGGCTGTTTTAACATTTAATAGCTAAGCTTGACTATTCAGAATTGCATTAGAGATATCCATAATTGCGTTTGACTAGTCGTAATTACGTTGTCACTAGTCAGAATTCGTATTCAAGATATCTATAACGTCATTCTGACTGGTCAAAACGACAGTTCGCGATATCCGTAATTCAGTTCTGACTATCCTAAATAACAGTTACAGATTTCTCAAACGTCATTATGACTAGTCAAAATTGTTGTGCATGACGTTGCTCATGCAAGGCTTCTCATTGATTATTGGCCCAACAAAGCATGTGAACAGTGTTAGCAGAAGCTTTTGCTAACTTAGATAGTTCGGTAATGCTGGAAAGATATTCACAGATTCAAACTTACCGGATCAATAACTCGTAAGTTGTTAAAACACAAACGACGCCTGTTTCTAACCGTAGTAAGGAGCTACAAACTCAATTGAATCAAAACGACCCGTCCTCCGAGCTGGACACCTAACATTGGTCTCTATGTGCAGCCGGCTGTGGATCAGATAGTTAGAAAATACCATGAAATAAAAAGAGCTCATCATCAAGGAATTTGTGGCGAACGAGAACTTTGTTCGCTAGAGAGTTGTGGTAGAAATTTACAGCATATTGTAGATTTATTGTCTCCAGACACACTTTATAAACCCATACGACTACGAACCCATAAAACTCTAATTCAAGATAAATTTATCTGTAATTACATTTTGATTAATCGTAACTCCAGTTAGAGATATCTACAATGTCATTTTGACTAGTCATAATTTAATCTTAGATATCAAAAAAGGACAATGTAGATATCTTGAATTGAGGGGGAATTAAAGATATCTTGAACTGGAATTATGAATAGTCAGAATTAAATTGTAATCCGAAACTGGAATTACGGATATCCACAATTCAGTTGCAGATATCCATAATTCACATTGCGGATATCCGCAACTGAATTGTGGATATCCGTAATGACAAACCCTATACACATGAATGGCAAAAGTAGTTTGAATCGTACTAGTCAAAATGTAATTATGGATATCTTGAATTAGAGTTTTAGGCAAAATGACGTTGCACATATCTCTAATGAATATCCTGTCTAGCTATTAAATGTTAAAATGGCTTGCCACATATGGCTGCCTATAGACAGCTACAGCTATAATGGTATTATTGTGACCAAATTCAACATTCAGGGCCATAAAATCAAAGAATTTAGGAGGTGAAATACCCTTTAAAACTGCCCACTGTCAGCTTGCCAACTGCTGTCAATCAAACACAGACTTTGAGATGAAAAGGAGTAGTTCTGGTATTTCCCCAAAAGGCCTTTTTCTTCCTTTTAATAATGCCTTCATAAACATGTTGGGATTATTTCTGACCACAAAAAGGGATGACTAAATGTGATTCCAGACTTTACTAAATTTATACCAATCAGGAATAATTTGACAGATTTGATGGACCACCACAGAGCCATCAGCTCTAGATCGTGGTCAAACAACTAACCAATCAGACGTCAAAGTAACATCTGCTTTACTAAAAAAATAATACTAAATAAACACGGAACACAAGCATCATTATATACTTACTTCATTGTTGAGCTGCTTCTCCTCATAAGCCGGGTTTACCGAGTCAAAAGACCTTCCTCTGCGTGGCCCCTGTTCTTCAGACATCTTGGCGTACATGCCTCCTGTCTCCAGATCAGTAAAGTAGAAATGTAGAATTGTTGCTCAGTAGAGTTGTTTGTTCTGCACAAGCTACAGCTTGAGATCAGCTCCGGTGTGAGTTGCCAGCTGTACTGTCACACAGAGATAAATGCTGAGGTGTTTATGAAGCTGCAGTGGAGGGGAGGGTGCACGGAGAGAGGGAGCAGATTAGTACAGGTCATGATTAACATCAGGATTGACACACACACAACAACCAATTCCCTATACAAACTGTACTTTTAGTTTCTATGCTCATATCCATACTGATGGAAAGGTTGTGATCACTTATTCAGTTGCTTTACTGTTTCCAGGTAGCTGCTACTAACAGTAGCCTATAACAGCTTTAGTGGGTGACTCAATAAACGTACTTAAGACTGCATGTTGTGTTAATGACGTTGCTGTTATGAGCAACCAACATGTTTACAAGCTCTCACCATCAGTTGCCACATTAGGGGTGAAATTAATGAGGTTTCCCTTATTGGAAATAGGGACTAATGAGTGAATCAGACATTTTCACATAGCAGCTTAGGGGGTTTGTGGCGGCTTTCATCTACTTTCTACGCACGTCACACGTGCTTATAAACTGCATTGTTTTACGTTTGTGCCTCCTGGTTCATAGTTAGCTGATGTGTGTTTGATTGCTGATAGGATGTTGATTCTGATTTGTTGAGAGAAAAGTCATGTGCTTGCTCAGAAATATTCCTTGCAGTATCAGGTCTCCACTTGGGAACATGACTAAGACTGAGGATGTGGCTTAGTGATTTCACTCGATGAACGTGGATTTCTTAAGCACAGGGATGACAGATGACAGAGGGTGCCATGCCATGATTCGGCTGCCCATTATTCTGAAACCCCAATAGTCAGAAAAATGTCCCATTGGACAAAAAGCCCATTTGCTCGACGCCCATTGCTCCAAAAATACAAACTCTACATGCAACAAACAGAGGCTTAATTCTTATGCAGAATGATGTCATCGGGCCTTCCCGGCACAATATTTTGTTGACGTTGGAACAATGGGCAGTTCCCTGAAAGAAGGGGTAGGCCACACAGATTTACTGGATGAATAGTCACAGTATGAAGCACAGAGGCTCTTAATTTTTTATCTTTATCTTATTAAAGTCCAACTGAAATTAAAATTTTGTTTTGTATATCATTGATTGCTTGTTTTGACTTGTGTACTTAATTGTTCAAGATTACCAAAGGGCAGAAATTTAAGAGTTGCAAAGGACAATGTCAGTACTCTCTGGCGAGATGGTTAAGGTTAGGCATTAATCACGAATAGTAAAGGTTAGGCATTGACCTTGAATAGTTAAAGTTAGGATAAGTCGTTGGGCAGCGAGCCTCGTGAGAGTTTTTGCACGTTTTTGTAGATTTCAGATCAGATTTCACAATTTGTGGGTCACCTTCTAGACACGACCGCTGCTGGGCCAATGTTGTTCGTCATTGGATCCCCCTTGGCATACGTGACAAAACAATTCTTACCAGTCAAGACTGAGTCCTCATTTCTACCCACTTAAAAAAAATCTTAACCCCCCCTTCACTGCATGCCCACTTTACCCATGCAGTTATCCATCTATGATGAGTAATTGTAATTATAGCAAGAGACAGGAAGTCTCCATCTGGTTCTTTAATTTTGTCTGCAACAGTATAGCCCGTCTCTAGGAGGCTCCATGTGAGACCTGGCATATTTAAACACATTTACAGCCGGATCTGACCTTTAGCAAACCTCTGAGAAGAAAATCACTTCTCAATGCAGATTGTTCACTAGTATACAAGTTATCTGCAGCCAGGATTTTTCTGAAAGGTAAATCTGACCTTGATGCAGCTGTGCTCCTTTGAGAAGCTTAATGAAAGCCAATCTTCGAGTGTGATCCATCTGCTCTCTGTTTATACAATTAGAGAGCCCAGGCCTTTGTGCAGGTATTGTCCGATGCGTTCTGCAGGCTCATTCTGCTACCACACATGTTTGTTGCTTTATTTCA
Organism: Sebastes umbrosus; assembly: GCF_015220745.1. Lineage (NCBI taxonomy): Eukaryota > Metazoa > Chordata > Actinopteri > Perciformes > Sebastidae > Sebastes > Sebastes umbrosus. The sequence goes on from NC_051270.1 coordinate 4,581,246, forward strand.
TTATGCTGCACTGAAACATTTTGAAATAATTCACGTGGATGATAGATGCAGCAGTAAATCACTTCTCTGAATAAGGCTGATGGGAAGGCTCCTTACATGTGAAACTCAAAGAGAGACTGAAGTGACAGCTGTGAAGAATGAAATAATCAGTAAATAAAATACAATAATTTGCTGCCGTTAGAAATGGTTCATGTGCATTCAGTGTGTCTCCAGTAAAGTACATAAAAGCAGTGGTGCCTAAACCTAAAGAAGTTGTAGTTTTATTGCCTAAACGAGCTTACATACCCTTCCTGTCCAGTGAAGTAAAGTAAGGCTTTGAATGCAGGACTTTAACTTGTAGTGGAGTATTTTTCACAGTTATGCAGAATAATGCATATTATTGGATTATACTTGTTGGTGCATTAATGTGTTCATCACTTTAATGTTGTAGCTGGTTACGGTGGAGCTCATTTTAATGACCTTATATACTGCTGGGTAGTTAAATCTATAATAATATATCATAATTTATTAGTTGATTATATTTTGTATTAATACTCTGAATCTGTAAAGTAACTAAAGATGTCATATTAATGTAGTGGAGTAAAAAGTATAATATTTCCCTCTGAGATAGTGGAGTAGAAGTAGAAAGTATATGGAAATACTCAAGTAAAGTACAAGTACCTCAAAATTGTACTTAAGTACAGTACTTGAGTAAATGTACTTTCCACCACTGAGTACATGTTATACTTTATTGTTTTTCCAAGCATTATTTACTGCTCCTGTTGGAATGAAATAATTGTTAATTATTTATCTGCAAAGTAATAATGTGTTTTTCATACCTTTTGATGCATTAAATCATACCGGGATTATTGCTGAAATTGATTGGTTGTGGCACACTAGCCTTACCTAGAATAACTTCCACCAGCCACCACTGCAGTGTGCTATTATTTCATTTCAACATTTTATTAGAAGATAAACCCCTTGAGATGCAGCATCTCGTTTTCAAGGGGGTCCTCGGGCATAAAACATAGAAGTTAACAAACATTTAGGTACATAAACAATGATAACAAAACAAAAACATAAATTCAACAACAAAACAATCAACATAAGATAAGATAAGATAAAATAAGATATTCCTTTATTAGTCCCGCAGTGGGGAAATTGCAGTGTACAGCAGCAAAGGGGATAGTGCAAAAAACGAGATGCATCAACTAACTGAGTAAAAAAAGAGCTAAACAAAGTGTAACAAAATATGAACTATTTAAATAGAAGGAAGTATAAAAATAGGAGCAGTATATACAGTATTGACAATAAACAGACAATTAACAAAATTGCACAAGTGGAAAAAATATATTGCACAGTGAGAATGAAATGAAATTCCACCTGAAAATATTGCACAGTATGACATACACCTGAGTAGTAATAATGACAATGATATTGCACAGTCATTATACAGTATAGTGCCGTTATTGTCAGTATTTGGTGTGTAAGTGTAAGTTGTCTACTGGGAGCAGTGCTGGTTGTGGAGTCTGGAGTATATATACATATATATATATATATATATGTATATATACTAGTACTTTAATGAAGTAAAGGATCTGAATACTTCTTCCACCACTGCTTGTGTCTCATGTTGATTCTGAATGGGATGGCACCCTCTCCTGTTGGCTACTTCACAACACTCCTGTACATTAGACTACTCCCATGAGTACGAGGGCAATTCCAGCATTGTTCCATTCAGATGCAGCAAAATGTGCCTTTTCTGTGAGAGCAGGAAGCCTCTGGATTATTCTACCTATGGAAATATGCAACTGCACTACATACATGACTTTTGAAATTTAAAATATCATAAATATTTAACTCTATTCAGTTATGGTTTTAGGTTGTAGTAGTTGTATCTCTGGATGTAACGCGGGTCCCTGAACGCAGCAGCAGCTTGTCTGGTTTTCTAGTGATGGGAATTTCATCTCTTTTTAGTGAGCCGGTTCATTTGGCTCAGCTCACCAAGAAGAAGAGCCGGCTCTTTCGGCTCCCAAACTCGGCTCTTCATTTTACCACTTCTGCCTTTTATAATTCAGCCAAATTTAGCGCTGTTTTGCACCTATGATTAGTATGTGTGCACATATATCACTTAAATTATTCAATATAATTATACTAAACCTTATAATTTCCAGAATACCATAATTTTACATGCTGCTTCGTTTCCGACTGTCACTCATCTTTTCTGCTATTTGCACACCGCACTCCTCTCTCTCTCTTTCTCTCCTCCTCTCCCTCCTGCTCTGTACCTGTAGACCGTCAGCGCGCCACACACCCCCGCCCCTCCTGGTATGGAGGTGAGGTGTGGGGTATTTGTGTCCCTCTTTAACGTCCTTTGCCACCAGTCTTATTGTAGCTGTTATCACCTGATTGGTCGCACGGACGTCATTAACACAACATTCAGTCACAGTCAGTGCATGGAGTGCCCGTGGCGCGGAGAAGATCATCCTATAATTCTGCATGGAATTAAGTAAAAAAAACAAAACGGCTCTCGGATGGGAGCCGGCTCTTATCGTTCACTTAACTCTTAGAGCTGGCTCGTTCGCGACCGACACATCACTAGTAGGACCAGACTGGTTCTATTTCTATCGGTTATAACGTTACTTAATGTGTAACTAGTGGTGTAAGAAAATACTGAAAAATATCAAGTATCGCAATATTATGTTTTGTGATACTGTATCGATATTTAATTAATTGTTTGCATGCCAAGATTAACTCATTTGCAAAGATATGTGCCCTCCCAATGTAGTGCTATGATGTTACAGGGACTGTGATTAATGCAGATGTTCTGATTGCATTAAACAAAAGAGTAGGGCTGTCAATCGATTAAAATATTTAATTGCATGATTGTCCATGATTAAAGGGACTGTTTGTAACTTTCAGAAATGCTTGTTAACAGTGACACCTGTGGCCGTTAAGTCAACGAAAGTCAGCGTCGGGCTTGCGCTTGCTCGCTCTAAATAGACATGAACGAGCATCGCTCAAAACAGTGAGGCAACACACGTCAGCTAAAACCACAATATCACTCTATATTTCAGCTGCTTGGCAGTAATGTTAGCTGACCAGACGAAGGTCTCTCCATGAATCAATGCTGATCCTAGTGTTGGCTTTTCCTGCTTCAGCCTCCCGACCGCCAGGAACAGGGGAGACACCGGCACCCGGTCAGAGACGATTAGGTTTCTCTCTGCGGAGCCCCGTCACTTCACAAGACACTGAAAACCTTTGTTGGTCTGGAGGAGATGCAGCAGTTATTTCTGCACAAACGTCCACTGTACATTCACTAGATATTCTCAGAGCTAAACTAACTCCTCTGCAGTGTGTAGTGAGCGCACCTGAACGTAAGAGTGGAGTACGATAACGCGCGCGGTGTGTGAGTGAAGGCAAGCAGGCAGAGGAGCAGAGTGGAGACTCCGATCCCGACCCGGTAGAGTTATACGTGTAAAAAGTTACAAACAGTCCTTTTAATTGCAATTAATCACATTTTTTCATCTGTTCAAAATTTACCTTAAAGGGACTATTTGTAACTTTGTACGCGCATAAATGTAGCGGGTCGTCACACATGCGCGCTCACATATGCGCGTTCGCGTGTGGCCGCTGCCTCTCCAACTCTGCCTGCCTGCCTTCGCTCAGAGAGCGCGCGCGTTCTCAGCTCGCTCCACCTCTAGACGTGAACGCGCGCTCACTCCTCACTGCAGAAGAGTTAGTTTAGCTCTGAGAATATCTAGTGAATGCACAGTGGACGTTTGTGCAGAAAAAAAATGCTGCAGCTCCTCCAGACCAACAGAGGTTTCCCGTGTCTTGTGAAGTGACGGAGCTCCTTAGCCAGTAACGTTACCGTCTCGTTACCGACCGGGTGCCGGTGTCTCCTCTGCTCTCCAGCTGCGGGAGGAGAGAGAAGGGAGACGCTGCAGAGCCCCGCTGCTTCAGCCTGCACTTAGGCAGGGAAAGCCAACACTAGGATCAGATCTAAATCATGTTCATGGAGAGACCTTCGTCTGGTCAGCTAACATTACTGCCAAGCAGCTGAAATATAGAGTGATATTGTGGTTTTAGCTGACTTGTGTCGCCTCACTGTTTTGAGTGATGCTCGTTCAGGTATATTGAGAGCGAGCAAGCGCGAGCCCGACGCTGACTTTCGTTGATTTCACGGCCACAGGTGTCGCTGTTAAGAAGCATTTCTGAAAGTTACAAATAGTCCCTTTAAAGGGAGATTTGTCAAGTTTTTAATACTCTCATCAACATGGTAGTGGGCAAATATGCTGCTTTATGCAAATGTATGTCTGTATGTAAAGAGCCGGCTCTTTGAACCGGTTCGTTCCCGACCCTCACATCTCTATCTGGTTCCTGTCTCTCCGTCACATCTCGGGGCTCCCTGTCCGACGATACAAACACCCAGCTAGCTGCTTTAGCAAACTTTAAAACTAAGTTACTGTAATATAGTTAGACTATTTTAAATACATTAGCGAATCAACAGGGAGTTAACAACAATGCCTGCAGTTTCTAAAGGTGATGGGATGCGAGGCCTGGCCGTGTTCATCTCTGACATCAGGAACTGTGAGTTTGTTTATCACCTTCAGAGACTCTTCAGGCTCAGAACAAGCTAACTAGCTGGCTGCTGGTGTAACGGTGTTTAGCTCAGCTGTGGAGCCGGCTGGTCTACACAACATGTCAACAAGTGTGTCTTTGCTTCTTTTTGTTTATTACCCACAATATTGGTAACTTTAACTTTACTATTAGTGAGTTTAGACGATCACTCAGCTGGCTAATTAGCCGTTAGCTTCCAGTTGCTATGTGGAAGGGCGTGGACCGCACAGCTAACTGGAGATAAACTGAGCTTTTTATGGTCTTTATTGTTTCTAATTTGTAGTTTTTAAATGTGAATTATCTCTAACATCATTTACACATTGTAAACTGACAGTTTTAGTGAGGAATATTTCAGGTTTTGCGTCCAAAAACAGGACTAATGCACTAATGATGAACAGCTGTGTGTGGGGTGTTTTTACTATGGGTTGCCAGGTTTGCTATCCTAAAAGTGAGCTCTTCAGAAACCGCCCAACAACTAAGAGCTTAAACATTCCCACTGATTATAAGCGTCCAGCTGCAGACCTTCAGCCTTCAGAGGAACTGAGTCACACACAAAAAAAACACACATCACATATTCATACTGTGCATTCAAGCTGTATTTCTCCACGGCAGAAGTGTTGCCAAATAAGTTGCCTAACAACATTTCCGTTTTCACAAAAGTGTTTATGAAGCATTTTAGACTCACTCACAGACTTTTTGCTGAGTGCTGCTCAGAGTAGGAATTGAATGGGAGCAACATTACACAGTTGGCTTTCACATAATTAGGATTTATGATCTTGTAATCAGGACAAACCTTTAGTATAGTTATTATAGAAAGATCTTGTAATTATATACAGCTTTATTATGATGAGAATACCACCACCTGAGAAAACAGGTGATAGTTAGAGATGACTCAACCTGGTTAAATTTGCTTTTATTTCTTCCTTGGTTTGCGGATTTGGAAGATATGGGAATGACATGTTTATTTTATGTATTTATTTGCACATATATAAAACTGCACAAAATACAATAACAAATAAAAAAATAAATATAAAAAAAAAAAAATGTGTCAGGAGAAGTCAAGAAGCCACAGGCTTATACAAAGGACCTCCCCCAAACCACAGGAGAAAAAAAAACAATAACAAAAAAGGAAGCAAGATCTAAACTAACATAATTTAAAAAATAAAACAAAAGTTAAACAACAACAAAAAGCACACAAAATGTGCAGAAAAAAGCTAACCAAACAGTGGAAAACAATCCGATAAATACAATGAAATACATACAAAAAAAAATTCCGTTTTCCAAAAGTGTTTATGAAACATTTTATGAATGGAAGCAACATTGCACTCACACAAAAAGGGGAAAGAAAATCAGACATTATTATGACTTTCACATCCCATAATTATGATTTATGATCTTGTTATTAGGACAAAACATTAATATAGTTATTATATAAAGATCTTGTAATTACAGAGCTTTATTATGATGAGAATCAGGTTATGAAATTACCTGATTCTTACCTGAGATTACCTGGTAAAATCGCAGGGAAAAGGCTAGGGATGGGAATGCAGAGTTTCCGGTTCCCGTTGAGAACCGGTTCCCAGTTGTCCGATTCCTTGGCATTTCATGCCTCTGTGACTCTCGATTCCTCTTATTGATGCTTTCCAACAGTTACCCATGCGTAATGACACATACGCACGTTGTATCATGTTTCAATTTGTTTTGGACCGGGGCCATGGCGGAGAGAAAAAAAAGTGCCCAAAAGCATGGTGCTACTACTACTACTAAACCTGAGGGGACACACCCTATATTTCCCTGATAATGCCAAACTGTGAACAACAAATCTGTGTTGAAATCAACAGGAGGATGGTTAGTAACGTTACCTGTTAGCAGCCGGTGGGCAGCACAGTCCTGCTTGGCTAAATAATGGAGCTACTAACCTTAACGGAGGTGCCATTGAGTTATAATATGGTACGTTCAAGCTCTGCTCTGTAAAAAATACTATTGGGCGAAGGTAAATTACAACATTATCATGATTCAAATGTAATCTCGTAAAATTATTTTTTTTGGTGAGAAACTTGAATAAATCCAGATGTTTGTAGGAGATGTTTTCACAGCAATATAGAATAGATAATAGAGAGGGAATTATGACCTGTTTAACTTCCTAACACTAGCTCTAAGCAGCTTGCCAACATTTTTTTTTAATCAAAGCAAATATTTAAATAATCATAATCATTTGAATTGTGTGTTTTTATGCAAATAACCACAATAGATGACATTAGCAAAGTACAGTGCTGTGCTGTTTAGCCTACAGTACCCTCCCTTGAACAATTGAGCTCCCCTGGAATCACGGTGTAATTCGAACACTGTAATTTACCGTGCGTATAATGTTTTTTATGTAAAATATATCGAACATTGAATGACATCAGATCTAAAATGTGATTCCTTCATTCCTTAGGCAGATAAAATGTCTGAGTGTCAGACAAAAATAAATACTTGCCTGTCACAGTGGCAGGAAGTGAAAAAAGTTAATTTCAGACCCTGATGAGAATACTTCTTGTAATAATGACGTCTTTGCCTGATAATTGTGAAAACAAATATTTAATGTGAACAGTCATCACCACCTGAGAAAACAGGATGATGGATAGAGATGACTCAATCTGGTTAAATTTGCTCCCTTGGTTTGAGGATTTGGACGATGTGGGGATGACATGTTTATGTCAACATTGCTCAGACGTTGTAATTTGTTGGGCATGTCCAACAACACAAAGATTACACTGATCTACTTGTTGTCTTGCCAGTTCCAGCTACTTTAGGTCATTTCACAGTTTCCAGCTGAAGTTTTGCTGTTTCAGTGTATCCTGTCTCAGGGTATCCTGTTAGCAGCTGTCAGCAAGTACACTTGGGCCCAAACTGTTTCCATAGCTAAGCGATCCCAGTGCCGTGGCTACAGTATCTACCATAGCACAGCACAGGTGTTTATGATCACTTAATGCTGATGCAGCATCTGTGCTGAAGAGGTTGGTACATGTACTCTCATAAAAGACAACAAGGCTCGGTCAAAACCGAGTATATGTCTGGACCATGTATGGTCAGTCTGTGAATTTGTGGCTACATTTTCATACAAATAGTCAGAGGTCATGTCTATAATGTTAAATCCAGCCGTACATGTCCACTAGGTCCGGCGAGGACACTGGTTGACGCGCTGCTCCACTCAGTTGGCCGTTCAAGCGATGACGTATACCCGATCGTGGAATCCACATGACAGGAAACAAGAGGGCGGCCTGCTCGTAAACTTTCTGTTATTCCGTCTAAACAATCCACCAAAATCTACTTCTGAAAACATTTTTAGAAAGAAATAGGCTATGCCACTGCTGAATCTCGTTTAGTTTTAGAACTAGATCACCTAGTTTCACAGCTTGGTCCAAATTTTATGGGGCATACTGTGACACATGTGCAGTGTAACTGGAGCTGCGGTCGTGCGTTGCGATTGGTTCAATTTCGGCGAGTGCAGACCAGATTTTACTGCGCATGTGTTTTGTACCCCGAAAAGATATGATGCGTTGATGATGTGTGACCTCTCCTCTTTCCACCCTCCTGCAGACCAATTGTGTTACTTCCTCACTCAGTCACTTAGTGACAGTCTTTTGCATTCGTAGGGCTGGCCCCTCTGCGATCAAGCCAAACCCTCTTTGGAGCCGCTCACCACAATCCACTTCCTCAACACCAAAACATAGTTAACATTTTTCTAAAAATCTCTGTGCTCTTTCCTAAATGACCTTACTGCCACAACAACCCATAAACTGAGTTCCTATGCCTGCATTCATAACTGGAGATTTTCAAACGGATCTCATAGTAATGAGAGGGTTTGTTTGTTTATTATGAGATACAAAAATCTCAAGGTAATGAGATACTGATCTCATAATTGCAAGATACAGAATGCTGTTATGTCAACATGGACCATAATCTCAAAAGGAATGTTTCCGGCACCTTGTTGAATGTTTTGAAGGAAAAGGGGAGGCTCCTACCTACCCAGTACTATAAAGTTGTATCTAATAAAGAGGCCACTGAGTGTAGCTGATATGTCTCCGTATCATGGAGCTCCACTGTCCTCTATAAAAACACATAAAAGAGCCATAACGTTGTATTAACTGACACAGTCTTTCATTGTGATGTACACAGCAAGTGTAGTTTATTTCTTTCAGCCCGTAAAAAAGGAACAAAGCAGTGTAAACAAAGAATAATTATGATTTGTTCAAAGTTCTGAGTGATCACAGCACCACTAACATGCAAAATATCATGATCTATTTGCAGGTAAAAGTAAAGAGGCAGAGATTAAGAGGATAAACAAAGAACTGGCAAATATCCGTTCCAAATTTAAAGGTAAGTGAACAATTCTGACTAACCAGGACAAACTTGAGTGCATGGCATGGAGGGCAACAGGTGGGGTGGGTTTGATGATTGGAATAAAAAAAAAAAAACGTTGCTTTCCATGACACAAGTTTCCCTGTTGCTGTTTAATCCGCTTCGCTCACTCATCTGTGTCTCGGCTTCGCAGTTTTTTCATAGTTTTTTAACGGCTGTCGCTGTGTCTGCACTGTTATTAGTTCGCACACCTCACTGTCAATGTGTCTGTCTTACTCCTCTGTTGGTGTTGTTTCTCCTGCCACCTGTTCCACGCTGTCTATAATTAGTTTGCTCCAGAATTAAGCTGCCTCCTCTGCCCATAGTGCCCAGCAGTCTGGCCTGTGTTCATTATAGCTTATCTCTATGTGCTCTCCTGCCACCGCATTATGCCAACGTTTGACTAAATATGTTTGACGGTGATTGTTTTTCCTATGTGTTTTTTGAAAGGGGGGTGGGGGGGGGAGGTTACAGACATCGTTTGACAATCCATTAAGCACTTAGATTCAAGCATACTGACTGACACTTTTTACTGTTGTGTTTTAGTGCCTTGTGGGGTAGCCCAAGACCTCAGTGGAGCTCCTGTTATGCATTTGCCCTTGGGCTGAACAGTTTTAAGTGTGGTAGTTTTGTGTAAAATGATTGATTTCTTAAGTAAGTAGCCGTGTAATAAGCGGGATAATGTACAGAGAGCGAGTCATTTTTGTGAAATAAACCCCTTCAGGATGATGCTTCACGTCGGGGGTTTATTTCACAACAATGAGCAGCTCGCTGTATATTATCACTTACATAAAATGCCTTGTCCTCCATTACTTACTTGTTTGGTATAAAATGACCGAAGGCCCACTGTACTCACAGGGCAACGTCTGACCCCTGCGTTTGTAATTTCATTCATTCATTCAATTCCATCTTTGTGTGTGTGTATTTGATCGTGTGTTGATAGGAGACAAGGCTCTAGACGGCTACAGTAAAAAAAAGTATGTCTGCAAGCTGCTCTTTATCTTTCTTCTGGGCCATGATATCGACTTTGGACACATGGAGGCTGTCAACCTCCTCAGCTCCAACAAGTACACAGAGAAACAAATAGTAAGTTTGTCCTCATGTTCATCCAGTGTCTAAAGTTGTCATGCACATATGTTTGTGTGAAGGGGTTTACAAATATATTGACATATATTGTTTCTTCTTTTATATGGTGGAATTGCACTTAAAAACCATGTTCCCATTTTCAGGGTTACCTGTTCATCTCAGTGCTGGTGAACTCTAACAGCGACCTGATCCGTCTAATCAACAACGGCATTAAGAATGACCTGTCCAGCCGCAACCCGACCTACATGAACCTGGCCCTGCACTGCATTGCCAATGTGGGCAGCAGAGAAATGGCGGAGGCTTTTGCCTCTCAAATCCCCAGCATCTTGGTGGCAGGGTTTGTATATAAACATTAATGCACAGAGATTTTAACTGGCTCCAAGTCTCAAACAAAAAGCCAAGTTGTAACTGTTAAGTTGGGCATACATTGTACACTTTTAGCCCGTTTCTGGCCCGAATTTTTAGCCGCATGACTCATTTTAGAGTCGGACTGAATTTCAGCTTCGTCGGGCGTCGTTTGCCGTGCAGTGTACGGGGGAGACCGAGGAACGATTAACTCCTCCTGACTGGCTGTCGGACAGTCGGATGAATTTCTGACATGTCAGAAATTTTGGTCGGCCGACTACAGACTCTCGTACAGTTGAAGCAGAGCCACGAGCTGATTCCCCAACGTCAGCGCCTCCTTTTCTACTGTTTTTACAGTAATCAGAGCGTAGCTATCAAGATAACAATGTAGGCTACAATAGATATAGCTACTAGAACGTAGCTAGCTTACCTACAATTCTCTCTGCAATGGACAAGCCATACTGTCCACGTCTTCCTCGCCACCTGTGAGTCCATATATAGTTACGCTGCTGCCTCTTTTTTTAGACGTTTCAGAAGACAGGATGGTACAGATGATCAAGGCAGCAGGTTTCTTCCTCGTTAGCATTGTGACCCGTACAGACCTCTGCTAGCAAACAAACCCTACCTGCCTCGGAGCTTTCAAACGAATCTTTATTGACAACAGTCAACAGCCGTATAGTGTGAGCACTCAGGTCGTGGCTGACGATCGGACCGTACAGTGTGAACAAATAAATCGTGAGCTTTGGCTTTACATCGCAATCGATGTACTCGTATAGTAGGAGTAGGAATTACACGACAACATTCTAAAATTGTACAGTATATGCCCAGGTTTCATCATCAAAATGTGAAATTGTGACAGTGACCATTTGAATGTATGTATTGGATTATGATGAAGGAAGTTCTCTTGTACTTGCCTCTACCAGGGACACGATGGACAGCGTGAAGCAGAGTGCAGCACTATGTCTACTACGGCTCAACAGAACCTCTCCTGACCTGGTGCCCATGGGTGATTGGACAGCACGAGTGGTCCATCTGCTTAATGATCAGCACCTGGTAAGGCTGTACCCGTGTCCCGCTTCCATATTACATACTGATTCTAAGCAAGTTTTGAGTGTGTGGTGTGTTCACTAGAGGGTGTAACGGTACACAGGAATCACGGTTCGGTACAGCGGAAAAAAACCCAAATGCATAAGGATCCGTTTCTTTCTCATTTATTTTGAATAGACAGTAGTTTCAAAGACAGACTGTTTTCATTATAAAGATAAGAAACCTTTCAAATACTTCTGTATTACCCTCTATGAACACTGTACTGACACTTTCCCAAAAGGCAACGGGTCACAATAGGCTATAAAACTGAAAAGCGCATCTCTTATGGTACGTGTCCACAGGGGCGTTTTTTATTGCGAGGGATCGCCTCGCATCCCAGCGTTGGACGCTTGATGGGCTGCCACTAGACACAAGGCACCTGATTGGACGAATGCTTTCCCTTGTGGGCTGCTGCTCCCAGCTTTCAAACTGGAAACAATATGGCGGCTCGTTTGGAAACTTTCTTCTCTTATTTCATGGAAATAGTTCACCGAAATGTGTTTCTGAAACATTTTATACGAGAAATAAGCCGTGCAGTTGCTGAATCTGTCTTTATTTTGTATCGACAAGGCTTAGTTTTAAGGTTTCTCGGGAGTTTCCAGAGGCGACGAGTCACGTTGGACGCCCGTGATTTGCATAAAGTAGCCCTAGACCTCAACTTTATGCAAATGAGGAGCGGGCGACGGGACGGTCCGTCTCTCGAATCGCACCGCCACGCTACTAGAATGCATTGCACGGCTGGTTACATAGACAATGAATGGGAAGCGTGGAAAGGATGGAGCCTGTGGACACGTACCTTTACGCTATAAAACAGAAAATACAGGTTGCTTTTTCCTCGTCCCGGTGATCGGCACATCTGGGTGATACCGCCGAATATGCGTTAATATGTGTTTCCATTCACATCTCCTACAACGGTGGAGCATCGCTGACACGCCGTCCTCGTCTTATACCCAGCTCTCTCTCTGTTGCTGTTGTAGCTGACCGGAAACGCGCAGACGGGTCTTCCACGTCCGGCGTTCCATTTGCGCTTAACGTAGTGTGACTGACTCGCACGCCAATCTGCTTGTTGTGCTAACCTCAGCAAATGTTGCGAGCGGCATACAGCTAAAAAAATGTTAGCTTATAAATTTGGTTCCGCATTACATACATCAATCTATATCCCATGTATTCTGCATGCACTAAACTGTGACTCCTATGGTGATGGTTTGGCACAAATACACAAACCGTTACAGCCCTAGTGTTCACCGAGTGACAAAGTATACTCAAAGCAGACAGTATGCACACCAAATACAGCCGATTTTATTAGGGTGTTTGAGTGATGCACACTATTCTCCCACAATGCAATGCACAAAGGAAATGGAGTTGCTCAGAGCTGGAAAAATGTACACGTACTGTATCATTTCCTGTTAGTATGAAATGGTAAAGTATGTTGATTTTCTGGTGTACTAACTGCTAAAAAATATACTGTGATGATTAGTATTATGTATTTGGGATGCGGCGTCTGTTTCTTTGGTCAGCTCACTCTGAACCTGAAACACAGTTCCCCAGGATGATGAAATAATATGTCAGTTGGTAAGCTATAATTCTTATATAAAGGTGTGTCTGTCTGTTGTCAGGGAGTGGTAACAGCAGCCGCCAGCCTTATTACCACTCTAGCCCAGAAGAGTCCTGAGGAATTCAAAACATCCATCTCACTGGCTGTGGCCAGACTCAGTAGGGTGAGTGTTTTTCTCCAACTTCACATGATATCTTCATCTCACTGAGGTCAAAGAGAAAATCTGATGTTTTGATGTGTTATCTTGTCCTTGCTTGTCCAGATCGTGACTTCGGCATCCATCGACCTACAGGACTACACGTACTACTTTGTTGCTGCACCGTGGTTGTCCGTCAAACTGCTGCGCCTGCTACAGTGCTACCCTCCACCTGGTATGGTACAGTACAGTTCTGCAGGAGAAATTATGACCCAGTGTAGAAACACACAGTAGCATCACCTGTGAAAACTGTAGTAGTGTCTGTAGTAGTCAGCCAGCTCTAATGGAACTCCCTGGATTGACAGTTACACATGTCATTATGCTTCTCCAGGCCAGATTGACTAATATTGATAACCCAGAAATCCTCTCATTCAGACTAATAACATTTCTACTGAGCTTCCAGTTAAAGGTACAATTTTGAATGCCCTTCACCTCTTATGTTCACCCACCGTTAAAGATGGACAGACACATTTTCCCTTTAAGTAAAGAATACAGTTGCATGAAGTGATTTTTGACACCAGAGGGCACCAGAGCACAAAAAGTAAAATGCAAAAAAGAAAATTCAGCAATGAGCTTTGAGATAATATATCAGTTTATCTAATTCTTTTGGATAATGAGGTGACAAAAAACATTGCCTGAGTTTAATTAGACATCCAGCAGAAAACCAGGAACATGTGTGTTGGAGTCTGTTATGTCTCTCTTTGTAATGTGATGTTACATAGAGTGATTTGATTCATCGTTAATACAAGAAATGACACCCTTATGCAAAGAGATTGTGGATGTAATGATGTGATAAGACTGAGTAAAGGCTAGGAGGCGTTAAGAACATAGTCTGTGTCGTTGCAGAGGACGCAGCACTGCGAAGTCGTCTGACAGAGTGTCTGGAGACCATCCTCAACAAAGCTCAGGAGCCACCCAAGTCCAAGAAGGTCCAGCACTCCAACGCAAAGAATGCTGTTCTGTTTGAAGCCATCGCCCTCATCATCCACCATGACAGGTTGGTGGTTATAATCACTATATCAAGCTTTCTGCTGGTCATCGAATTCCTGGAATATCATGGAATTACAGAGGATTGATCTAGACAGGAAAAAACAGGACATTTTGATTAATTTCACCCATGGGGTCACTGGGTAGGCTTTTAGCATATCTTGTGTGTATCCCAACATGTTGTATTAGATGTCAGTTTTCAGTCCATCTGTAGACACCAGACTGTAACGCTGCATTAAAAACATCAAGAACAGAACACTAAGCTTTATCTGTAAACTTCACATCGAGGTCACGAGGTAAACCCAGCTGTCATTAGTTCACATTCTTTTGTCGTGTAGCATTTTGTGGGTTTTTGGATGTTGAAATGTGTGTCTGCAGCTAGTTGTTGTGTCTTGCCTCTCAGTGAGCCCACCCTGTTGGTACGAGCCTGCAACCAGCTGGGCCAGTTTCTGCAGCACCGGGAAACCAATCTCCGTTATTTGGCTTTGGAGAGCATGTGCACACTGGCCAGCTCCGAGTTTTCTCACGAGGCAGTAAAGACACATATAGATACTGTGATCAACGCTCTGAAGGTGAGTCCTTCATCAGTAGTGTGACTTTTGATGACCTTTTACGAGGTTAATGTGAACGTGAGACATTTGTCATATATTCTGTTCATGTTTGTTTTTCTGTACAGACAGAGCGAGATGTGAGTGTTCGCCAGCGGGCTGTGGATCTGCTCTATGCCATGTGTGACCGCAGCAACGCCAAGCAGATTGTGGCAGAGATGCTAAGCTACCTGGAGAACGCCGACTACTCGATCAGAGAGGAGATAGTGGGTCATCAGTACAGGCCTATTCACCATTTAGTCCTTCTGTGTGTGCGGCTCCCCCCCTTAGCCGGTTACTTCTCTTCCGCAGGTGCTCAAGGTGGCCATCCTGGCAGAGAAATACGCCGTGGACTACACCTGGTACGTGGATACCATTCTCAACCTCATCCGCATGGCCGGTGACTATGTCAGCGAGGAGGTGTGGTATCGTGTCATCCAGATCGTCATCAACAGAGATGAAGTCCAAGGCTATGCAGCCAAGACCGTCTTTGAGGTGGGCATGAGGATTTATTTAATGCCATCACAGATCAGCGTGACTGCCTCCCATTAATTGTGGGAAGCCAAAATCGTTATTTCGATTAATATTAGATTAATTGTGCAGCCATAGAAACCAATGAGGGATTGAATCCTTGTTGCTGCACTATGTTGAGGTATACATAGAAAATGTTGGCTGGCTGTGAATTCCTAATGTAGTTATGCCTTGTGATCACTTGTAGGCCCTGCAGGCTCCCGCCTGCCATGAGAACCTGGTTAAGGTGGGAGGTTACATCCTGGGAGAGTTTGGCAACCTCATTGCTGGTGACTCACGCTCCAGGTAAACAACATCCACTGTTTTTTTGAATATCATATATATTTTTTGCTTGAGTTCAGTTGGTGTTTCAGCTCAGGGTTGGTTTAAAAAAAAAAAAATGTTCTCACTAGCTCCAAGCGGTATTCAGCCATGCAGATGGTTGGGGTTTTATTTTTCCAAGTTTTGGGATATCTGAGTAGAATTTAGTTTTTGGTGCTAACAGCATTGAAGATGACATTTTGAAAATTCAACAGCAACGTCTCTTCCAGAAAAGTATCCCAGTTACTCTCAGACCTCACTTTTCTGAGCTAAACGGGGACACTTTTCTGAGCTAAACAGGGACACTTTTCTGAGCTAAACGGGGACACTTTTCTGAGCTAAACGGGGACACTTTTCTGAGCGTAACGGGGACACTTTTCTGAGTGTAACGGAGACACTTTTCTGAGCGTAACGGGGACACTTTTCTGAGCTAAACGGGGACACTTTTCTGAGCTAAACAGGGACACTTTTCTGAGCGTAACGGGGACGGTAACGGGGACACTTTTCTGAGCGTAACAGGGACACTTTTCTCAGCGTAACGGGGACACTTTTCTGAGTGTAACGGGGACGGTAACGGGGAGACTTTTCTGAGCGTAACGGGGACGGTAACGGGGACACTTTTCTGAGAGTAACGGGGACACTTTTCTGAGCGTAATGGGGACGGTAACAGGGACACTTTTCTGAGCTAAATGGGGACACTTTTCTGAGCTAAACGGGACACTTTTCTGAGCGTAACGGGGACACTTTTCTGAGCTAAACGGGGACACTTTTCTGAGCGTAACGTGGACACTTTTCTGAGCGTAACGGGGACGGTAACGGGGACACTTTTCTGAGAGTAACGGGGACGGTAACGGGGACACTTTTCTGAGCTAAACGGTGACACTTTTCTGAGCGTAACGTGGACACTTTTCTGAGCGTAACGGGGACGGTAACGGGGACACTTTTCTGAGAGTAACGGGGACGGTAACAGGGACACTTTTCTGAGGGTAACGGGGACACTTCTGAGAGTAACAGGGACGGTAACAGGGACACTTTTCTGGGAGTAACGGGGACAGAGGAAAAAGACGCATTTTTGATTTTGGGGTGAGCTGTCCGTTAAGTAGAAGAATGTTTGGAGGTTTTACAGTGTCGTGTTGTCTTCTCCTACAGCCCTCTGGTCCAGTTCAACCTCCTCCACTCCAAGTTCCACCTGTGCTCCGTGCCGACCCGGGCGCTGTTGCTGTCGGCCTACATCAAGTTCATTAACTTGTTTCCAGAAGTGAAGGGCACGATCCAAGACGTGCTGCGTTCAGACAGCCAGCTCCGCAACGCTGACGTGGAGCTTCAGCAGAGAGCTATCGAGTACCTGAGGCTCAGCTGCATCGCCAGCACTGACATACTGGTTAGTGAGTTTTACTGTAATTAAAATACTGATTACACCGAACTCTTATCAGTCTCACACACACTCAAACTTTCACAGACACAGATCACAATGTCATATGCTGCAAACACCGCCCCTTTCGTGTGAACGCGCTCATAGCCAGATTGAGACGCTGTTACGGCAGACATGAAACACTTTCTAACAACTAGATTTGTGAAATCTATCCATTGCTAATTGGACAGTGGTGCAGTAGCTGTCTGTGTTGCCCAGGCCTCAAGCTTTACTGTGTCGTCTCCCTCTCCGTGTCCCCCCCACAGGCCACAGTCTTAGAAGAGATGCCTCCTTTCCCAGAGAGAGAGTCGTCAATCCTGGCCAAGCTGAAGAAGAAGAAGGGCCCAGGAAACCTGCCAGACATCGACGATCCCCGGTGGAACGTCAACGGCAGCACCGAGCACAGCGACAACACCGAAGACACAAACAAGGTAACCCCGCAGTGGTGCACTGAAATCTAGCCTGTACAGCCTGAGATTTATTTTATTCAAACCCCACCCAGGAAAAACATTCATTCTTAACAAGTAAAGAAAACATATTCTACATATTATTATATATTGTTCATTACTGCTTTATCTTTCTTCTATTTTTACCATTTCCTTGATCTTCACCTTTGCTTGTCTTCTCTCCTTCCTTCTTTACCCCTCTATCCTTCTCCTCTTTCTCTTTCTTTTCTTTTCTTTCTCTCCATCAGTCTTCTCCTTCACTGGTGGCAGACCTTCTTCCTACCAACAGACCTCGCCCTGTCTCCTCTAGTCCCACCATGCTCTCTGCTGGGACCATGGTATACTGATAGCTAGAGACAACACATAGTATGATAAATTACATAATCATTCATTACCACTGGAGTGGCAGCTACTTTTGTCTCTTATATATCCTAAATTATATTAGAGGCTCCACTGCTCGTCATTGTTCTTTCCACTTGCTCTCTGCTTTCTGATATAAACCAGCTCCGAAGAGGTTTGTTTTAGGATTCTGTGGTCAAGACATTCGAGAGCAGATATTGACCACTGTGATTATTGTTATTAAATACAGCCGATGTAATACTGGTGATTTGCTTTTCCAGAATATAAATAAAAGACAAAAATTAGGGCTGTCAATATATAAATATTAAAAATATTTAATCGCACATTTTTTATCTGTTCAAAATGTACCGTAAAGGGAGATTTGTCAAGTATTTAATACTCTTATCATCATGGGAGTGGGCAAATATGCTCACTTTATGCAAATGTATGTATATATTTATTATTAGAAATCAATTAACAACACAAAACAATGACAGATATTGTCCAGAAACCCTCACAGGTACTGCATTTAGCATAAAACAATATGCTCAAATCATAACATGGCAAACTGCAGCCCAACAGGCAACAACAGCTGTCAGTGTGTCAGTGTGCTGACTTGACTAAGACTTGCCCCAAACTGCATGTGATTATCATAAAGTGGGCATGTCTGTAAAGGGGAGACTCGTGGGTACCCATAGAACCCATTTACATTCACATATCTTGAGGTCAGAGGTCAAGGGACCCCTTTGTAAATGGCCATGACAGTTTTTCCTCGCCAAAATTTTGTTTAAGTTTAGAGCGTTATTTAACCTCCTTCGCGAAACCTGAGCCCGCTACAACCTTCAAAAGGTCGATTGCGTTAAAGAAATTAGTGACATTAAAACAAATTTTGGCGTTAACTTTGACAGCCCTAATTTCATTACTCAAAGTGAATTCAAGCTTCAGTTCAACTTCAATGTTCAAGCTTTAGAAAGCAGAGAATTAAATAGATTCTGTTGGGATTGTATATAGCCTGGCACTGTGGCCTCATATTTATTTAGTAATTGTATGTTAGTGTGCTTTGTTTGTGGATACCGTGTGTTAAAGTGGATGTTTGCTGATGTTTCTCTCCCAGGGTGCCGCCCACCCCTTCACAGACCTGCTGAATCTGAACTCCCCCCCTCCATCAGGAGCCAGTCTGCTAGTTGATGTCTTGTCCGACATCTCCAGCCCTGCATCCGCAGATGTGTCCGAGGAAAACTTTTCCAGGTGGGACTTTACTGAGAGCTTGGTTCATGAAATTAGTGTGGTTACACATCCTGTAGGGTACTCCACCTTACATTAAATATTAAAAGGAAAGTTGGATGACACACAGGAGTCAATATCCAGACTGCAGAGCATAGTTTGTGTGTTTTGAAGTGAGGTACTTATCCATAGTCAGTGTATTACCTACAGTGACTGCCTGTAGAGATCAGGGCTGCAAACTCTGTCGCCTCTGATTTTATTTATGTTTTATGACATTTCAGTGGTTTTACTCTCTCGGTTTTTATGTGTTTAGTTTTTGGCTTTTAGTACATTTCATTACCGTTGTGTTTTAAATGTGTTCTGTTTTTATTGTAAAGCGCGTTGTAACTGCGTTTTGAAAGGTTCTATATAAATAAAGATTATTATTATTATTACAGTAGATGACGGTCGGCATGCCTCTAGTTTGGAGAAACAGACAGGAGTACCAGTACGTGAGTAAAGCAATGTACTGCTGTGGACGGGGGCAGCAGCAAAACGTATTTTAGACACCTGAAGGAATCAATATCAGTGCAAGTGTACGCTATATTTAGAGTATTTTCACCGCTTTATCTTGCTGTCGGACAGCCCTTTCCAATGGGGAACTGAAGCAGTTATCTTTGTGTGACTTTGGTGAATCCAAACTAACCTTTTAAAACACCAAATTCACACAATAACACAGACAAACTAACCGATCGAGGCAGCGGAAGACCAGCAACTCTCTTGTTCTACGAGATAAAATGACTGTTTTTGTCGATGGAGTCTGGTGGCTTTGAAGAGAGCATGATGATGGATATAACTGCTTCAGTTCCCCGTTGCAAAGGGCTGTCTGACAGCAAGGTAAAGCGGTGAAAATATTCTAAATATAGCGTACACTAAAACTGATATTGTTTTGTTTTCGGTGTCTAACGTCTGTTCTGCTGCTGCCCCCATCCACAGCAGTACATTGTTTTGCTCCCGTCCTGTAACTCTTGCTTGTTTCTCCAAACTGGGGGCGTGCCGACCGTCATCTACTGTAGGTAATACACTTACTATGGAGAAGTACCTCATACAACCCCACTTCAAAAGAATCCGAACTATCTCTTTAAGATATATTCTATATGTACATATCTGAACAGCCTGGCTGCAACTCATGAGTGTGAAATCCACTTTTTGCCCTTTTCCACATCTGAGAAAATCTTCTGCTAGCGTTACAGTTTGCCGTTAACCAAGCATGTGGGTTGATGAAGTGCAAACTTTTAAGATATTTTATATTAAACAAAAATGGAAGTTCTCAAAGGTCTTCATTGTAAATGTGTGCTTATGAATTCCAGGTTTATTTGTAAGAACAACGGTGTTATCTTTGAGAACCAGCTGATGCAGATTGGACTGAAGGCTGAGTACAGGCAGAACCTGGGTGAGCAGCTTTATAACACTATTTGTCTCCAATGTGCTTGAGTTCTGCATCAGTTACTTTTGAGGAAATGTCGTCAGATATTTTTAAAGGATACTTCTGAAAGGCTAGACTTAGAAATGAAAAGATGCAGACTGCGTTTAGTAATTATTAGAGCTGTCAAAGTTAACGCGATGAAGCGTTAACTCAAATTCATTTTAACGCCACTAATTTCTTTAACGCAACTTGTGATTTTTAGACTGTAGCAGGCTCAGTTTTAAAGCTAGAGTGAAGATACTGGCATCATGTATTGGAATCCATTGGTACCAACCATGTCATACTAGCTTGTCGCGAAGGAGGTTAAATAACGCTCCAAACTTGTGCCACATTTTGGCGAGGAAAAACTGTCATGACCATTTTCAAAGGGGTCCCTTGACCTCTGACCTCAAGATATGTGAATGTAAATGGGTTCTATGGGTACCCACGAGTCTCCCCTTTACAGAAATGCCCACTTTATGATAATCACATGCAGTTTGGGGCAAGTCATAGTCAAGTCAGCACACTGATGCACTGACAGCTGTCGTTGCCTGTTGGGCTGCAGTTTGCCATGTTATGATTTGAGCATATTGTTTTATGCTAAATGCAGTACCTGTGAGGGTTTCTGGATAGTATATGTCATTGTTTTGTGTTGTTGATTGATTTCCAATAATAAATATATACAAACATTTGTATAAAGCAGCATATTTGTCCACTCCCATGTTGATAAGAGTATTAAATACTTGACAAATCTCCCTTTAAGATACATTTTGAACAGATAAAAAAATTGTGATTATCTATTTGAATCGTTTGACAGCCCTAGTAATTATATGTTGTGGGTGCTGGTCACATGTGATTACTTCAAAAAGAATGAACTCAAACATAGTTTACCTGCTGTCGTCCCACAGGTCGCATTTATGTGTTCTGCGGCAACAAGACATCTACCCAGTTCCTCAGCTACACTTCATCGGTGACCACTAGCGACACACTCAAGACTCATATCCTTTTTCCACTGCTTGGTAACTACTTGTTACAGACTAGTTTGTGCCATTCCAGCCCACAGGAAGCACTGATTGGGGTCATATTTCTTGAGAAGCACATGCACATCATTTCCAGTTCTTGTGCCAAGTTTCATGTTTCTAGCTCATTCCAGCTCACGGCAAATTGAGCCGCTGTGGCAGACAACGAATAATAATAACACCTCTCAGAAACTGATTGCAGCTCCTACCTTGAGACTGGAAGTTTTTTTCTGTCTCAGAATGGTTTGATTTCATTCATGAGGATTATATCTGACAGATTATGGCACACTCAGTCCGTTTTACCTGCTGAAATTCCTCTAAAGGACCATTACAACAAGTTTCATGTTTCTAGCTCATTCCAGCTCACGGGAAATTGAGCCGCTGCGGCAGACAACGAATAATAACAAATCGGCTTGAACCCTAATTAGACAAAACTGACCATGTGAATGGGTGTGAATACTTTCCAAAGCTGCTATAGATATGTTGGGATGTATGCTAGTGTAACTGAGGTGTCTGTAGAATCCTTGACCTATCGTCTCCACAGATTAATGTCCACGCTAAGCCGGTAGACCCCACAGTAGAAGGTGGAGCTCAGCTCCAGCAGATCATCAACATCGAGTGTGTTACAGATTTCACAGAAGCGCCGGTACTCAACATCCAGTTCAGGTTGGTGTCTGAATGCACACTTCATTTCTTTCCTGTGTTTTAGTCAGTTCTATGTGTGCTAATGTCAGACTGTATGTGTGTGTGGACAAGATACGGTGGAACTCTTCAGAACATTGGAGTGAAGCTCCCTGTGATGCTCAACAAGTTTTTTCAGCCGACAGAGATGACATCCCAAGACTTCTTCCAACGCTGGAAACA
Organism: Sebastes umbrosus; assembly: GCF_015220745.1. Lineage (NCBI taxonomy): Eukaryota > Metazoa > Chordata > Actinopteri > Perciformes > Sebastidae > Sebastes > Sebastes umbrosus. Next base: position 4,603,651 of record NC_051270.1, read on the forward strand.
GCTCGGAGTGTAAGTTCTCACCACCGTCTCATGGCTCCTGTCAGCATTTGTCTCTTTCTTTAACTGTTTGAAATGTCGTTCAATTTCATCGGATCAACAATGATCTGAAAGTCAACTATATATTTAGTCTGTTTTATGGCTGAAAGGTCTTTAGTTGTTAGTTAGTATTGTCATACAGTAGGTCAACAGTGGCTGTTCTTATCAGAAGGTGTTAACCATGTTTTAACCATTCCACCCTCTTTTTTAAGAGGGGTGGGAGACAGGGGATGTTCAGTGGTAGATAAATAGTCAACAGTAGATGTCACATAGAAGTGGTGGGCATCATCTGAAAGCTGGAAGATTAATTTGAGATGCAGCTCTAGTCATTATTAAGAAATACAAATGAATTAATAAACTAATTAAATTGTGAAAGTGTATAAGAGCGTAGAACTAGCTTTACAAATTCAGCCCACAACGACCTCTGAAAGACAGAATAGAGGTCGGGCCATTAGAGTTTTAAGGGGTTAATGTAATGTGCACAAAAACATGACAAATATCTTTGGGTTTCGGACCGTTGGTTGGATGAAACAAGCAGTTAGAATATGTTAACTTTGACTTTGGGAAATGGGAATTTGTGTGGACATTTTATGGAGTCCTGGTGATAAGTGATTACCTTCTCTCTCTTCTCTGTGTCCTCAGTCCTCAGCAGGAGGTTCAGACAATCTTCAAAGCCAAACACCCGATGGACAGAGATGTTACCAATGCCAAGGTAAAGAATCACTTATTTAAGCTGTACAGTACATTAACTCATTTTGACATGCTCCAGTGTGAGCTGTTTAACCACTCTACATTCACATCATAGAGACAGATCTGTATGAATGATTTGATGGGTTGTAGTGCTGAATTTATAGCAGCTTTTCTGAAAAATGCTGATGCCGTTTTTTTAAAAACCCTTTTTGGTGATATTTTGCACAAACCTACAGTCGTTTTTAATTAACCTCATTAGCATGTCATTTTTCGGACCTGTAAAATGAAGTGTTACCTTAAACAACACGCCCCCCACCAATGCAGCCCCCCTGTGCTAATTGAACAAAGGGCTTTTTTCAGTTTGATTTCCCGCTAACTTGCTTGTTTTGGAGCTTTACGCAGATACACTTTGCTCAGTTGACATTTAACTTTTCACTATTTTTAGCACTTATAGGATTTCTCATTCATGTCATGGCTTAAAATAAACAGAATGGTAAATGGACTTGCATTTATATAGCGCTTTTCTAGTCTTCCGACCACTCACAGCGCTTTACACTACATGTCAGTATTCACCCATTCACACACACATTCATACACTGATGGCAGGTGCCAACTTTGCCCATAAGGATCTAATCTAAATAGAACAAATGAGTAAGTGCACCTTGAGTGGAGATTGTTTTGTCAACCGCTGTTTCCAAGGTCAAGAATGAACTGTCAAGCAGCAGACAAGGATGAGATGTACAAACACAAGGAAAAATAGTAACCGTATTGTACAGTATACGCATTTCACTGACACTCGACTGGATGGCGGAGGCATACAGCCACGAGGCGGTAGGCCTAATTCTAGTTGTGTACATACTGTATAATGATAATGTTTTCTTTTATTTTGTAGATCCTAGGTTTCGGTGTAGCTCTGCTGGACGGGGTGGATCCTAATCCTACAAACTTTGTTGGAGCTGGAGTCATTCACACTAAGAACACTCAGGTGGGCTGCCTCCTCAGACTGGAGCCCAACCCACAAGCCGAGGTAAAGACACACACACACACACACACACACACACACACACACACACACATCCTTGTATTGAACCATCATATAGCCCGTGTAACTGTGTGTGTGTGTGTGTGTGTGTGTTTTCTATTCAGATGTACCGTCTCACGCTCCGGACCAGCAGGGAGTCTGTGTCTCAGAGACTGTGTGATCTGCTCTCTGACCAGTTTTAGTCTCAGCACAGCACCAGCATTTCAACACCTTCACTCTCCTAGTCTCTCTTTAGATAGGACCTGATGTATTGTACAGTGTAAATTCTTTTTTTTTTATTATTATTTGCCTTACTCCACATGTAAATGAATTGAAATGTATTTTTCACACATAGCTTTACTAATATATCACTGCTTTAAACCTGCCTTGTGTACTCCACGCTGAGCGCCTTAGCCGACATGTTGGCAGAGTTCTGAACAGTTTTGAAATGGTGTGTTTTCGGAGCTTGGGTACTGCCTTTTTTTATCCAAACATTCAGTTTGGAAGCATTATTGAGATTGAGGTGGTTGAAAATGTCATTAAGATCCCAAGTTTACCAATGATTTCTTATAGCCTTTCTATGAGACATGTATTCTTGTAGTGCTCCAAAGAAATATTGCACACAACAGGGAAGCTTTCCTCGACTTCTCACCCCGTTTTGCACTCGTTAGGTAAAAAATTTAGATCACATTAATTAGAGCTACAGAAGCCATGAGAAGCATGTGAGAAAAAACAAATCTGGTGATCTATTTTCTAAGTCTAATCTACATTTTTTTCTCTCCCGTGTTTAAAAAAACAAACTTTTACCAGGATAATCTTTCTAAATATCTTAATTATTTCTTTTCATCTATGAAAGAGGTGGAAAAAAAATGTTTTGCCCGGATCATTTTTTCTGTTTGTCATTGTAATACTCATTTTGGCCACCAGAGGCTGAAGTACCAACACTACTCCATGTTCTAAATAGGACTAAAAGCATTCATGTTTTCTTAAGGGCTGTCAGTTGATTAAAATAGTTGATCGCGATTAATCACAAATTAATCACACATTTTGTATCTGTTCAAAATGTACCTTAAAGGGAGATTCATCAAGAATTTAATACCCTTATCAACATGGGAGTGTTAATAAATATATATATATTTATTATTGGAAATCAATAAATACATGTCTGTAAAGGGGAGACTCGTGGGTACCCATAGAACTCATTTTCATTCACATATCTTGAGGTCAGAGGTCAAGGGACCCCTTTGAAAATGGCCATGACAGTTTTTTCTTTGCCAAAATTTAGCACAATTTTGAAGCGTTATTTAGCCTCCTTCGCAACATGCTGGTATTACCAGGTTGGTACCAATGGATTCCTTAGGTTTTCTAGTTTCTTATGATGCCAGTATCTTAGTACTCCAAGAAATTAGTGGCATTAAAACGAATTTGCGACGACCCCAGTCTTCTTCCAGGTGAATTTTATAACTTAGAAAGATTATCTTGGCAAAGCTGCTTTTTTCACCTGTTCTTAAGTCATAAACACAGGAGAGAAAACAATTTAGATCAGACTTTTTATTTCTCACTTGCCTCTCAAGGCTTCCGTACAGAGAGATTTAGATGAGAGGACATTTACTTCAATGTCAGATTTCTTACTTATTTCACCAATTTTACACGTCTGACATCTCAGGAGGAAAAGCAAAGCTTTACATTGTGGTATTTTTGAGCAGATAATAGACTTTGGATGCTACAATTTTTGTTCCGTGGTGGGAATCTTTGAGCTACATTGTCCGTAACGTTTACACATAGAATTCAGGCGCTCCAATAAAATGGCAAAAAAACATAACACTAGGTAGCAAATTAATATCAATTTCTGATATTTATGAAATCCATCATCTGATCTCTTTATCTCCACACAGTTGTGCCTGTGAACTTTTGTTACTCTTTCAACAGCAGCCTTCAAATAGACTAAAAGTTGTATATGTATAGTCTAAAGCACTGCCACACTGTCACACTACTATCACCTAAATGCATTTATTCACAGAACACTGCCAAACTGGTAATATTTCTATATTTCAATATAATACGATGTATTTTCTGTTTTTATAAAATGTACTTTTACCATAATCCTTGATGGCATATTTGATGCTCGGCATAAAGACTCGCTTTGTCTGAAGAAATCTTCCTACCGCCGCCTCTAAAGCAGCGTACAAACGACAAGCTGTGGTTTTAAAAAGGGGGTTATGTGTGACAGCAAGACTCCAGGAAGTCATTGTGCCAGGCAAATAGAAATAGTCATGACCCCCCATAAAACCGTCTGTTGACTGTAGCTTCATATTTAACAGACAAATTATTCTTTTAAAGAACTTTCATTCAGAAATATTGATGAAAATGAACAAGACTGTAAGAATAAAATGTAAAGAATGTAAGAATAAATCTTTATAGATTGTGTTAAAAGGGTTTTGGCCGATTCATGAATAAGGGTATCTGGACCTGAGAAGCTTTACTGTGATGTTACCATGTTTTAACCCATAACCATTCATCCATTTATGTCTTGTAGGATATAATAATCATATCTGTGCCGTCTGTTGTTCAGCAGCTTATAGAGTGCTACAGGAATGAGTCCTAAAACACGGAAATGAGTTCGCATTTTAGCACTTCTGGTTCCCTCGTCTGGAAGTCAATGGGCTTTTTTAATTGTTTTTTAGTTAGATGCATGAAATAAGGTCTTATTTTCTGCCATAATCCAAAAACCAAATGGAACAATCCCATTGGCTTTCTGCCGAGGGAACCAGGGCGATGCTTATTTCCTGGTTGGCCTACAAAAAGGCGTCATCCCTGGAGCACTCTAATTTCAAGAAAACAAATTAGGGGAGGTGCAACTGTGTTTTTTTTATGAATGTCAAGGGAGGAAATTTCATATATTTTAACAATAAATAGAACAAAGTATAGCTGTGAATGACCACTTGACAACAAGCACTGATGTTCTTTCCATCCTGCTTTGGATACAGTACCATGGAACGATCCAATGAATACATGTTTAATGTCAGAGGTGTTACTCGGACGGACAAACCAAACAAAATATTGGACTTGTATCAGCTAGGTTGCTGGAAACACGACTCCAATGAAATGCTGATGTTGCTCAGAATTAGCCGGATGTGTAATGAAGCTACTGTTAGCTAACAAATTTGCATTTGTTGGGGTCTTTATAAGGTGATTATGTCAATGTTGTGTTTACAGCTAGTTTCCAAAAAAACAAACAGTTAATGCAGATTTTAAAGCAGCTACGGGTCTTGTTTTCATATTTTTGTCCGGTATTGCTCACATTAATGGTTTACCCCAGGGCCCAAATGGGGCCACCAAAATACAAGCCACAGATGGCTTTTCATCTAGTCCAATCTTAACCAGTTACCAGCCTCACGGTCTCTGCCATGAACATAATTCGGGTAATAAGTAAAGGATAATGTACAGCGAGTCGGTCATTGTTGTGAAATAAACCCGCTAGCTGTACATTATCCCGCTTATTACACGGCTACTTACTTAAGAAATCAGTAATTGGACACAAAAACTGTCCGCCAGAGTCCAACATCAGAACTGCTGCCATAGCAACGGTCTGTTATACATAGCAGCGGTCTGTTATAGAGAAATAACAGACTGTAGAACGCCGTGATCGACCAATCAGAATCTAGTATTCAACAAAGCTGTGTAACGTTTTTCTGTTCACCTTCACTTAAATCTAGATGCAATTTAGGCTGCTTTTGTCAACATTTGGTGTTTTGGATACATTTTGAAAACAATATTACCAAACAAGCTGTCATTTTATGGTCAAAAACACAGATACAATATTCAGTAAACTTTGTTGTGTTCACTCATATCTTTGACTCATTTAATTTGAGGTATATTTCATTGACATGAGCTGTAGTCAGTCGTGGTTAGGGATAAGGGAGGTACTTACCTTAACGTCGTCATCGTTGACATTGAAATGAGAATTTGTGTATTTGATTGTCTGACTGCACTCTTTGCAGGTTGCGATAACCTGTTAATCTAACATTTTATCTTTGGTTATTTGATGCAGATATGAAGCTTTGTATGCTCATGATGTGTTTTCTATTGCACATGTAATATGGTTTTGCTGGCATTTATGATTTGGGCTGTTTTTGTATTGAATTGGGTGTTTTTTAAGTTGTGATTGGGCTGGAAACTGTCACTCTGATGTGGCAACACTTCTCACTGGACTGTAACGTAAAGCGGTGTTCAAGTGGAGCACAAGGCAACTATACTGCAGATATTTGGGCCTAAACCATGACATTAATACCTAGTTTGGTTCCTTGGTATAATCCAGCACACACTCAGTGCTTACTGTCAGTTACCGTACCATTATAAACTTTACAAATTGTGACAATGCTGATGTGTTTTTTGTGTGCCTTCTATTCTAACAAGTGTTCGGTCTCTGTGCCAGACGGCTGGATATCTTGTTGCTATTTAAGTGTAATGTCATTTCAACATTCAAAAGTTGTTTTTAGAAATAAAAAAAATCAGCCTTGTAAACAAATTAAAACATATTTTTGCTTTCTTATAAATGGAAAAAGATGAATTTGATTTCTTCTGTGGAACCAGCTCCCAGTTTCAGTCCAGGAGGCAGACACCCTCTCCACATGTAAGAGTAGGCTTAAGACTTTCAGTGTAAGCAGATCTTGTGAGAGAAACAAGCAGCCAGATCTATAGAAACAAGCCCAGAGAAGCAACTTCCCTCCCACCCCCCCCCAAAAAAAGCCCAAAACAAGCGACCTTACCTACCTACAACAACATGAGAAAGAGAGACAGACACTTGATCACTTCATATGCTGTATATGTATGAATTTATTTTGGATTGCATGCATTTCAGTTCATTTTTGTTTTTTTTATGTTGTCCATTGTCTAAATGTCCAGAGTCTCCAGCCCTCGCCACTTTGGTCACCTTTAAATTTTTCTTGTCAATTAAACTTAAAGAAGTTGAACATTTTATTTCATTTTTGTATTAATTTTTTATAAATATTTTTAAGAGACTTTTCAGGAAAACAAGCCCAAAGTTGCTTCTAATAAGCAGACTTGGCAACTCTGAAGATTTTCTTCTTTGATAATGTTTATAGTTAGGGCTGGCTCAGGCTCCCTTGGACCAGCCCCTAGTTATGCTGCTATAGGCCTAAACTGCCGGGGGACGTCCTATGACACACTGAGCTCCTCTCTTCTCCTTTCTATCTCCATTTGTATATATTCATGTCCCATTCATGTATGTTATTAACTTGATTTATTCCCTGGAGTCTTTGTGCTTTCTTGTCTCGCAGGTATCCATGGATCGGGGTTACACCTGGATCGTGGTTGCGTTTTTTGGAGCTTTGATTTAATAGAAAGCTCCAAAAAACTACTAGGTGGACTTTTGAGTTTAGATTACTTCGTTAAATAAGAAAAATCAAATTTTCCATATTGTACAGGAATTATGAGAAGTTGCTGCAATTCTTGCTTACAGATGTGTGTATTTTTCAAAAGGTGCCTTTACAATCCTGAGACTTTTAAATAAGCAAATAATCAGTCAAAAGCACAACAGCTTCAAAAGTTTATTTTATTTAACTTCCTATGCAGAGGTATATTAAAACACCCTGATACAGCATGTGGGAATAAAGAGATTACATTCTAATCCAGAATAAATGACTCTCCAGGCACAATATTTTACAGAGTGTAAAAAAAAAAAAAAAGCAGATTGAACGTTGACATCAGTCTGTTGTACAAAACATTATAAGTGCTGATGTCACTATTCATTCATCATTGAGTAACACAGATATCTTTGGTTTCTTTCTTGTTCGGCAGTGGTGGATGAGGGACTCTGGACTTTTACTTAAGTAGAAATACTCAAGTATTGAGAATAAAATATACTTAAAGTACCAAAGGAAAAGTACTCATTATGCAGAATAATATCTATAATACCACTTGATAATAATTAGTGATGCTTTCATGTAAAGGTGGAGCTAATTTCAATTATTACTTTACACACTGCTGGGTAGCTTAATCTAGAATTAATACCTCATAATTTATTAGTTGATTTTTTTTTAATAATCTGAACCTATAGTGGAGTAAAAAGAACAATATTTGCCTCTGAGTTGTAGTGGAGTAGAAGTAAAAAGTACCTTAAAATTGTACTTAAGTGCAGTACTTGTATGTATTTAGTTACATTCCACCTCTGTCAGGATAGACAGTCTGAAGATAGCGAAGGCCAACAGCTCCATTTGGCACAGTCATGAAAGTGAAACATCCATGATTCACATTTTTTTCTTTTTTCTAATTAAGTACAAAAATAAGTTGTAAAGACTCTGATTGTGCTCGGCAGGCCTGATCATCCTGAAAAAGTCTGTGTTTAAGCAGAACTCAGTCTTGATAGCGCACCTCTACTCGGAGTTCCTTTCTGATGAAGCCAAACAGCGCTTTGGTGACCTGCTGCTGGAGAGTGGTGTTGCCCATCACGATGGCGATGAGCTGGGCCGCATCCTTCCAGTCCAGGTCGCCCAAGACTTTCATGACGGAATTGTAGAGCATCTGTTTCTGGTTGGAAGGCAACTCCTTCAGGATCTGAGGCACAGGTCTGAACTGACCGCTGGTCAGCCAGGCGCCCAGCAGACCGCCTACTGCTCCACCTGGTAGAGACACAGAGAGGAGAGGAGGGGGGGTAACGGGTCTGTTAGAAAGTGTTTCATGTCCGCCTTTATCCTGATGAGCTCTGAGAGGAGCTACAACCTCACCTGTGCTGTTCAGAGTTAACTACGCACAGGTGAGTCCAATCAGAACACAATCAGGACTCCTATAAGTAGGAGATGAGGAGAAGAACATGCCTCTGTTTGCCCTGCATGCTACCAGCCAGACTGATCCCCTGTCGTCATCGAGTGCGTCTTCTAAAGCGAGTTGTTCTTCATCCCTTTGTGTTCACTTTATGACTGCTCTTGTGTCACTGGAATATTGTTTGTCTTCCAATATTACCTGACTTTGCTTTAATAATTAAGATGATTGATTAGATGCCTATGCAATGCCGGGTTATGTCATGCATTTCCCTTTGTTTGTGTATTAATGCAGATAAACCACTTGATGAGGTTAAAGGGGAACTCATCTGAAATAAAGTCCTTTTTGGTTGAATGTCTTGGCTCTCTCTTTCTCTCCCTAATTCTGGTTACTTTAAGTCCGTTGTCTAAATGTCCAGAGTCTCCAGCCCTCGCAACTTTGGTCATCTGAACAGTCAGTTACAGGTTTAGTGTAAATTGAATGTAAGTATGTACTAGTAGGACGTAAACCTGCATCAAAATACAACAGAAAAGTCAATTGATTGAGGAATCTTACAGGATAAATCTGGTGATGTTTAATATATATATTTTTTATGAGGGCTGTCAAAGTTAACACGATAACGCAAATTTGTTTGAACGCCACTAAATTTTGCAAAACAAAATAATAAATAACGCAACTTGCGATTTTTAGGTTGTAGCGGCTCAGTTTTAAAACTAGAGTGAAGATATTGACATCAAACCTAAGGAATCCATTGGTATCAACCGTGTCATACTAGCTTGTTGGGAAGGAGGATAAATAACGCTCCAAGCTTGCTCTAAATTTTGGCGAGGAACAGCTGGACTGGCCATTTTCAAAGGGGTCCCTTGACCTCTGACCTCAAGATATGTGAATGAAAATGGGTTCTATGGGTACCCACGAGTCTCCCCTTTACAGACATGCCCACTTTATGATAATCACATGCAGTTTGGGGCAAGTCATAGTCAAGTCAGCACACTGACATCTCTAAACTAATTGTTTTGTCCGACAAAGAGTCACAAACCCAAAGCCATTATCCCATTATCACAAAGCCCTCTGTCAGCGTGGGCTACATTTGGACCCTTTGATCAGGCAGCTGTAATAATACACAGAGGTCAGAATCGGTAGTATTTATTCTTACCAACAGCAATCCCTGGAGGTCCGCCGAGCAGCCCGCCTACCAAGGCACAGCCTCCTGCCACCATCGCTCCTTTGGTGGACATCTTCACTGCCACCTTGATCTCATCGTGAGCTGATATTTCACAGCACAGACACATGACGTCTTCCATTCGTGGAGCCATCCCTGCGTTGAGACACTGACGTGACAGGAAAGAGGACAGTCAACTCTAGATCCATCTTTAAGCCTGCACGGGTTCAGGCTAGAGGAAGGCCTCATTTTTCGCTACAGCTGCAGCACTGAATTAATTTTCTGAGCCGAGTATTCGCCCAGATTAGACAGGGTTAGAATTCACATTTTGTCTGGAATGAAAATAGTTTTTGTATAATTTAAAGGAGCAGTGTGTAGTATTTAGGAGGAGCTATTGGCAGAAATGGAATCTAATATTCATATTAGGGCTGTCAGTCGATTCAAATATTTAATTGCGATTAATCGCACATTTTCTATCTGTTCAAAATGTACCTTAAAGGGAGATTTGTCAAGTATTTAATACTCTTAGCAACATGGGAAGTGGACAAATATGCTGCTTTATGCAAATGTACATGTATTCAAATCCAAATATCCAAACTTACGCTAAATTTTGGCGAGGAAAAACTGTCATGGGCATTTTCAAATGGGTCCTCTTGACCTCTGACCTCCAGATATGTGAATGTAAATGGGTTCTATGGGTACCCACGAGTCTCCCCTTTACAGACATGCCCACTTTATGATAATCACATGCAGTTTGGGGGCAAGTCATAGTCAAGTCAGCACACTGACACACTGACAGCTGTTGTTGCCTGTTGGGCTGCAGTTTGTCATGTTATGATTTGAGCATATTTTTTATGCTAAATGCAGTACCTGTGAGGGTTTATGGGTAATATTTGTCATGTTTTGCGTTGGACTTCTAACCACTGGCACACTTTACACTTACTTTACACTATACATCCCATATACCACTTTATAGACTGCACATATTACATTTATTTATTATACATACTACATTTATTTTATTTTATTAGCGGACTATACACACTATATTGACCCACTCACTCTGTATCTTCTATATCTCTATTTATTATTTTTTATATATATTTCTTGTATACTGTACTTCTCCTGTGTTTCACTCTTTTTGCTGTTTTTGCTGCTTTGACACCTGAATTTCCTGAATTTAATAAAGATTCATCTTATCTTATCTTATCTTTAATTGTTTTCCAATAACACATACAGTATATACATAAAAACAATGCACTTTTAGATGAAAATTAACAGCTTTAAATTATAAAGCCCTACAGATGCTATTATTCAACCCTACAGTGATGTGGTAGTACACAGATACAGGTACTATTCTCTGGTTTCTCCTGGATGACAAACCTCCTTAAAGGAAACTGGAATGGTGAGAAGAAACAAAATGGTGGGATCACATAGTAGATAACTGTCAGGTTAAAATTTGGTTTCACGTTTACTTTTATGAATGAACATAGCCTAATCAGCATAAAATAACAACAAATACATTATTAATATATAGGGCTCTGCATTTTACAATGTCTTTCACCAAAATCAAATATGTTTGAACAAAGTTTTATTACTGTTTATTGGATAAACAGGGCTCTAGACTAACTTTTCCACTGGTAGCACTGGTGCTACCAACTTTCTCAGTTGGTAGCACAAGCGCATGATTTGGTCGCACCCTCTTTTTGGGTTACAGCATGGTATTAATCAATGACCTTGTATGCTTATAAATAGTTGTCTTAATTTACATACCCCAGTGAAACATTGACAATGCCTCGAAACTTGATATTTGCAAAATATTTTAACTAACAAGTTTAGAGTTGCCTGCAACGGACGGACTACATTGCCTGCAATAAAAACACAGCACAGTGTTCCCTTCGTAACGTAACCACGGGTACTGTGTTAGCCATTGTGGCTGAAAGTGGTACTTCTTTTTCTTCACCTGTCTGTCAGCCAGTCTCTCCGTGCCTGTTGCAGATTCATCATCGGTGGTGTCTGAGTCGGCACCTCTGTTAGACTCTCCCTCACCACCAGCTTCCTCCTTTCTCTCCCCATTTGTTTTTTTTTAAATAATCAGCGATAGACCGCTTCATTTTGGTGAACAGCGAAACTTTGGAGCCCTGCCTGCAGTGTGTGATGCGCGTGAGCAGGGTCTGAAATTAACTTTTTTTCCATTAACTGTGGTTTGTTATTGCCATCTGTAGTGGTTATTTGCATAATAAAATAACTATTAATTGTGATTATTTAAATATAATATGTATAATCATAATTCCCTTTCTATTATCTATTTTATATTGCTGTGAAAAAAAATAGCATTTGGTCGAAAAACAAGATTTTGCATAGGGCCCCCAAAAAGTTTGAACCGGCCCTGCTAGCTGCTCCTGAAGTTAGAGGAGCTGCTGGAGATGCTGCTGTCATGAGGAGAGACGCAGCATGTTGGTACGGACTAAATTCATTCAAGTCAAATTGTATTGTTTGCAATACCTACCATTATTTCTTTATTTACTTTAAATTACCCAGTTTCTGAATGGAGTTTGGTGTGACAGGTTCGTTGCTGTTTTTGATGCTTTGACACCTGAATTTCCTGGATTAATAAAGGTTCAATTTATCTTAACTAATCTTTAATTGATTTCCAATAATACATATATACATACACACAATGCACTTTTATATGAAAATTGACAGCAAAAAATGACAGAGCCCTACAGAAAAGTGTGGATCACATAGTAAATAACTGTCAGAATAAATTTGCTTTCACTTTGACTTGTATATTCAACATAGCCTAAACAGCATGAAATAACAACAAATAAATGCCAAATATACGCCCCTGCATTTTACAACTATCCTTCACCAAAATCAAATATGTTTGAACAAATCTAGATTTTTTTAATTAAAATTATGTAATGCTTTCACACAACAGGTACGCCGAATGACAACCTGGCTGCTGTTAATTCGTAAAATACTCAAATCAAATTGTTTTGTTTGCAAAAACTACAACTAAAACTAAAACTAAAACTACTACTCATTTATGTATTTACTTTAAATGACCAGCTTACTGAATGGAGTCTGGCATGACAGATTGGTTGGTGTAGTAGAGTAGAATAGCCAACTGGGTACATTATAAACTAACTTAAACAGATTTAAACAGAAACAGAGAAAGAAGTCAGCTGCCTCCACTAGAGGTTTATCTAACTATTTATCTTCATAACTATTATAATTACCTTCAGTTCTGTCCTGAATGAGCTGTGAAGTCAAGTGTTTGTTTCTGCTCTTCTGGGCTGTTCTCAGGAGGTCGTCGTCAATTCGTGAGCCTGTTATATAGCTCAGGGCTTCTGCCCTTTTCTATCAATAAGATATCGTTGGAAGGAGGAGAGAGGAGATGGAGGAGGAGCCCAGTTGATGCTGAGGCATCATGGCCTGGCCAGATTAGAAGTTTTTGTTTTTCCTGTTTTTTTTCTTCTTTTTTTTCTTCTTTTTCCTCATAACAAAACAAAGAAAAAATAAGTATGGATAAAACAAAATGATGATAAAAAATAATTTAAAGAAAGAAAAATAAACAAAGAAAACAAAGAAAAAATACACAATGAAATAAACAAACAAAAAAACTAAAACTTTAAAAAAGCCAACATAACTGGTTAAAATCAATATAATGTGACTGTGTGTGTGCGTTTGAGAGAGGTGGGGTGGCTGGCTGTCAGTCAGGTTGCAAATCAAATTAGGGCAAGATTAAAAAGAATGAGATAAAATAAAGTAAAATAAATATAAACAGGTAGATAGATAGAAGTAAAAGAATGGTGGCTAAAAGGATGGTGTTTAAAAGGGAGATGGATAAAAAGATGATGTTTTAAAAGAGAATGAAGGCTAAAAAAAAAAAAAAAAAAAAAAGGATTATGTGGTTGTATGTGGCGTGTGGACTTTAAATAGAGTTAAATGTGATCATGGGTTAATATTGGTGGTGGTGGTGGTGGTGGTGGGGGGGGGGGGTTTGATAGTTATGGTGGTTTGTTTTGGAGGATTATGGAGAGGGGTGTTGAGTCTGGAAATCTCAGGCCTTGGGCCTAGACAGCTGAGATCCCAGTTCAATGTTCTTCAATGTTCAATTTTAATGGTGTCAGAAAGTCAACACGGGTTACTCAAATGAATCACTTGATGCTGTACAAGTATTTTGCGAGAAGCAGAGTTTTCATCGTGTTTAATATCAACAGACACAAACACAACCAAAACCCGAGCCGGTCCGGACACGTCCGTCCGGACGCAACTGCTCTCGGGCTTTACATCATAACCTTATTTACTTGGAATAAATAACTCATCCCTCCTATCCTGCCATCATAAATTCTAGTATTCTTCAATTCTACTGGTCTCTGTCAAAATATCTTACTAATCAGCATGTACTGAAGGAACTGGCCTTCTACCTCTAAGAGGTCAAGGCCCAGTTACGTGTTGGTTAATCTTGTGTGACAAAGAGAATTTCCAAACAGATGAGTTAAAGCATAATGATTCAATTTATTCCGAAAAATCAATGTTGCATAAGTAAAAATAAAAGAGTTTACAGATATCTGGATCCAATCAACGTGTCCCTGACAACATACAGTGCATGGGTCAGTTCGCGAAGTCTGAACCCCGAGCTATCCCTGATCCAGCCTATTCATGGTTTACACAATATTAATATTCATGAGCTTATGGCACGTGATGTTTCTGCTGCATGTCTTCTTCTTTGTTATCTCCTTCTGGCTCCTTCCTCTCTTTGACCTTGCAAAAGAAGAACAGCACCTGCCTCCTCTCTTTCCTCACAATCACTCTATTCATAACAAATCCAACAGTCAGGTTATTGTAAGCACTTTTGTACATAATAAATCCAACAGACCCTCTTTTGAACTTAACTAAGTTCACCTACAGATAATGTTACATACAGATATATTTATTATAAGCATGGATAATGTTACATACAGATGTATTAATTATAAGCATCATCACACAACCTCTTCAGGATCAACATCTTCACTATCCCCCACCATTTCCAGGAGACCCTGTCTCTCAGCTTGGAACATGGCCATCTGATAAGAAGGAGGTGCATCCGGATGCTTTTGTTGCACAGCAGAAATAATCACGCGCTCAGTGAGGTGGCGAATACATGGAATACAGCAACAACCACATAATACTAAGCATGCACACACAGCAAGGATTGAGGAGAATAGAGATACCACCATGGACTTCCATTTCCCAAAGGTACGGTCTAACCAGTCGTTAATGGGGCTGTTGATACCTGAGTCATCGTGCATGGATTCAGACAGCGTCCGGAGCCCCTCTAGCGCCTTAGTTACAGTCCCGTCCGGCGCTGTATTGTTAGGGATGAAAATACAACATGAGTCTTGGAACATTGAGCATACACCGCCTTTCTCTGCCAGCAGCATATCTAATGCCATTCTATTTTGGATCACCATCAGTGACGTAGGAGCCATTTGTTCAGCTAGTCCGGCAATTGCATCACGGGTTAGATTAGTCAAACGGAGAACATTATAGTGGATGTAGTTAATGCGGTCAACATTTTTGTTAGGAGTGATAGGGATCAGAGCACTTATTAGAGGTATGTTTTCAAAGCCTGCAGCTATTTGGTCAGCTAGTTTATATTCATTAGGGACTCCTCTAGGTACTCCAATGGCATTTTTGATCTGTGGTGTGCAGTTGTATTTACGGTTTCAGTGCGATTTTGATGTGCCTCGGTGTCGTTTGGTGCTAGTTTAATCGTTACATTCTTCCCTGTTCCTTCTGGCTTCTCCTTTTTTGGTCGAGGATTGTCCAGAAAAAAGAGGACAAGAGAGATAAACACAGATACTACAACAAACGCTACTAGCAGTTTGCCGTACTGCATGATGCTTCTAGTTTGTTTTCCTGCGCGCAACTGAAAAACTTTTATCTGGGTGGTCCTATTTTATACTGGTTTGGGAAAGGAAGTGAAACTGGTGGATTCTCCCCACCCCTGGTTCCTCTTTTTATCTATTTTAGCATTTATTCTAAGCAACAAGTTTTAATACAATGTGATATATAATGTTTTTCCAAAACCACCTAGATGAGTCCACCTAAACAACCATGTTAGCCTGATTTAACTGTAAATACAGGCAAGACCTTGTAACCTTCTTTCCCTTATGTGTATCTCATCACAGTCACAGTTTATACAGTATATGAAAAATAAAAAATTATACGTGACCCTCTTTTCACGTAGCCTGGGCTCCTTGTGGGGCTGCCTCCTCTGCTTCAGGTCCTGTCCTGCTGCTGGAGCACTGTGTTAGGTGCCACCAGTTGAGTCCTTTTCCTGCAAGCTGCACAGCTGTTGCAGTTCTGGCCAGAACCTTGTGTGGGCCTGTCCAACGTGGCTCCGACCACTTCCTCTTTAACACCTTCAACCAAAGGTGTTCCGGGGGTCCGGGGTCAGGTCCTGGAACGTCCTCTGTGACAGGGGTGACAGGTTTGTCACCTGTATAGGAGAGAGCTGACACAAGAGCATTAACCTTCAAATAGTATGGTCTGTAACCGAGGTCAGGAAGGGGAGAGGGGTTTTGGGACGGCCCTGGGAAAGGTTGGCCACACGTAAGCTCAAATGGTGTGAGTCCTGTTATTGTGGATGATACACAGTGCCAAATTTGTGTTGTAGTCCCAGGGCCTTTTCGACAGATTGCAGGTCTTTATTTTTGAAATGTGAACCATTATCTGACCTGATCAATTTAGGAAACCCATGTTTCGGAATGTACTCATTCACCAGACATTTAATGACTGATTTTGCGTCCTCTTTTCCCGTAGGGTAGGCCTCCACCCAACGTGAAAATGCGTCCACAATTACTAGGAGGAATCTTTTCCCCCCAGCCCTTACTCCCATATCTGTGAAATCCATAAAGATTTCCTGTCCCGGGGCAGTGGGAGAAGGATGTTTTCCTGCCCTAGGAGTGATGGTAGGTCTGATGTTACATGTACTACATACATCACACTTAGTCAAGAAGTCAGTTATAGTAGCATGTTTCCGGGGAATCCACCAGTGGCGGAGATCTCGTAACATCTGTTTGTGGCTTTTATGGTCAAGTCCATGAGTCTGAGTCAGTATTGAGGACATCCAACAGGGGGGCATAACTATTTGATCTCCGTTATACCATATACCATCAAACTGTTCTATAGCTCCCTTATCTTCCCAGATGGTTCGTTCTGCTGCTGTGGCAGATTCTTGAGCTTGTATGATGGAGAAATCAGTTATCTCAGAACCGAGATCTGCTGTGGTCATGACCATCATAGTAGGTAAATACCCTGCCGCCTTTTTAGCGGCTGCATCAGCTGCTTCGTTTCCTATACTCTCCAAGTCAGTGCCCTGACTGTGTCCTTTCACTTTGATCACAGCTACCCTCTGTGGTAACTGGATTGCTTCCAACAACTCTTTCATCAACTCCTCATGAGCCATAGGTTTATTCTGACTAGTCTTAAAACCCGCTTGCACCCAGCCAGACATATCTCTGTGAATTGCATTGCACACATACGCAGAGTCTGTGAAAATATTCACTGCCTTCCCTTCCGCTAACCGCAGAGCACAAACTACAGCCGTAAGTTCTGCTGCCTGAGCAGATTGTTTCCCATCAAGAGGACCGTGATCGAGAGTACATGGTTCCTCTTTTGCTGTATTCATAGACACGACAGCATAACCTGCTTTTAACCCTTCGGTGGGATGACGGAAACAGCAACCATCTGTAAATAAGCTAAGGTCAGTTTCCGTTAAAGGGGAGTTTTCTAAGTCCAGCCTTAGTTTTACAAAGGGCAGCGATTTGTCTGCACAGAAGTGCTTCTCGCCATCAGTCATATTGTCAGCCATATTACAGCCCTCATGTACAAAGGAGATGTGTGGTTTCGAGAGTACTTGTAAGATCTTGGTCTGTCTGAGGGGGGTGAGAGTGAAACAGGAGGAGGTGACATATGTTACAGTACTGTGAGAGGTCAGAATCTGTAGAGGATGGTGCATGACTATATGACCTACTTTGTCTACAATTTTTGCCAGAGCAGCTGCATATCTGACACAGGGGCTGGCTCTCTGTTCTTGTGTGTCTAGCAAAATGCTACAATAGTACAATACATTCCTATCTCCTCTGTGTTTCTGATATAAGACACCATGAGCTGTACTAAGCTGCTCTGAGACATCCAGATGGAATGGTTGAGAGTAATCTGGGAGAGCGAGTGCTGCGGCCTCTGCCATTTCCTGCTTGAGGCGGATAAACACCTCCTCGGCCTCTGTAGACCATTCTAACTTAGCGGTGAGATTTCTCATTCCAGCCATGGTTACCATTTGTCTGAGTAACTGAGTGTCGCCTGCATAGTTAGGGATGTATTGTCTTGAATACCCAGTCTGCCCTAAGAATGATAACATCTCTTTTACTGTCTGTGGTTTCGGATGGTGGAGTATAGAGTCACGATGAGCTGGAGACATTGCGGTGCCCTTTGCTGACACTATTCTACCTAGGAACGAAACTTGTGCGCGGCAACACTGAAGTTTTTCCTTTGAGACTTTGTAACCGTAGTTATGTAACCTCAATAATAATGCATGGGTTAGTGACAGGCATACCTCAGCCGAGGGTGCGGCCACTAACAAGTCATCTACATATTGTACAATAAAACACCCCTCAGGGAGTTCAAGGCCGGCCAAGTGATTTCTCAAAGTTTCATTAAAAATAGAGGGGGAGAGTATAAACCCCTGTGGTAACACATTATATGTCAGCCTTTGGCCTTCATATGTAAATGAGAAAATGTCCTGTAAATGATCTGCTAAGGGCAGGCAAAAGAAGGCGTTAGCCAAATCTATACATGTGAAAGATGTATGGGCTGGGGTGAGCATCGAGAGAGCAGAGTGGGGGTTCGGTACTGGTGTAACAGGAGTCAAAACCAGGTCATTGATGGCTCTTAAATCATGAGCCATTCTGTATGAGCCGGAGGGTTTGATTACTGGCAAAATGGGAGTGTTCCACTGAGAGTAAGATTTTCTTAATACTCCCGCCTTTATCAGTCCTTCAATCGTAGGAGAGATACCCTGGGCTGCTTCCACTTTATGCTCATACTGAGGTCTCCAGATAGGGCAGTAAGTCTTCATCTCGAAAGTTACCGGTTCCATGCTGCACCTGCCAACATCAAAGGGGCCCGTAGACCACAGTGAGGAAGGGAGAGCTGCCAACATGGAAGTGGCTCCTTCACCATCTAACATCTCCCTACCGTGGTGGCATGTTAGTAACTCATGTTTGCAAAGACCTGACACTGCATTGTAAAAGGAGAGTCTATATATGTTAGAGGATGGTGAGATTGAAACCCCCCAAAAGGGAAGTGGGAACCCAGTCTGTCAGAGCGACTGCTGCTTTAACCATGGGGCCTAAGTCTTTAGCCTGATGTTTTGGAGCTATGGCTAGGGACACATGGGGAACAGCTTCTTCTGACATGCGATACCATTGTTCTTGTGCTGGGGTTAATTTTACTGCGGCTGCTACTCCTGCTGGTGCTATATAAACATCTCTTACTCCTATCCCCCAGGTTGTATCTAACAGGTTCTGTTGGAACTCATCTTGATACGTAAGATCATTATTTCTGTCATAATTCAGAGTGCAGTGGGGAGGATCGGGAACAGGGAGGTAAGGGTGTAGAGCCCTAATCCATGGTTGCCACATGTTGTAAAAGTCAATCAGAGGGTTTCTGTCGGCTAGCAGGGCCCAATATATGTCCGCACAGGGTGGTGGGGCATCAGGTGAGGTATCAGGACTCAACATGCACATGCGATCAGCACTGGAGGGCGAGGAGCACACCATTTTTTCTCCTCCGGGGAAACTCACTATCACAGCTTCTGGTGAACAATGTACAGAAGCCCCCAGTGCTGCCAAAACATCTCTTCCCAGGAGATCACGTGGACAATCAGGTGCATACAAAAAAGGGTGCTCCATCACCTGTCTCCCAAGCCGGACAGGAAGGGGAACAGTAAAAGGCAGTCTTTGTTCAGTGCCGGAAAATCCCAAAACGGAAACATAGTGAGAGGAAAGGGAACACATAGGTTCAGCTAAGGTGGAATAACGTGCTCCCGTATCCACCATGAACCATCTTCGTTTTCCGTTCACTGTCAACTGGAGACAGGGCTCTGCCAGCCCCTGTCCCTCCATCTCCGCCGGGCACCCCTATGGGAACATTCCTGGTGTATATGGACCAGGTGGAGGTCCCTGCGCAGAGTACCCGCTGTATGCCTGCATTGGAGCTAGCTGTTGGTTTGGTGGAGTCTGTATTGGTGGCTGATATGACTGCTGTGAAGGCCATCTCATCTGCTGTTGTTGTTTCTGAGGACAGTCACGTGCCCAGTGATCTGGGTTTCCGCAGATGTTACAACTGCCTCCTCTTGGTTGGGCATACCCCCTCCCCCTGCCTCCTCCTCCTCTCCCTCTGCTTCTATTCCGGCCTTCATGATAAGGGGGCCGCTGATATGAGGGCTGCTGAAAAGGCACATGATACTGGGGTGGATATGTAGCCTGTGGCTGGCCCTGCAGTGGATCAGGATTCTGTGGCGGGGCTGGAGCTGGTGCTACATTTTGAGCCATCTGGGTATCTTTTTCTTTCCGTCCCTTTTTTTTATCTGTCGCACGAGTCCGTGCATCTGCCAACTGTAATTTAGTCAACTGAGCTACCATCTCTTTTAATGACTCATTTTCCTCTTCCTCCTCCTTGGTTTCTGCATCCTGATGATGACAGAAATGTGTTTCCCATCTTGATGATTTTGCCCCTGCCATATCTGGATTCTCTTCTATCTTTCTCTTAACTCCTTCCGCAGCATGTTTTAACAGAGCTATTCTGAACAGAGACTGCTGTGTGTCTTTATCTGGGTTCACCCCCGTAGCCCCCGCCCACTCTGTCTTTGCTCTTTCTATGAACGTGCGTCCACTCTCCCCGTTCTTAATCTTAAACACCAAGCTGTGGAGCTTACCCGCTGGTATGGGATACTTTTGTCTAATAGCATTACCGAAGGAGGTAGCGTAGGGGTTAAAGTTCCAAAGTACCACCTAACACTTGAAACAATGGTGCCATAACTTTGTTTGTATGATTACTGTCCTGTGGGGTTGGTACCGGACTAGGGGTAGGAGGAGGATAAGGAGGGGGGTTGGGATGTGGGCCAGGTGGGTACTGCTGATGGAGTGACATGTAATGTGGAGGCTGGCTAGTATGTGGGTTTGGAGGTGGGGGAGGTGCGCTAGGACTGGGTGAGGGTTTCACTAGTGGTTTTGCTTCAGCGGTTTCTGCGTGGGTGGCTTTCGTCTGGCTGCCTAAGGCTGACAGTGCAGCCATCTGTATCACATTATATTTTACCAATATACTTGCCAACTCGTCTTCTTCCTTCCTCAATTTCCTCCTTACAAACATATTTCCCTTTTCTTTGTCTTCTCTTGCTTGCAGCAGCTTTCTATGAACCACCTGTATTAATGCTCTCATTACTGGCATAAATTTGGCTTCACTTCCCGTGGCTGGAAAATGCCCTTCCTTCACTGTCATGTTATACCACTCATCTAGGTCTTCAGTCTCTTTATTTCTAGTCTTGGGATCAAATGTACAGATTACATTGGTCCTGACTTTAGCCCATTGCTGTCCAAATGATAAACGGGGAGGCCCACAGCCACCCCGTTCCTCACAGTCTTTGTCAAATTCTCCGTCCATTCTGTCCAGTACTATTTCACACAGGTTTATTCAGTTTATGACAGTAACTAGATTCAGAGTAAATGGGTCGCTATGCCCCTCGCTGTGATCCTACCAACATAAGCTTCTACTGGACACTTTGATGTTCCAGCGATGTTGGCCCAGTATCAACAGTAAGTTTTAATTTTCCTCTGAATACTAGTTATTAATGTACACTCATACAGTTTTTATTACTAAACGGGCAGCTTTCCTCCTCTTAGTCTTTACCAAAAGGGCAGCTTGCTCCCCTAAATTAATTCAGCTTTCCTCCTTTTAGTTCTACTAAAAGGGCAGCTTTAATTCAGCTTTCCTCCTTTTAGCTTTACTAAAAGGGCAGCTTTAATTCAGCTTTCCTCCTTTTAGCTTTACTAAAAGGGCAGCTTTAATTCAGTTTTCCTCCTCTTGGATTTACCAAAAGGGCAGCTTTAATTCAGCTTTCCTCCTCTTGGATTTACCAAAAGGGCAGCTTTAATTCAGCTTTCCTCCTCTTGGATTTACCAAAAGGGCAGCTTTAATTCAGCTTTCCTCCTCTTGGATTTACCAAAAGGGCAGCTTTAATTCAGCTTTCCTCCTCTTGGATTTACCAAAAGGGCAGCTTTAATTCAGCTTTCCTCCTCTTGGATTTACCAAAAGGGCAGCTTTAATTGAGAAAGTCTTTACTTCTGCAACATTTATCACTACAAAGGAGATTCAGCACAACAAGAGAGATAATTTAGAGTAAGCCAATATGCAGAGTTCGATAAAACAGGTTCTGCTCACCTTTAAGATTTCAGGGATCCCTTTCTCTCTCTCGCCGGTCTGTCCGTCCTTTGGACACGCTTCTCAATGCCGAAGATCACGTCGGGGTCACCAATTGAAGGAACTGGCCTTCTACCTCCGAGAGGTCAAGGCCCAGTTACGTGCTGGTTAATCTTGTGTGACAAAGAGATTTTCCAAACAGACGGGTTAAAGCATAATAATACAATTTATTCCGAACAATTAATGTTGCATAAGTAAAAATAAAAGAGTTTACAGATATATCTGGATCCAACCTACATGTCCCTGACGACATACAATGCATGGGTCAGTTCGTGAAGTCTGAACCCCGAGCTCTCCCTGATCCAGTCTTTTATGGTTTACACAATATCAATAGTCATGAGGTGTGACGCGTGATGCCTCTGCTGCATTCCTCCTTCCTCGTTATCACCTTCTGGCTCCGTCCTCATGACCTTGGAACATAAAACATCATCTGCCACACTCCCCTCTTTTCTCACCCTTGACTCTATTCATAAAACATCCAATAGTGAGGCCTTTGTATGCATTTTTAGAGTATAATAAATCCAACAGATATTTTAGAGTATAATAAATCCAACATTAGCTAACAAATTTGCATTTGTTGGGGTCTTTATAAGGTGATTATGTCAATGTTGTGTTTACAGCTAGTTTCCAAAAAAACAAACAGTTAATGCAGATTTTGAAGCAGCTACGGGTCTTGTTTTCATATTTTTGTCCGGTATTGCTCACATTAATGGTTTACCCCAGAGCCCAAATGGGGCCACCAAAATACAAGCCACAGATGGCTTTTCATCTAGTCCAATCTTAACCAGTTACCAGCCTCACGGTCTCTGCTATGAACATAATTCGGGTAATAAGTAAAGGATAATGTACAGCGAGTCGGTCATTGTTATGAAATAAACCCGCTAGCTGTACATTATCCCGCTTATTACACGGCTACTTACTTAAGAAATCAGTAATTGGACACAAAAACTGTCCGCCAGAGTCCAACATCAGAACTGCTGCCATAGCAACGGTCTGTTATACATAGCAGCGGTCTGTTATAGAGAAATAACAGACTGTAGAACGCCGTGATCGACCAATCAGAATCTAGTATTCAACAAAGCTGTGTAACGTTTTTCTGTTCACCTTCACTTAAATCTAGATGCAATTTTGGCTGCTTTTGTCAACATTTGGTGTTTTGGATACATTTTGAAAACAATATTACCAAACAAGCTGTCATTTTATGGTCAAAAACACAGATACAATATTCAGTAAACTTTGTTGTGTTCACTCATATCTTTGACTCATTTAATTTGAGGTATATTTCATTGACATGAGCTGTATTCAGTGGTGGTTAGGGATAAGGGAGGTACTCACCTTAACGTCGTCATCGGTGACATTGAAATGAGAATTTGTGTATTTGATTGTCTGACTGCACTCTTTGCAGGTTGCGATAACCTGTTAATCTAACATTTTATCTTTGGTTATTTGATGCAGATATGAAGCTTTGTATGCTCATGATGTGTTTTCTTTTGCACATGTAATATGGTTTTACTGGCAATTATGATTTGGGCTGTTTTTTTATTGAATTGGGTGTTTTTTTAAGTTGTGATTGGGCTGGAAACTGTCACTCTGATGTGGCGGCACTTGATGTCACTGGACTCTAACGTAAAGTGGTGTTCAAGTGGAGCACAAGGCAACTATACTGCAGATATTTGGGCCTAAACTATGACATTTAACAGACCTAGTTTGGTTCCTTGGTATAATCCAGCACACACTCAGTGCTTACTGTCAGTTACCGTACCATTATAAACTTTACAAATTGTGACAATGCTGATGTGTTTTTTTTGTGCCTTCTATTCTAACAAGTGTTCGGTCTCTGTGCCAGACGGCTGGATATCTTGTTGCTATTTAAATGTAATGTCATTTCAACATTCAAAAGTTGTTTTTAGAAATAAAAAAAATCAGCCTTGTAAACAAATTAAAACATATTTTTGCTTTCTTATAAATGGAAAAAGATTAATTAGATTTCTTCTGTGGAACCAGCTCCCAGTTTCAGTCCGGTAGGCAGACACCCTCTCCACATGTAAGAGTAGGCTTAAGACTTTCAGTGTTGCCAGATCTTGTGAGAGAAACAAGCAGCCAGGTCTATAGAAACAAGCCCCCCCCAAAAAAAGCCCAAAACAAGCGACCTTACCTACCTACAACAACATGAGAAAGAGAGACAGACACTTGATCACTTCATATGCTGTATATGTATGAATTTATTTTGGATTGCATGCATTTCAGTTCATTTTTTTTATGTTGTCCATTGTCTAAATGTCCAGAGTCTCCAGCCCTCGCCACTTTGGTCACCTTTAAATTTTTCTTGTCAACTAAACTTAAAGAAGTTGAACATTTGATTTCATTTTTGTATTCATTTTTTATAAATATTTTTAAGCGACTTTTCATGAAAACAAGCCCAAAGTTGCTTCTAATAAGCAGACTTGGCAACTCTGAAGACTTTCTTCTTTGATAATGTTTATAGTTAGGGCTGGCTCAGGCTCCCTTGGACCAGCCCCTAGTTACGCTGCTATAGGCCTAAACTGCCGGGGGACGTCCTATGACACACTGAGCTCCTCTCTTCTCCTTTCTATCTCCATTTGTATATATTCATGTCCCATTCATGTATGTTATTAACTTGATTTATTCCCTGGAGTCTTTGTGCTTTCTTGTCTCGCAGATATCCATGGATCGGGGTTACACCTGGATCGTGGTTGCGTTTTTTGGAGCTTTGATTTAATAGAAAGCTCCAAAAAACTACTAGGTGGACTTTTGAGTTTAGATTACTTTGTTAAATAAGAAAAATCAAATTTTCCATATTGTACAGGAATTATGAGAAATTGCTGCAATTCTTGCTTACAGATGTGTGTATTTTTCAAAAGGTGCCTTTACAATCCTGAGACTTTTAAATAAGCAAATAATCAGTCAAAAGCACAACAGCTTCAAAAGTTTATTTTATTTAACTTCCTATGCAGAGGTATATTAAAACACCCTGATACAGCATGTGGGAATAAAGAGATTACATTCTAATCCAGAATAAATGACTCTCCAGGCACAATATTTTACAGAGTGTAAAAAAAAAAAAAAAAGCAGATTGAACATTGACATCAGTCTGTTGTACAAAACATTATAAGTGCTGATGTCACTATTCATTCATTATTGAGTATCACAGATATCTTTGGTTTCTTTCTTGTTCGGCAGTGGTGGATGAGGGACTCCAATCTTTTACTTAGGTAGAAATACTCGAGTATTGAGAATAAAATATACTTAAAGTACCAAAGGAAAAGTACTCATTATGCAGAATAATATCTATAATACCACTTGATAATAATTAGTGATGCTTTCATGTGAAGGTGGAGCTAATTTCAATTATTACTTTACACACTGCTGGGTAGCTTAATTTAGAATTAATATCTCATAATTTATTAGTTGATTTTTTTTTTAATAATCTGAACCTATAGTGGCGTAAAAAGAACAATATTTGCCTCTGAGTTGTAGTGGAGTAGAAGTAAAAAGTACCTTAAAATTGTACTTAAGTGCAGTACTTGTATGTATTTAGTTACATTCCACCTGTCAGGATAGACAGTCTGAAGATAGCGAACGCTAACAGCTCCATTTGGCACAGTCATGAAAGTGAAACACCCATGATTCACAGTTTTTTTTCTTTTTTCTAATTAAGTACAAAAATAAGTTGTAAAGACTCTGATTGTGCTCAGCAGGCCTGATCATCCTGAAAAAGTCCATGTGCATAAGCAGAACTCAGTCTTGATAGCGCACCTCTGCTCGGAGTTTATTTGTGATGAAGTTATGCAGCGCTTTGGTGACCTGCTGCTGGAGAGTGGCGTTGCCCATCACGATGGCGATGAGCTGGGCCGCGTCCGTCCAGTCCAGGTTGCCCAAGGCGGCCTTGACGGAAATGTAGAGCATCTGTTGCTGGTTGGAAGTCAACTCATTCAGGATCTGAGGCAGAGGTCTGAACTGACCGCTGGTCAGCCAGGCGCCCAGCAGACCGCCGAATACTCCACCTGGTAGAGACACAGAGAGGAGAGGAGGGGGGGTAACGGGTCTGTTAGAAAGTGTTTCATGTCCGCCTTTATCCTGATGAGCTCTGAGAGGACCCACAGCCTCACCTGATCTGTTCAGAGTTAACTAGGCACAGGTGAGTCCAATCAGAACACAATCAGGACTCCTATAAGTAGGAGGAGAAGAACATTTCTCTGTTTGCCCTGCATGCTACCAGCCAGACTGATCCCCTGTCGTCATCGAGTGCGTCTTCTAAAGCGAGTTGTTCTTCATCCCTTTGTGTTCACTTTATGACTGCTCTTGTGTCACTGGAATATTGTTTGTTTTCCAATATTACCTGACTTTGCTTTAATAATTAAGATGATTGATTAGATGGATATGCAATGCCGGGTTATGTCATGCATTTCCCTTTGTTTGTGTATTAATGCAGATAAACCACTTGATGAGGTTAAAGGGGAACTCATCTGAAATAAAGTCCTTTTTGGTGGAATTTCCTGTCTCTCTCTCTCCCTAATTCTGGTTACTTTAAGTCCGTTGTCTAAATGTCCAGAGTCTCCAGCCCTCGCAACTTTGGTCATCTGAACAGTCAGTTACAGGTTTAGTGTAAATTGAATGTAAGCATGTACTAGTAGGAAGTAAATCTGCATCAAATACAACAGAAAAGTCAATTGATTGAGGAATCCTAAAGGATAAATCTGGTGATGTTTGATATATATATTTTTTATGAGGGCTGTCATAGTTAACACGATAACGCAAATTTGTTTGAACGCCACTAAATTTTGCAAAACAAAATAATAAATAACGCAACTTGCGATTTTTAGGTTGTAGCGGCTCAGTTTTAAAACTAGAGTGAAGATATTGACATCAAACCTGAGGAATCCATTGGTATCAACCGTGTCA
Organism: Sebastes umbrosus; assembly: GCF_015220745.1. Classification (NCBI taxonomy): domain Eukaryota; kingdom Metazoa; phylum Chordata; class Actinopteri; order Perciformes; family Sebastidae; genus Sebastes; species Sebastes umbrosus. The sequence continues at coordinate 4,630,797 of NC_051270.1, forward strand.
TACTAGCTTGTTGGGAAGGAGGATAAATAACGCTCCAAACTTGCTCTAAATTTTGGCGAGGAACAGCTGGCCTGGCCATTTTCAAAGGGGTCCCTTGACCTCTGACCTCAAGATATGTGAATGTAAATGGGTTCTATGGGTACCCACAAGTCTCCCCTTTACAGACATGCCCACTTTATGATAATCACATGCAGTTTGGGGCAAGTCATAGTCAAGTCAGCACACTGACACCTCTAAACTAATTGTTTTGTCCGACAAAGAGTCACAAACCCAAAGCCATTAACCCATAATCACAAAGCCCTCTGTCAGTGTGGGCTACATTTGGACCCTTTGATCAGGCAGCTGTAATAATACACAGAGGTCAGAATCGGTAGTATTTATTCTTACCAACAGCAATCCCTGGAGGTCCGCCGAGCAGCCCGCCTACCAAGGCACAGCCTCCTACCACCATCGCTCCTTTGGTGGACTTCTTCACTGCCACCTTGATCTTATCATGGGCTGATATTTCACAGCACAGACGCATGACGTCTTCCATTCGTGAAGCCATCCCTGCGTTGAGACACTGACGTGACAGGAAAGAGGACAGTCAACTCTAGATCCATCTTTAAGCCTGCACGGGTTCAGGCTAGAGGAAGGCCTCATTTTCGCTACAGCTGCAGCACTGAATTAATTTTCTGAGCCGAGTATTCGCCCAGATTAGACAGGGTTAGAATTCACATTTTGTCTGGAATGAAAATAGTTTTTGTATAATTTAAAGGAGCAGTGTGTAGTATTTAGGAGGAGCTATTGGCAGAAATGGAATCTAATATTCATATTAGGGCTGTCAGTCGATTCAAATATTTAATTGCGATTAATCGCACATTTTCTATCTGTTCAAAATGTACCTTAAAGGGAGATTTGTCAAGTATTTAATACTCTTAGCAACATGGGAAGTGGACAAATATGCTGCTTTATGCAAATGTACATGTATTCAAATCCAAATATCCAAACTTACGCTAAATTTTGGCGAGGAAAAACTGTCATGGGCATTTTCAAATGGGTCCCCTTGACCTCTGACCTCCAGATATGTGAATGTAAATGGGTTCTATGGGTACCCACGAGTCTCCCCTTTACAGACATGCCCACTTTATGATAATCACATGCAGTTTGGGGCAAGTCATAGTCAAGTCAGCACACTGACACACTGACAGCTGTTGTTGCCTGTTGAGCTGCAGTTTGTCATGTTATGATTTGAGCATATTTTTTATGCTAAATGCAGTACCTGTGAGGGTTTATGGGTAATATTTGTCATGTTTTGCGTTGGACTTCTAACCACTGGCACACTTTACACTTACTTTACACTATACATCCCATATACCACTTTATAGACTGCACATATTACATTTATTTATTATACATACTACATTTATTTTATTTTATTAGCGGACTATACACACTATATTGACCCACTCACTCTGTATCTTCTATATCTCTATTTATTATTTTTTATATATATTTCTTGTATACTGTACTTCTCCTGTGTTTCACTCTTTTTGCTGTTTTTGCTGCTTTGACACCTGAATTTCCTGAATTTAATAAAGATTCATCTTATCTTATCTTATCTTTAATTGTTTTCCAATAACACATACAGTATATACATAAAAACAATGCACTTTTAGATGAAAATTAACAGCTTTAAATTATAAAGCCCTACAGATGCTATTATTCAACCCTACAGTGATGTGGTAGTACACAGATACAGGTACTATTCTCTGGTTTCTCCTGGATGACAAACCTCCTTAAAGGAAACTGGAATGGTGAGAAGAAACAAAATGGTGGGTCACATAGTAGATAACTGTCAGGTTAAAATTTGGTTTCACGTTTACTTTTATGAATGAACATAGCCTAATCAGCATAAAATAACAACAAATACATTATTAATATATAGGGCTCTGCATTTTACAATGTCTTTCACCAAAATCAAATATGTTTGAACAAAGTTTTATTACTGTTTATTGGATAAACAGGGCTCTAGACTAACTTTTCCACTGGTAGCACTGGTGCTACCAACTTTCTCAGTTGGTAGCACAAGCGCATGATTTGGTCGCACCCTCTTTTTGGGTTACAGCATGGTATTAATCAATGACCTTGTATGCTTATAAATAGTTGTCTTAATTTACATACCCCAGTGAAACATTGACAATGCCTCGAAACTTGATATTTGCAAAATATTTTAACTAACAAGTTTAGAGTTGCCTGCAACGGACGGACTACATTGCCTGCAATAAAAACACAGCACAGTGTTCCCTTCGTAACGTAACCACGGGTACTGTGTTAGCCATTGTGGCTGAAAGTGGTACTTCTTTTTCTTCACCTGTCTGTCAGCCAGTCTCTCCGTGCCTGTTGCAGATTCATCATCGGTGGTGTCTGAGTCGGCACCTCTGTTAGACTCTCCCTCACCACCAGCTTCCTCCTTTCTCTCCCCATTTGTTTTTTTTAAATAATCAGCGATAGACCGCTTCATTTTGGTGAACAGCGAAACTTTGGAGCCCTGCCTGCAGTGTGTGATGCGCGTGAGCAGGGTCTGAAATTAACTTTTTTTCCATTAACTGTGGTTTGTTATTGCCATCTGTAGTGGTTATTTGCATAATAAAATAACTATTAATTGTGATTATTTAAATATAATATGTATAATCATAATTCCCTTTCTATTATCTATTTTATATTGCTGTGAAAAAAAATAGCATTTGGTCGAAAAACAAGATTTTGCATAGGGCCCCCAAAAAGTTTGAACCGGCCCTGCTAGCTGCTCCTGAAGTTAGAGGAGCTGCTGGAGATGCTGCTGTCATGAGGAGAGACGCAGCATGTTGGTACGGACTAAATTCATTCAAGTCAAATTGTATTGTTTGCAATACCTACCATTATTTCTTTATTTACTTTAAATTACCCAGTTTCTGAATGGAGTTTGGTGTGACAGGTTCGTTGCTGTTTTTGATGCTTTGACACCTGAATTTCCTGGATTAATAAAGGTTCAATTTATCTTAACTAATCTTTAATTGATTTCCAATAATACATATATACATACACACAATGCACTTTTATATGAAAATTGACAGCAAAAAATGACAGAGCCCTACAGAAAAGTGTGGATCACATAGTAAATAACTGTCAGAATAAATTTGCTTTCACTTTGACTTGTATATTCAACATAGCCTAAACAGCATGAAATAACAACAAATAAATGCCAAATATACGCCCCTGCATTTTACAACTATCCTTCACCAAAATCAAATATGTTTGAACAAATCTAGATTTTTTTAATTAAAATTATGTAATGCTTTCACACAACAGGTATGCCGAATGACAACCTGGCTGCTGTTAATTCGTAAAATACTCAAATCAAATTGTTTTGTTTGCAAAAACTACAACTAAAACTAAAACTAAAACTACTACTTATTTATGTATTTACTTTAAATGACCAGTTTTCTGAATGGAGTCTGGCGTGACAGATTGGTTGGTGTAGTAGAGTAGAATAGCCAACTGGGTACATTATAAACTAACTTAAACAGATTTAAACAGAAACAGAGAAAGAAGTCAGCTGCCTCCACTAGAGGTTTATCTAACTATTTATCTTCATAACTATTATAATTACCTTCAGTTCTGTCCTGAATGAGCTGTGAAGTCAAGTGTTTGTTTCTGCTCTTCTCGGCTGTTCTCAGGAGGTCGTCGTCAATTCGTGAGCCTGTTATATAGCTCAGGGCTTCTGCCCTTTTCTATCAATAAGATATCGTTGGAAGGAGGAGAGAGGAGATGGAGGAGGAGCCCAGTTGATGCTGAGGCAGTTTCCTCCCCCCCTGTTTTTAGGGCCCGAGCACGAAAGTGCAAGGAAACCTATTGTTTTTCTAAGTATTATTCTTTTTCTGCCGGGAGATCGCCTTTTTGAGACCTTAGCCATCCCCAAAAACTCACCAAAAGTGGAATATGTGTCAGAACTGGTGGGAAATTCAATGTTCTGGAGTGATTGGGCTCGGGTGTCTCCAGGGGGCGAGATAGCGCCCCCTAATGTAGGCAGTTTTTAAGAGAAAGTTTCTTCAATCGTCACGAAATTCAAGTATGTCATTGCTCACATCCTCATACCTGGATTAAATATTTTTTAGATTTTTTCGGCAAACAGGAAGTCAGCGATCTTGGACTTCCTGCATTTTTTTTAAATTTACGAACACATGTTTGAGGACTTTAGGATGCACAAAAACTCCTGAAACTTTACACGCACATCCAAACTAATAATTACTTTGATTTAGTGGTGAAATTTTGCTTGGGCGTGGCATGTTGGCTCTCTAGCGCCCCCTTATGTCTTTTAGATATGGAACATACCTCGAGGTACTCGAAAACTCATGAAAGTTGGCAATATGATGGACACCTGTGAACTTTATGTAAATGTACAGCCATTAGGTTCAGTGTGTTTAACGGGCTCTCTAGCGCCCCCTAACGCGTGGAAGGTCGTAGTTTGGTCAAAGTTGATCCGATATTCATGAAATTTGGTATGCATATCCCACTCATTATTTGAAACATATTCCTCATTGGGTTTCATTAGCTCCGCCCAACCGGAAGTCGGCCACATTGAATGTTGTGTTTTTCATGTCATTTATGTATTTTATGCATACTTTTACGAACTCCTCCTAGAGAGTTCATCGGATTCGCGTGAAACTTGGGTAGTATAACCCTCAAACTACTGTGATGATAACTTGCGAAGGAAATTTTGATCGCTCGAACGGTGATGTCATAGGTGAATTTCGAAAGTTCGCCATGACATAGTGGTACGTCCAGGCTTTCATGTAATTTATGTATTTTATGCATACTTTCACGAACTACTCCTAGAGACTTCATCGGATTCGCATGAAATTTGGGTGGTATAACCCTCAAACTACTGTGATGATAAATGGTGAAGGAATGTTTGATCGCTCGAACGGTGATGTCGTACGTGATTTTTGATTGGTCGCCATGACACAAGGAGGCTTTTGTTACTTGCCTTCACCTAGTCCCATCTTCCCCAAACTTCTCAAGCTGGATAAGAGGCCAGGCCTGAAGACATATACGTGCCCCGACGTCACAGTTCATTTCCAGCGCCACTTGCTCCAAGCAGAAAATTCACTCTAACTGTTGCGTGCAGTTTCCGACTTTCACGGGAATGCACGACAGCGGGTACCCTGATCCAGCTCTTTACATCTGACAGACCATTTCTATGAAGAAAGCAAAAATATTCAACTGAAATATAAAAAAACACTGTAAAATATTCTTCAAATTATTGTTAATCTACAATAATACTTAGAGAGCAGCTCAACGCGTCTTAGAGAGGACATATCAGACTCGTTGTCAGATTCATACTTGTAATTTTGGGGTTTCTACTAGAGTATGGTTAAATGCTTTAATGTTCAAAAACTGCTTTATTGATCTCGTAGCGGCTGAGCTGCAGCTCCTCGTTTCACCCTCAGACTGTCTGAAACTGTTTGTCTGTTTCAGATCTTTAAAATTCACAAAAAATGATATAACCAGTAAAGGAAAGTCCTCTTTAAATGTTAGTATTCACAGTGTTTACAGTGTGTGTTGTTATTTTAGATGCTGCAATGATGAAATTAGTGCTGTGGAACATTAAACATTTCCATGAAACTCACCGTCGGTAACACAGAGGTCAAAGTCGTACGAAGCTGTGAAGCGAGGTCTTCCTCTTCTGACTCCACACCTGTACCGGCCTGAGTCTGACTTCACCAGCTGGGCGATGTTCACGTACAGCCGCTGGGAGTCGACCTCCAGGCTGAATCGACCATTCTGGGCTCCAGATCCAGACGTTGCAACGAGAACATCGTCTCCTCTGCAGTCGTTCTTACAGAAGAACTTCCGGACGTTTCTTACAGACGGAAGGGAGCATTGGACTCGGATATTTCCTCCCTCGGTAGCGTTGATGCACCCGGAAGTACCGGTGGTTCCATCACAGAGAGCTCCTGAAAAGACCAACAGTGAGATACATCACCTCTGGCTCTGGGAAACTGCTCTTCTTTTTACTATCAACTAAACAATTAAATTGATGAATAAAACTTGATTGCTCAATGCAGCCGTTAAATTATTGTGGATTGATTGAGCAGAAACTAAAATAAATTAAAGCTGCAAGCAGCGATGAACGGGCCCTCGCACCTTCCCGCACGTCAGGGGTACTGGCGAGACGCCGGTCGACACACCCGTACATTTCAGTGACCATCGGACACTGCACGCACAAGTTAGACGTTATTTCCTTGCCTCTTTGTTTTTTTGGAGCAAATGTGCTCAGAAAGGACAAAGGGGGGTGTGATGTGGGGGTTGAGAATGTGTATGTTTATATTTAAAACTAATTCAACTTTATGTATTTGATCTTAATGTGTGTCAGATAATGCAGTGGGTTAGAAAAGATGGTTAGTTTGCATGCAAGACCTTGTCTATGTGAAGCATAAACTAAACACATCAGGTGTGGCAAAACCAGCTACCCAAATATCTCTAATCTTTTAACTTTAATCTCATAATATTACAACTTTTTTTCTCATATTATGACTTTTTAACCTAAACTTATGACTTTTTTCTCGTAATATTACGACTTTTTTCTCGTAAACGTATGACTTTATTCTAAAAATCTAAGATTTATTTGTTTCCTCATTGTGGCCCTAATACTCTGTCGTACTCTTGAGTCTTAACAGTTAAAAATAAACCTCAGTCAAGTTGATCCAAGCTGTCAGACCAGTTCAGACACATTTTTCACTGATGTGAACTCAGATTACAATCAAACTGTAGATGAGATCAGGTGGCAGCAGCAGCAGGGCAGTGACTAAAAGCTACGGTTTGCAGTTTGAAGCAGCCTTCACTAAATTTACAGGAAGTCACATGTTTTAAGAGAAATGAGACGTTGTTTCCTCTTAAGCGTCACGTTAATATTTTAGATTATAGCTTCTGTGTACTTCTGTGTACAGTGAACTGTGCAATTATTTGTGCAAAAGACATCAAGTAGTCCGACTCCAGCAGCCATGACCTATGAGCAGGTTCTGAAATGAACTTTTTTCATTGCCTGCCACTGTGGCAAACAAGTACCTTTTTTTTTGTCTGCCGCTCAGAAATGTTATCTGCCACTTTTGAAATCTCTGCGCCAAATGAAAGAACAAGGCAAAAGTGAGCATGGCTCAGATACCCCCGCTCACTGCTTGATCCCTACTAAAGTAACACCAAAGGTTTTGCCATTTTGGAAAAACTCAAAAAAGATTTGGGCACCGTGGACTTCTAACCCCCAAAAGGCACAACTAGACCACACTGTCAACCATCATACCAAATTTGAAGTTCCTAAATTAAATAGTTTTGCTCCGGACACGAAAATGTGACAGGTGAACGGGCGGACGGACGGAAGGGCACGTGGAACGCTATATATCCCCAACTACTTACGGGGGTATAATAACATCTTAGATCTGATGTCATTCAATGTTCAATATATTTTACACAAAAAACATTATATGCATGGTAAATTACAATATTCGAATTACACCGTGGCTTACGGGGAGCCCTATTTTTCGGGGCAGGGAGGGTACTGTACACAGTACTGTACTGTACTTTGTTATTGTCATCTATAGGGGTTGTTTGCATAAAAACACACAATTCAAATGATTATGATTATTTAAATATTTGCTTTGATTAGAAAAATCTTGGCAAGCTGTTGAGAGCTAGTGTTAGGATGTTAAACAGGTCATACTGTAATTCCCTCCCTATTATCTATTTTATATTGCTGTGAAAACATCTCCTTCAAACAACTGGATTTATTCAAGTTTCTCGCCAAAAACATAATTTTACGAGGTTACATTTGAACAAGACGATAACGTAATTTACCAATAGTCATTTTTCCTGAGCTTGGGTTTGAACGCCACATAATAATAACAACTGCCTAATGCCTAATGTGCCTAATGGCACCTCCATTAACATTAGTAGATCTGTTATTTAACCAAGCAGGACTGTGCTGCCCACCGGCTGCTAACAGGTAACATTACTAACTCTCCTCCTGGCCAACAGGTTTGTTGTTCACAGTGTTGCATTATCAAGGAAAAAACAGGGTGCATTGTGCACGCGTTACTGTGGAAGGGCATCAATACAGAGGAATCAGTAGTCACGGAGGCTTGAGATACCAAGGAATCAGACAATAAGGAGTCTGTTCTCTATTCCCTCCCCTAACATTTTTTACTGTCTGCCAAAATGGCGGATGGCCTGCCAATTTTACCCGCCAACAATTTACCTGCATTTGGCGGGTGGCGGTTGCTAATTTCAGACCCTGCCTATAAGTATATGTGAATAATAAGTACAATATACAGCTGAGTGAAGGCAGGCAGTTCAGAGGAGCAGAGTACAGCAGAGACTATGGTCCTGGAATCCAAATTATTAGGCTGAATGTTTCAGGGAAAATGTAAATGATATAACTCATATCAAACCCGACGTTCAGGAATTATCAGCCTCACATGTGACTGAATGGAAATGACGATAAATAATGTAAAACGTGTTTGTTGCTGACAGACAGACTCTCCGTCTCTCTCTGACTTTAATAGTATCATTAATAAAAGTTAAAGGGACTGTTTGTAACTTCTTACACGTGTAAATCATTGCAGGTCGGTGTCTCATGCGCGCTCACGTGTGGCTACGCTGTTCAGACAAGACTCCAACAGAAACTACACGGAAGCACCAAAACCACAAAGTTCTATATAGTGAAGCCCGTCTGTTAAACAGTGTTGGCTGCGGTCAGAGACCGTAGCTTTGGTCTCCAGGACCGGAGTCTCTGCTCCTTTGCTCCTCTGCCTGCTTTGCCTGCCTTCACTCACTCACACACCGCGCTTGTTCTCACTCTTTCGCTCCACTCTCACATGCATGCGCGCACACTACACACTGCAGAAGAGTTAATTTAGCTCTGACAATATTTAATGAATGTACAGTGGACGTTTGTGCAGAAATAACTGCTGCAGCTCCTCCAGACCAACAGAGGTTTTCCGTGTCTTGTGAAGTGACGGGGCTCCACAGAGAGAAAGGTTATCATCTCCGACCAAAACTCTGAGATACCCTGTTCCCTCCGGCCGCGGGCGGGAGGCTGAGGCAGGAAAAGCCAACACTAGAATCAGCATTGATTCATGGGAGACCTTCGTCTGGTCAGCAGTGTCAGCGTTAGGGGCGGGCCATGGGGGTCCAGGCACGTACATGTCTTCAGGCCAAGACTCTTTTAAAACATGTCAAATTTGGGGAAGATTGGACAATGTATAGTCAATTTACAACAACGTCCTGTTTCCTGTAGGGGGCGCTATGACGTTCACTCATAATACCACATATATGTCTTCAGGCCTGGACTATTATCTAGCTTGTGAAGTTTGGAGCAGATTGGACTATGTATAGTCAATTTACAACAACTTCCTGGTTTTTGGCGAAAGGCGGTTATTCGCCGCCACGCCACGGCAACATAGTTCGATAACTTTTTAATCTTTGGATAACTTTTCATCACAAAGGTCTTAAGATACTACTGACCAAATTTGAAGTTGATCGGGTTAAGTCTCTAGGAGGAGTTCGTAAAAGTGAAATGACATGACATGAAAAACACAAAATTCAATATGGCCGACTTCCGGGTGGGCGGAGCTAATGAAACCCAATGAGGAATATGTTTGAAATAATGAGTGGGATATGCATACCAAATTTCATGAATATAGGAACAACTTTGACCAAACTACGGCCTAAAGTCAAGTTACAACAGCCTCCTGTGTCTTGGCGAAACATCAAAATTCAACGCGCCGCCACAAGAACGCCGTTTCACGAAAACACAAAAGCTTCGCAATTTAGCATCCTGAAGGTGTTGAGATTCGGTTGCCCGACTTTGAGATGGATCTCTTGAATGCTCTAGGAGGAGTATCGCAAAGTTCCATACCTTAAACGTGACAAAATGGCGTCTTCGCACATGACGTATGATATCACCGTTCGAGCGATCAAAAATTCCTTCGCAATTTAGCATCGCAGTAGTGGGAGGGTTATCCCACCCAAATTTGACGCGAATCCGATAAACCCTCTAGGAGGAGTTCGTAAAAGTATGCATAAAATACATGAAAAACGCACATATTCCAATATGGCCGACTTCCCGGTGGGCGGAGCTAATGAAACCCGATGAGGAATATGTTTGAAATAATGAGCAGGATGTACCTACCAAATTTTATGAATATAGGATCAACTTTGACCAAACTATGGCCTTCCACGCGTTAGGGGGCGCAATAGAGCCGGCTAAACATGCTGAACCCAATAACTGTACATTTACATAAAGTTCACAGGTGTCCATCATTTTACCAAGTTTCATGAGTTTTCGAGTACCTCAAGGTATGTTCAAAATCTAAAAGACATAAGGGGGCGCTAGAGAGCCAACATGTCACGCCCTTGCAAAATTTCACCACTAAATCAAAGTAATTACTAGTTTGGATGTGCATGTAAAGTTTCATGAGTTTTTGTGCATCCTAAAGTCTTCAAAGATGTGTTCGTAAATTTAAAAAAAACGCAGGAAATCCAAGATCGCTGACTTCCTGTTGGCTGAAAAAATCTCAAAAATATTTAACACGAACTTCAAGACGTATGCAATGACATACTTGAATTTCATGAAGATCGAAGAAACTTTCCCTGAAAAACAGCCTACATTAGGGGGCGCTATCTCGCCCGCTGGCGACACCCGATCCGAATCACTACAGAACTTTGAATTTCGCGCCACTTCTGACGCATATTCCACTTTTGGTGAGTTTTTGGGGATGGAAAAGGTCCCAAAAACGCGATATTCCAGCAGAAAAATAATTAAAGCTGCAAGCAGCGTTGAACGGGCCCTCGCCCCTTTGCGCACGTCGGGGGTACCCGCTGCCGTGCATTTCCATGAAAGTCAGACACTGCACGCAACAGTTAGAGGGTATTTTCTGCGTGGAGCACGTGGCACTGTAAATGACCTGTTGAGAACCTGTGGGGCATCCTTAAAAGGCACTTCTATGAGGGTGGGTGGCAGTATACAACCATTTCTTGTTGCCAGTAGGTGGCGCTATCACTATAACTCAATAATGGAACGTATATGTCTTCAGGCCGGGATTCTTATCCAGCTTGTGAAGTTTGGAGCAGATTGGAATATGTAGAGTCAAGTTACAACAGCCTCCTGTGCCATGTCGTATGCCTCGAATGGTTGAGGTTAGGTTAGGTCGTCTGGCAGCAAGTCTCACGAGAGTTTTTGCAGATCTCAGATCAAATTTCGCAATTTACAGGCTCCCTTCTAGTCGCTAGTCTGGAAGCGGAAAATCAGGGCTAAAGTCGAGTAGAGTGAACTCGCTATAACCAAACTGCCAATCACTGGGCATTTTCATAATGTAATAATCACATTTAGTTCCAACTTGAAGGGACTGGAAGATCTTTACTCATTTGTTGTTTTTTGTTGTACATCTGAACACTTTGTTCAAACTCTGTATAAGCTGAACCTGTTTGTCCTCTGAACACCCACACAGGTGTTTTCAGTTATTCTGGCTGATTAGACCTCTGCTCAGGTTGAAGGTGGAATTCATGAGATCACAAATCTCCATCTACCAGGTGCAATGAAAGCTGACAGGAGACTCAGGAAGATGTCAATACATTACAGTGAGCAGAGATCTAATCAGCCAAATAAACTGAAAACACCTGTGTGGGTGTTCATAGCTTTTAACGCAGGGTGCAGAACCCTAGGATCCTCCCCCACTGTCACCTCTCTGTTGTCAGTGTCATCCCTACACCCAGACTAAGGTGTAGGCATTTGTGGTGTAGAGACTACAGGTAAAAGAAATGCACTGCACTTTTTTTATTAGCTTCTGGTGCCTGTAATTTCAGATTTTCATCATTTTCATTGTCATCACCTATAATCATGACTAAAAGCATATCAGTATGTCATTTGGTACCCCGTTACATTCATGAAGTCAAAACTGCAGCTACTGGTGACAAAGTTAAGAGCGAAAAACAACAACGTTACTGGGTGAGCGATCTAATCGACGTGAACGTCAGAGTTTGGGTGTGTCCCATTTTCACGCATGGGAAAAGATGCTGTAAAGACAAACTTATTGTCTGTGTTATTTATTGGTTTTGATGTGAATTATTCACACTCTACGGTGTTGACTACATTAAGTCAGAAAGATTAGTGACATGGTTTGATTTGATTAAAACCTGATTCTATTGAGCAGGTTCCTCAGGCACGGCTCAACAATAAGGATTGCTCACATGCAAGTATAATGCCACATTGGGCTTGTAAATCTAACAACTTCCTGTTTCCTTTAGGTGGCGCTATGACTATCACTCATAATTGAACGTATACGTCTTGATGCTGGGACTCTTATAAAACATGTCAAATTTGGGGAAGATTGGACAATGTATAGTCAATTTACAACAACTTCCTGTTTCCTGTAGGGGGCGCTATGACTTTCACTCATAATACCACATATATGTCTTCAGGCCTGGACTATTATCCAGCTTGTGAAGTTTGGAGCAGATTGGACTATGTAAAGTGTGTTGTTGCGTGCCATTTTTGGTATGATGTTCTTCAGAACAGAACTGGTTGAACCATATTTACCAGCCTTTACCAGGGAGCAAAGATGATACAGGACCACAGAGAATCTCTGCCTCTTTGGCAGGAGGCTTTGAAAATGGTTAGAGGTCAAGATGGTCAGCCAGTCACAGGTAGAAAAAGCTTTGTAGACCTATACAGTAACCAGGAGGAGGCTGATACTAGATAAGTGTTGAGCCAATACACCTTGCACAGTCACATTCTTGCCTTATCATCAAATGCAATGAAATATATGTACCCAATCTGTGCTATTTCACAGAAACTTGGAGTTCAATTCTATGATTGTCTACCTGCATGCCACCCCCCCACAGGCTGTGACACCACAAGTAGCTTGTATAGAAAAGGGAAAATGACAGCTTTTACAAAGCTGAAGACCCACCTCACTGATTTACAATAAATGTCAAACTTTGGATTATCTTGGAAGCTTGGAAGAGAAATTGCCTGTGGCAAGAAAATATGCCCTCCATTAATGGTTAATGGACTTGCAATGAGACACACTGGGTTTTCCATTATCTACAATGTAAACTCATCCGCGGTAACAGTAAACACTCAGAAAAAGTGCTTTGGAGACGTAGTTTAAAGAGTGAAAGAGACACACAGGGCGGGCGAGAAAGTGGATGGGTCCAACAAACACAAGACTTTCATCCAGGAGACCGCTGTTCCGTGTGTTAAGTGTCACTTTCACGTTACAATCAGCTCTTCATTCGTGTCCCGTGTTCACAACGGCACGCCAGTTTTCACTGTACAAAAATAGTAATTTTAAGCCCAACCATGGTGTTCTTTCTTAAACCTAAGCAAGGGTTTTGTTTAATTCCCAACGTCAAAAACGTGTTCATTGCAACCAAAAAGTGACGCAGAGGGGTCTGACAAAGCCTCCGTATGACGAGTGACGAGTTGGGATGAGAACGTGTTGCGGTACAACTACCCGACTGAAGATGCTTTCAACCAACATGTTCTGAGAGCAATGTGTTCAATTCAAGGTATTTATATAGCATCAAATCAAAACAGAAGTTATCTACAAACGAATCCCAGCCAAAGCTACCTAAAAGTAAATGAATACATTCATCATAGACCTTCAAATTTGATACTACCGCTTATTGTACTTATGTGTTTGTAGTACTGTATTTCCTCAACGCATCAATATATTCACATTCTGTTTCTTCACACATGTAGAGGAACCCCTTGGCCATTATCACATAAAATGGGATCAATCAGAGCTAGCATTATGAAATTACATGAGCTTTGGTGTACCATCTCCCATTCGGCCTGGCTTCATTTTGCGCTTTTTCTATTTATGGGTTATGTCACAATATCTGTCAATTTAACCATTTTTGCAGTAAAATATTTTTATACAAGAATCCATTTCATATATGGGAGACCTAGGAGAATATGAAAATCATTGTTGTGCTTTGTTCTACCTCCGGTAGGGGTATCTCAAAATTGTGGGTGTCTTCCCACAGGCCTATGTGGGAGGAAAGCCCACGCTAACACGGGAAAACATGCAAACTCCACACAGAAGGGCCCCAAGCCGGATTCGAACCTACGACCCTCTATCTGTGAGGCGCCAGTGCTGACCACCGTGCAGCATAAACACAATAAAGCAGGGTGGTGGGTACCTTTCTTGTAGTTCTATGGTTCTCCTCATTGGCAGGTGTCGATGAGCTGGAAGACATAATCACAGGAGTCTGGTGGTTATCCAGCGTTGCCAGAGGAAGTCTGAGCAACCCGGATGACTCAGAGCTATCTGGGTGTTGCCTCTAACTTCCAGGTCGGAACAGTCCAACATAGACTGCTACCAGCTCACAGGTCCTAGTGTCCTCCCCCAGTAGGACAGATAACTTCTCTTCATCTGAGAGCTGTAGGAAATGTTTAGTTATGAAATTTTTTTTTTTTAAATATATATCCCTGATGTTTTGATATTTCTCACATCTGGTGAGGAAGTGTAGCTCTGTCTGTTTCAGGCTCACTCAGGCTGCAGTGAGAGCACAGCCGTTGCTCTACAGGGAGCCAGGTCTTCCAGGTCTTCCAGGTCTTCCTGTTCTACGGCGGGGCTGTGCTCACTCAGTCTGGACTTTGTCAAGGTTCTTCTTAAATGTAGATCAGTAACCGTGCTCAGATAGTCTGCTATGGTGTACTGTCGGTTTAGAGCCAGATAGCACTGCATTCTGCTCTGTGCCTTTGTCTGTGTTTGCCAATAGGTGATGTAGTTTAGTTTGAACTGTGTTGTAATCTGGTTGAGTCTAATTGGTGGTCTGTTCTGGTCCTGAGGCCTTGGTGTGTTAGTGGAGAGGGTTGATGAACTCAGCCTCAGGACCAGCTGGGTAAGGGGGTTCCCCTTTCTGCTCATCTCTTGGCACTGCAGTGGCACTTGGCATTCTCTCTGTCTTTCTCTCTCTCTCTAATGCCCCCCCCCCCCCCTCTCTCTCTCTCTCTCTCTCTCCACTCCTCTCCTCCACTCCTCTCCTCCTTTCCTCTCCTCTCCTCCTCTCCTCCTCTCCTTCCTTCTTTCTGTAGGTGAAGTCAATGAAAGGTCAAATATGATTTAACATGAAACCATGTTTATTTGTAACATAAAGCAGAATTAATGTCACGTTTTTGTCTGCGATTCAAAGAATCTCCATCTTTTCAACATTGTTTTATCATTTTGTCAAAGTGAAGGAATCTGCTAGTAATGTGTTTACAATAAAAAATATACCTTTAATTTCAAGATTTATTTATTCTTTCACTTTTCAGGACAGAATAAGGTCGACGGTGAAGACACCTTTATCTTCTCAACGCTGTTTTTTCCTCTGTTTTTTTTTCTTTTGAAATAAAGCTGTTTGTATCATAAGAAGAAGTTTTATTAACTAATAACTAACTGGTATTACAGTTTTTCTCAATTATTTACACACAAATACTGGTACTTGACATACAATGACCACAACATGTAACTCATGCACCAACCCCCTGAACCAATTCTGCTAAACTACAAGCACAATTCCTGCTTTACACTCAAATTGCAGTTCTAAAACACACTTTTTTCAAAACACTTCACACAATTCTCTGCATTTGGCACAATTTTCATGAAGGAAATCTCGTTTTCACAAGGAACACACTGTCATTCAAAATTCTAAAGTCAATTGCCCTACTATGCACACTGACTCATCACATGGGCAAACACCTGTCACACAGTGTTACAATTAGCAATCAGAGCTTTAGCATAAAAGGGCAACAGGTGAGCTCTTCTGTTTTGGAGCAATGGATGCCAACATTGGAAACGAGGAGGAGGACGGGGAGGACGAGGACGAGGAAGGCCAAGGACCGTAATCTCTGATGAGATCCGAGCCACTTTGGTTGACCATGTGGTCAACCATGGTCTAACAATGAGGGAGGCTGGGCAAAGAGTACAGCCAAATTTGAGCAGGTACACTGTAGCATCCATCATCCGGACTTTCCGAAATGAGAATAGGTAAGACATCTACTCTCACTAGAAAATTGCAGTACTGCATATCAATACAGTATTGCCTGTGGACTGTTCTGTAGGACTGTAAAAATAAAGTATGTTTCAAGTATTTGGGAAATGTATTCCTACACAGTATTTACAGTATTTTACTATTTGTATTGCAGAACTGAAAGATTACCAACACAAGGTGGTCGGGAACGTCTTCTGTCTCCTGAACAGGAAACTGAAATCATGAACATGGTCCTAGAAAATAACGCCATAACATTACGGCAAATACAAAGAAAAATAATAGAAAACAATGAGATATTTCAAAATATTGATAGGGTAAGCTTATCAACACTGGACCGTGTCTTGCGCAGAAATAATCTGAGGATGAAGCAGGTCTACAGGGTGCCATTTGAACGCAATTCAGAAAGAGTCAAAGAATTGCGATATAACTATGTGCAAGTAAGTCCTATACAATCCCACAATTGATGCATACTCTCAACACTGCATAAATTATACATATTTCAATATTGTAATCATAATGATTGTGCTTAATGATTGTGCTTCACAATAGTGACCACTCCATGTCTGTTTCAGAGAGTCCTTGAGCTAGAGGTGGCTGCAGTGGAGCACCAGTTCATTTTCATTGATGAGGTTGGATTCAACCTCACAAAAAGACGAACGAGGGGAAGGAATATCATCGGCCAGCGTGCCATTGTTGAAGTCCCTGGCCAGCGCGGAGGGAACATCACAATGTGTGCAGTGATTACCCACCATGGCGTCATCCATCACCATGCTACCCTTGGCCCCTACAACACTGCCCATCTGATCAGATTCCTGGACACCCTACACAACACACTCATTCCACCAGATCAGATAGACGGCCCAGAGCAGCTCAGGTACGTTGTCATTTGGGACAACGTAAGTTTCCACCGGGCTGCTCCGGTTCGTAACTGGTTCACTGCCCACCCACGCTTTTTAGTTGTTTATCTCCCTCCATATTCTCCATTCCTCAATCCTATTGAGGAATTCTTTTCTGCCTGGAGATGGAAAGTGTATGACCGAAATCCACAAACGCGTATACCCCTTCTCCAAGCTATGGAAGACGCATGTGGAGATATAGCAGTTGATGCTTTTCATGGCTGGATTCGACATGCTAAGCGATATTTCCCCCGCTGCTTGGCCAGGGAAAACATTGCTTGTGATGTGGATGAGGTGCTGTGGCCAGACCGAAACAGAAGAGAGGATGCAGCATAGTTTTGTTTTCGTTTTTTTTACTGTAACTGTATACAGTAAATTCCTCTGTTGTTTTGTATGTAGACCACTGTATGTGCAACTTTGTGTTGGTTGGGATGTACACTGTGTACATTGTTTTTGTGGGGAAAATAAAATATATTTGTTACCGTGTATTTGTGTGTTCTGAGTATAAAAACAATATTCTAAAATATTTTACAACACACTTATGTATGTACTGTCTGTAGTAAGAAAAAAAAGGCCTAAGTCATTATGATGAATGGAGAAGAAGTGTTTTCCATTCATCATAGTGTTTTACATTGAGCACATCAGTGTTCAACTGGTTCTTATAAATGTCTATTCATATGATGGTTTGTGTGTGTCATTTGAAAACAAAATACCATTTTGAGAAGAAATAACATTGTTTTGAATGTATAGTTTCATTTTGCAGGAGAATTGAGGGGTTTTGCCCATTGTGTGTGTGTTTTTTGATTTGTGTGTAGAGTTCTGAGAGTATGAGGCATGCTTTCAGAAAATGTGTGTAAACAATCGAGAAAAACTGTATTATTCAGCTTCTCAAACGTGAGGAATTCTTTCTTTGTCATGAAAAACGACAGTAAACTGAATATTTTTGGGGTTTTGAATGGTTGATTGATCAAAACATGACGTCATGTTGTTGGAAATTATAACAATTCAAATACCTTTTTAGTATTTTCTGGCATTTTATAAACAAAACAATTATGCAATTAATGGAGAAAATAATTAAACGATAATGAATATAATTGTTAGTTTCAGCCATAAATAAAACTTTAATTTCTTCCTTTTGATAAAAACAGTTTTGACCAAATAAATACAAAAGTAAAAAAAACACTAACTTTGCAGATATGAACGAATATTTCTGTAAAAAATGTAAAATTAATAGAAACAAATGTTACTTTGAGACAATTACTGATCTCCTAAAAAAATATGTTTAATTTCAGTTTGACTTCAGGATGACAGGATGTGATTCAGTCCAGATGTTTGTGATTCAGTCCAGATGTTTGTGATTCAGTCCAGATGATTGTGATTCAGTCCAGATGTTTGTGAGTACAGCTGCATGGCCACCAGGTGGTGCCTTTGAGTTAACACAGAGGAACAACTCTCAGCTCTCTCAGTCTTTCATCTATGATTTCATCGGGTCTTTAGGGGGTCCAGGGGGTCTTTATGGGGTCTTTAGGGGGTCTTTAGGGGGACTATGGGGTATTTAGGGGGTCTTTAGGAGGGTCCAGGAGGTCTTTAGGGGGTCCAGGGGGTCTTTAGGGGGTCTTTAGGGGGTCCAGGAGGTCTTTAGGGGGTCTTTAGGGGGACCATGGGGTCTTTAGGGGGTCTTTATTTTTGAAAGAAAATGCTGGAAAAAAAAGTCTCGTACATGTCTGAAAAAAATGTTGGAAAAAATGTCCGGAAAAAAAGGCTGAAAAATGTCTGGAAAAAATGTGTGAAAAAGTTTGAAAAATTTATGAAAAAATGTCTGAAAAAGATATAAAAAACATCTGAAAAATGTCTGAAAACATTTTTGAAAAAAAAAAAAATTGAAAAATGTTGGAAAAAAAGTATGAAAAAATGACTGAAAACGGTAAAAAGAAAAATAGTCTGAAAAAAAGTCTAAAAATGTCTTTAAAAAAAAGGAAAAATAAATCTGAAAAATGTCTGAAAATATTTTTGAAAAACAAAGTTTGAAAAATGTTGGAAAAAAAGTCTAAACAATGTCTTCAAAAGTTTATTTTATTTCACTTCCTATGCAGAGGTATATTAAAACACACTGATACAGAGTGTGGGAATAAAGAGATTACATTCTAATCCAGAATAAATGACTCTCCAGGCACAATATCTTAGAGTGTAAAAAAAAAAGCTGATTGAACGTTGTCATCAGTCTGTTGTACAAACATTATTAGTGCTGATGTCACTATTCATTCATTATTGAATATCACTTTGGTTTCTTTCTTGTTCGGTAGTGGTGGATGAGGGACTCTGATCTTTTACTTAAGTAGAAATACTCAAGTATTGAGAATAAAATATACTTAAAGTACCAAAGGAAAAGTACTCATTATGCAGAATCATATCTATAATACCACTTAATTATAATTAGTGATGCTTTCATGTAAAGGTGGAGCTAATTTCAATTATTACTTTACACACTGCTGGGTAGCTTAATCTAGATTAATACCTCAATTTATTACCTATAGTGGCGTAAAAAGAACAATATTTGCCTCTGAGTTGTGGTGGAGTAGAAGTGAAAAGTAGCATAAAATGGAAATACTCAAGTACCTTAAAATTGTATTTAAGTGCAGTACTTGTATGTATTTAGTTACATTCCACTTCTGTCAGGATAGACACTCTGAAGATAGCGAACGCTAACAGCTCCATTTGGCACAGTCATGAAAGTGAAACATCCATGATTCACATTTTTTTTTCTTTTTTCGAATTAAGTACAAAAATATGTTGTAAAGACTCTGGTTGTGCTCGGCAGGCCTGATCATCCTGAAAAAGTCCATGTGCATAAGCAGAACTCAGTCTTGATAGCGCACCTCTGCTCGGAGTTCCTTTGTGATGTAGCCAAGCAGCGCGGCGGTGACCTGCTGCTGGAGAGTGGCGTTGCCCATCACGATGGCGATGAGCTGGGCCGCGTCCGTCCAGTCCAGGTTGCCCAAGACGGCCGTGATGTGATTAAAGAGCATCTGTTGCTGGTTGGGAGGCAACTCCATCAGGATCTGAGGCAGAGGTCTGAACTGACCGCTGGTCAGCCAGGCGCCCAGCAGACCGCCTACTGCTCCACCTGGTAGAGACACAGAGAGGAGAGGAGGGGGGGTAACGGGTCTGTTAGAAAGTGTTTCATGTCCGCCTTTATCCTCATGAGCTCTGAGAGGAGCTACAACCTCACCTGTGCTGTTCAGAGTTAACTACGCACAGGTGAGTCCAATCAGAACACAATCAGGACTCCTATAAGTAGGAGGAGAAGAACATGCCTCTGTTTGCCCTGCATGCTACCAGCCAGACTGATCCCCTGTATTCATTGAGTGTCTTCTAAAGCGAGTTGTTCTTCATCCCTTTGTGTTCACTTTATGACTGCTCTTGTGTCACTGGAATATTGTTTGTCTTCCAATATTACCTGACTTTGCTTTAATAATTAAGATGATTGATTAGATGCATATGCAATGCTGGTTTGTGCCATGCATCTCCCTTCGTTTGTGTATTTGATATAGATAAACCACTTGTAGTGGCATTTTGTCTGGATCCCAAAAATACAGTAACTTCAGTCTGATGCGAATGACAGGAGATGTAATCCAGTTTAAAACATTTACTGAAAAAAGTTAGATATTACATAGTGTCACACGGTAGAAAAACGATGTGCTCCGTGCCTAACGCAGCTCTCTGCCTCCTAACTCTAATGCACACTCACTCTCTCACTATATTAAAGGGAGTATAAATCATCAAAATTCAATATACATGCATTTGTCTCTTTACCTTTTTAAACATTACCTAAATCAGATACAATAACTAGAAATTATGTATTTTAACTTATATTCACACATTGTGGCTCTTACACCACTTGATGAGGTTAAAAGGGGAACTCATCTGAAATAAAGTCCCTTTTTGGTGGAATGTCTTGGCTCTCTCTCTCTCCCTAATTCTGGTTACTTTAAGTCCGTTGTCTAAATGTCCAGAGTCTCCAGCCCTCGCCACTTTGCTCACCTGAGCAGGTCAGTTACAGGTTTAGTGTAAAACGAATGTAAGCATGTACTAGTAGGACGTAAACCTGCATCAAATACAACAGAAAAGTCAATTGATTGAGGAATCTTAAAGGATAAATCTGGTGATGTTTGATATATATATTTTTTATGAGGGCTGTCAAAGTTAACACGATAACGCAAATTTGTTTTAACGCCACTAAATTTCGCAAAATAAAATAATAAATAACGCAACTTGTGATTTTTAGGTTGTAGCGGGCTCAGTTTTAAAACTAGAGTGAAGATACTGACATCAAACCTAAGGAATCCATTGGTATCAACCATGTCATACTAGCTTGTCGGGAAGGAGGATAAATAACTCTCCAAACTTGCACTAAATTTTGGCGAGGAACAGCTGGCCTGGCCATTTTCAAAGGGGTCCCTTGACCTCTGACCTCAAGATATGTGAATGAAAATGGGTTCTATGGGTACCCACGAGTCTCCCCTTTACAGACATGCCCACTTTATGAAAATCACATGCAGTTTGGGGCAAGTCATAGGGTGCATGCCAAAGCTCTTAATTGCATCCCCGTTTCCCTCACTTGCGTCTCATCCTTGCGTCTTAGTCCCTCCCAACAGGGAAGCATGGAGGGACGCAAGGAAACCATGCGAGGAGAGAGGAAACGAGGAAAGCCGTTTTAAGAGCAATGGAACGTCGTTTCCTCTGAAGCGTCAAGTGAAGCGACGTCCGTTTCTGATGACAGCAGCAGCTGATCACAGCTGGATCAGCTGTCAGTCAGCTTTAACAGCTGTTTATGTCTGAACTGTACTAATACTAATAAAGACAAGTGCAAGCTGCAGTCTGTATTTCTACTGTGGACTGCTTAGAGGACCAGGAACCATCTCTACTGGCACAATAACTTTATATTATTTATTCATTATTAGCGTCTGTAGTTATTGATATTCTGATTGTGAGTTCATTATTTCATAACCCAGAATATGACTATGGTGTTTTTTGAAAACTGGACATTATTTATTAGGCTAAAGGGAAAATGTAAATGATGTAACTCATATCAAACCCGACGATCAGGAATGATCAGCCTCATGTGACTGAGTGGAAATGAGGAGAAATGATGTAAATGTGTTTGTTGCGTGACAGACTCTCTTTCTCTCTCTGACCTTCTGGCTGATGACATATCATAGATCTGTCTCGGTTTCCGGTAGGTATTCACGCTCCGTGTTCAGCCCCACCACAGAACATGACATGTGGTTAAGATCTTCACTGGTTCAACCAATGCCACTTTCCAGAAGTGAAACAGAACACTAATATTACCCCTCCTGCAATTATTATATTATATTACACTACACTACAATACAATTATTGACCAAAGGATTGGTTTACACACATAAGATGCATTACTCACAAAACAATTACAGTTTATTATACATGTATCTTATATACTCATAATATACTTACTAAATAGACATTTTATTATATATGTTATATATATAACTTGATTACACGGTAATAGATTTTTTTTCATTGTTTATAGTCATTCCCAACAGCTTTTACTGGCGCAAAATACTGTTTGTCAGGGTTTAGTTTGGGGTTATGTTGTTCAGGGGTAGAGGGAAGCACCCGGTTCTGTAAGAGCCGAGCTGAGGTGGCTTCCCCTCTTTTGTTACTTTTTGCCGGCTCACCAGTTCATTAGTTAGGGGTAAAACTTTAGGGGCTAGTTTGGGGTTTTTACTTAACTTAGCTCTTTTGTTATTTATTGGTCTATTTCTGTGTTGCTCCTAAAATAAAAACTTGTATATCTTTTGATATTCTTGATTGTTGTATATGCACAAAATATTCTTTCATCTTTTGTTAAAGACAAAATTAGGCTACACTTTCTGTTAGAGGTCGATTTTCCAGAAAATGAGGAAATGTAGCGTGTATATGGCAGCCTGATAATAAAACAGTCTTTATAGGTGAATAAACTGAAGAAAGGCTGCTGGTTTACCAGCTAAAAGTACATAGTTGGTCAAATCTTTTAGTTTAGTTTGTTCACAGGAGATTAAAAAAAAGATGCATTCATTGAAAATTAGGTGATCATGTGTTTAATTCATTGTAAAGATTACATAGTTATGTTTAGAGTAACTAAACATGTGGATGTCAAGTTTGTCCACAAAAACAAACATATATAGCCGACTGTATGTGTAGAGAAAGGGAAACGAGCACATTGAACATTAAATTCATTACAAAAGTGTGGTTTGTTCACTTCCTGTTTCCTGTTTGATGTACTTTTATTTTACTTGTGTATTTCAATTTCATACTTGATACTTCTTCTCCACTGAGATACTTGTATACATTTATCTGACAGCTGGTGTTACTAGATACTCTAAAGAACAGTATAAAGTAGTTATAATGTGCTTGACCCCCACCAGCTGTGACATCTAAATGCTGTTTACGTGCTAAAGCATCAGTTATATTCCAATAAATAATATTATACTGTATATACAGCGGGTAAAATAAGTATTGAACACGTGGAGTAAAATAAGTATTGAACATTTTGCTGATAATACTTTTTTACTTTTACTTGAGTGAAATCTTGAATGTAAGACCATGCACCACTGCTTCCTGACTGATTTAGAGAAACTGAACTAGATTAACTAAAATAACTTATGTTTTATAGTTTGTTCACAGGCTGCAAAATAAATGTGAAATGTCAGTTGTGTCGCTGCATCAATCAGTGGAATACTTTGAAGTAAACTATACTGCAATATTTACCTGATTTGTATCAGCCAAAAGAGATTTGATCTGCTAGTAAAGATGATTTAATATCACTTCAGTTCTTCTATCTACTTGTAAAGCTTTTTCTCGGGGATAAGGTGCTCACCTCCTGACGGGGTGTTTACCATTACCACACTATAAAAGAAATGTCTGATCAGAGTTGACATCCTGTCTCTCCAGTTCTCCTTTCAGACAGTTGTCATTTACCATCTGTTCACGATGCAATTTTCTGGAGCTCAGATCCTGCGTATGGCTCTGGCTGGAGGTAAAAACAGCTTATTATGATCTATTCATGTGACTTGGCTTATAATATAATAATGAAAATGATTGGAAATATTTGTGTTAACAGATCAGTTCAGATCTTTCATCTGCAACACATCTAGATGTTGTGTAATCCTTTCTGTTTTTGGGGTTGTTTTTTTTGAGGAAATTCATATTTCTCAGCTTATTTGCAAGTTTTTTTTTTGGTAAAAATGTGTAAAACAATGAGCATTGAAATATCCATGTGTGACACCATTCTGTCTTTCTCTACAGCATGTGCATGGAGATGCTACCAACGTTCAGGGGCAACCCGCACAAGGTAACTTGTCCGACTGTGCCCCTTGCCCCCCTTGACCGTTGTGCCACCACTGATGTGAACGGTGAGTTGTTCTTCCATGTCTCATATAAACATTTCAAATCTGTCAATCTGAGCTGAGATATCTCTGTACTAAACGCCTGGTGGCTTTTATTGTAGTTGAGACTGAGGGTTTTTTTCTTCATGTCTTGCAGGTGTCATTGTCAAGTCCTGCGTGAACATTAATGTGTGTGTTGGCCCCATAAAGCGCTGTTGCACAGACTTGTGCAACAGCGCCGTACCCACTGGTTCCAGTGTCCTCCTCCAGCTGGTGTCCTCAGCCAACATCACAGTCTTCCTCTGAGGCGCTGCAGCAGCTACAGCTTCACTATATCAGTCTCCTTTAATTACCCAATTTGTAACTCTGGGAGAATAAACAAAATGTTGATGTGTAAAATCTGTGAATGACTGCAGGTCAATATTTGTAATAAAAAAACACAATTTGATCGATCACTGAATTGTTGTCTTCTTTAAGTTCTGCATTTCACATGACTGTTTACAGCAAAACAATAGCTTTGTTATGAAGCTTTAATTAGTGACAAAACAGGACATAAAATGTGATGAGCAAATCAATAAATGACATGGTTAGTTGTTGATCCTGAGGATTAATGAAGGAGATCAGCAGACCTTAAGATTTCCTGCTTTGATGCAAGTTCTCTAATAGTTAGGATTTTATCATTAAAGAAGCTCATGAAGTCAATTTAGTAAATTTAGCTACAACACTATCGGATAGACATCTAGTGTACACACTTTTGTCTGATGGTGTATAGTCTAGTAATAAGAATTCAAAAGTGATTAAGTGACGTGCTGACGTGCTGACGTGCTGACGTGCTTGCTGTAAGCGTATTGCCTCATTTCCGGTTGCTTGTCTTTCTGTAGCTGCTGTTCTGTAGCTGCTCTAGCACATCCAGGGCAATATAGTTATATACTCTTCACTACAGCGGCTAATTACCCGCTACATTTATACCTACACTAGTTCTGCTTAAGCACTCACAACTCGCTCCTTTTCAGAGACTTAACCGCACATATTCAGCTCGGCTAACGCTGGCTGGGCTATCGTACTGTAGCTTAGCAGTAGCTTAGCCGTTAGCGATGGCTTCTCCCTCTCCTCCCTCTCCTCCTTCTCCTGCTCTCCCCTGCTCTGTGTGTCTCATGTTTAGTTATTCCTCTGCCTCCTTTAGCGATAATGGTACATGTATTAGGTGTAGTGCACTTGCTGCATTGGTTGTGAATACACTTGTGGAGTTGAGGGTGATTGGTATGTTGGCTTCTACAGAGTCTAGTGTGCAGGATGACGTCGCTCTGGCTGAAGGTAGTTCTCAACCTGAGGGTGGAACTCCCAGTACCGCGGCTGAGCGAGGGCCGAAAGTTGCCCCGGGTATTGTCTTCGAGGCGGAGGACCGGGTTAAGACGCCGGTTACTCTCCCTCGATAAATCCCATATCACCTGGTTCTTCAGGATCTCGAGACGAGGCACGTTTAAAGGTACGCCTTGCTCGTCTCCACCTGGAGGCTCAGACTCATGCCCAGGAACGTCAGGCAGAGCTTGACTTCCGCCTGCAAGTCAAAAAACTGGAGATTGCGGCAGACTGGAGCTTGACTCTCAGAAAGAGACTCACTGCAGAGGCAGCTTGTGCGTCAGCTGACTCACCCTCAATTCTCACTAGTTCATCACATAGAGCTTTTGACATTAGTAAATATATCGCGTTAGTCCCAAATTTCCGAGAAACTGAAGTGGATTCTTACTTCAGCGCCTTTGAGCGCATTGTGCTGGCTCTTAAGTGGCCTTCTGATATGTGGTCCCTACTATTACAATGTAGGTTATATGGTAAAGCTCAAGAGGTAGTGTCAGCGCTCCCTCTTGAGGACAGTAAAGATTACGACACTGTGAAAGCCGCAATTCTGCGCGCCTATGAATTGGTGCCAGAGGCTTATAGGCAAAAATTTAGAGCCCACAAAAAGTCTGCCACACAAACTTATGTGGAGTTTGCGAGGGATAAGGGAAGTCTCTTTGACAAGTGGTGTTCCGCTTATAAATGTGATGATTTTTCTGCCCTCCGTGAGTTAATGTTATTAGAAGAGTTTAAAAAAAGTTTGCCTGAGCGCATGGTTGTGTACTTAAATGAGCAGAAGGTAAAATCTCTATCTGCTGCAGCTGTTATGGCTGATGAGTATGTGCTTACGCACAAGGTTACGTTCACCTCTCCTTCTCCTGATAAACCTCGTTTCTCTCCCGCTGCTTCTCTTGATAGCTGGCCAAGCCTAGCTCCTCCCGTGCGTAAAGAGGAAAGAGAGTGTTTCTATTGCCACCAAGCAGGGCATGTTATTGCAAACTGTTTACTGTTAAAACGTAAAGAACAGCAGCAGTCATCTCCCGGTGAGCAATATTCAAAAGGTGTTGGATTGATAACATCCAGATCAGGTAAAAGTCCCGTGGA
The DNA here is from genome assembly GCF_015220745.1 of Sebastes umbrosus. NCBI lineage: Eukaryota > Metazoa > Chordata > Actinopteri > Perciformes > Sebastidae > Sebastes > Sebastes umbrosus. The sequence continues at coordinate 4,657,597 of NC_051270.1, forward strand.
GAGCTCTGACCCGGTTTCAAACCATTCATTTTTGAGGGTTTTGTGTCACTAACTGGCGAACCAGATGAGCAGCGTCCTGTGCGGATTTTACGCGACACAGCTTGTTCTCAAACCGTCATCCTAGCCAGAGTGTTGCCATTGACATTGAATTGACATGAAACTTTTCATCATTTTTAGCACTTTTAGGATTTCTCATTCGTGTCATGGCTTAAAATAAACAGAACAAAATGAGTAAGTGGACCTTGAGTGGAGATTGTTTTGTCAACCGCTGTTTCCAAGGTCAAGAATGAACTGTCGAGCAGCAGACAAGGATGAGATGTACAAACACAAGGAAAAATAGTAACCGTATTGTACAGTATACGCATTTCACTGACAGGAAAAATTCAGAATTCACTCGCCAGCTTTAAGAATCATATTGGTGTTGAGGTATTGAAATGATTTTCCCACAGAAATCTGCGTTTTTATGCCTCCGCGCCGGCGACAGCGATGGCCAGAGGCATCATGTCCGTCCGTCCCATTCTTGTGAACGCGATATCTCAGGAACACCTGCAGATAATTTTCTTCAAATTTGTCACAAACGTCCACTTGGAATCAAGAATGAACTGATTAGATGTTGGTGGTCAAAGGTCACTGTCCAGGCCAGTTTCATTAGTTTGTTTTTTAAAATGATCCTGTTGAACCACAATTCAAAAACAATAGCTGATTTTCATTAGTTAATTTTCAGTGAATTTTTATTTATTATTACTTTTGTCAGTTTCAAGTTATTTCAGTGACCATTGTGGGTTTTTCTTTCTTTAACGGAAGAGTACCAACAATTTTGCCTACGTGTGTATACACTCATCCTTGTATTGAACCATCATATAGCCCGTGTAACTGTGTGTGTGTGTGTTTTCTATTCAGATGTACCGTCTCACCCTCCGGACCAGCAGGGAGTCTGTGTCTCAGAGACTGTGTGATCTGCTCTCTGACCAGTTTTAGTCTCAGCACAGCACCAGCATTTCAACACCTTCACTCTCCTAGTCTCTCTTTAGATAGGACCTGATGTATTGTACAGTGTAAATTATTTTCTTTTTATTATTATTTGCCTTACTCCACATGTAAATGAATTGAAATGTATTTTTCACACATAGCTTTACTAATATATCACTGCTTTAAACCTGCCTTGTGTACTCCACGCTGAGCGCCTTAGCCGACATGTTGGCAGAGTTCTGAACAGTTTTGAAATGGTGTGTTTTCGGAGCTTGGGTACTTTTTGGGTACCTGACCATGTGATATCACAACAACAATCTGTCCCTGAATGAGGAGAAAACTAAGGAGCTTATAATTGACTTCAGGAGAATTAAAACTGTTCAATCACCTGTTGATATAAATAACACTCCTGTCGAAATTGTCAACAGCTTCAAGTCCCTGGGCATCCATATTTCTGACTCCCTCTCCTGGTCCCTGCACATCAGCTGTGTCACAAAAATGGCACAACAGAGACTGTATTTTTTAAGATGTTTAAAGAAACATGGTATGTCCACAACAACCCTCATCAACTTCTACCGGTCCACAATAGAAAGCATCTTAACTGGATGCATACTGGTCTGGTTTGGCAACATTACATCACATGACCACAAACTCCTGACGAGGACAGTGAAAACAGCATCAAAAATGATTGGATCACCGTTACCACAGTTACAGGACATTTACACCACTCGCTGCAGGAAGAAAGCACTTTGTATCATGCAGGACACAACTCATCCAGCATATACACTTTCGGACCTCTCGCCTCAGAGACAGTTTTTACCCTCAGGCGGTCAGACTACTGAACAGTAGCACTAAATGAATGCAGAACTGTGGATTGTTTTATGGATGTTTTAGGTTGTTTTATAATTTTATTCTTGGGTATTGTCTTATTTATTGTAGTATTTATCAACTGTACTATTTATAGATTTTAAGGGCTGAGAGAGAGCCAGGGTAAAATGCATTTCATTGCATTTCACTGTACACTGTACTTTTAAATGCATATGACAAATAAACTTGAAACTTGATTCTGTTGCCCCTGTAAAAAAGAAGTTATTAAAACAAAAAATAAAAATACAAAAAAAAGGCTGAAAAATATCTGAAAACATTTTTGAAAAAAAAAGATTGAAAAATGTTGGAAGAAAAGTTTAAACAATGTCTGAAAAAGGTAAAAAAAAAAAAATCTGAAAAAAAAGTTTGAAAAAAGTCCAAACAATGTCTGAAAAAGCACAACAGCTTCAAAAGTTTATTTTATTTAACTTCCAATGCAGAGGTATTTTAAAACACCCTGATACAGCGTGTGGGAATAAAGAGATTACATTCTAATCCAGAATAAATGACTCTCCAGGCAGAATATCTTAGAGTGTAAAAAAAAAAAAAAAGCTGATTGAACGTTGACATCAGTCTGTTGTACAAAACATTATAAGTGCTGATGTCACTATTCATTCATCATTGAGTAACACAGATATCTTTGGTTTATTTCTTGTTCAGCAGTGGTGGATGAGGGACTCTGATCTTTTACTTAAGTAGAAATACTCAAGTATTGAGAATAAAATATACTTAAAGTACCAAAGGAAAAGTACTCATTATGCAGAATCATATCTATAATTCCACTTGATTATAATTAGTGATGCTTTCATGTAAAGGTGGAGCTAATTTCAATTATTACTTTACACACTGCTGGGTAGCTTAATCTAGAATAATACCTCATAATTTATTAGTTGATTTCATTTTTTTTTTTTATTAATCTGAAGCTATAGTGGCGTAAAAAGAACAATATTTGCCTCTGAGTTGCAGTGGAGTAGAAGTGAAAAGAAGCATAAAATGGAGTAAGTACTTTAAAATTGTACTTAAGTGCAGTACTTGTATGTATTTAGTTACATTCTACTTCTGTCAGGATAGACAGTCTCAAGATAGCGAACGCTAACAGCTCCATTTGGCACAGTCATGAAAGTGAAACATCCATGATTCACATTTTTTTTTCTTTTTTCGAATTAAGTACAAAAATAAGTTATAAAGACTCTGATTGTGCTCGGCAGGCCTGATCATCCTGAAAAAGTCCATGTGCATAAGCAGAACTCAGTCTTGATAGCGCACCTCTGCTCGGAGTTCCTTTGTGATGTAGCCAAGCAGCGCGGCGGTGACCTGCTGCTGGAGAGTGGCGTTGCCCATCACGAGGGCGATGAGCTGGGCCGCGTCCGTCCAGTCCAGGTTGCCCAAGATGGCCGTGATGTGATTAAAGAGCATCTGTTGCTGGTTGGGAGGCAACTCCATCAGGATCTGAGGCAGAGGTCTGAACTGACCGCTGGTCAGCCAGGCGCCCAGCAGACCGCCTACTGCTCCACCTGGTAGAGACACAGAGAGGAGAGGAGGGGGGGTAACGGGTCTGTTAGAAAGTGTTTCATGTCCGCCTTTATCCTGATGAGCTCTGAGAGGAGCCACAGCCTCACCTGTGCTGTTCAGAGTTAACTACGCACAGGTGAGTCCAATCAGAACACAATCAGGACTCCTATAAGTAGGAGGAGAAGAACATGCCTCTGTTTGCCCTGCATGCTACCAGCCAGACTGATCCCCTGTATTCATTGAGTGTCTTCTAAAGCGAGTTGTTCTTCATCCCTTTGTGTTCACTTTATGATTGCTCTTGTGTCACTGGAATATTGTTTGTCTTCCAATATTACCTGACTTTGCTTTAATAATTAAGATGATTGATTAGATGCATATGCAATGCTGGTTTGTGTCATGCATCTCCCTTCGTTTGTGTATTTGATATAGATAAACCACTTGTAGTGGCATTTTGTCTGGATCCCAAAAATAAGCCACAAACGAGCTGTAGGTACAGTAACTTCAGTCTGACGCGAATGACAGGAGATGTAATCCAGTTTAAAACGTTTACTGAAAAAAGTTAGATATTACATAGTGTCACACGGTAGAAAAACGATGTGCTCCGTGCCTAACGCAGCTCTCTGCCTCCTAACTCTAATGCACACTCACTCTCTCACTATATTAAAGGGAGTATAAATCATCAAAATTCAATATACATGCATTTGTCTCTTTACCTTTTTAAACATTACCTAAATCAGATACAATAACTAGAAATTATGTATTTTAACTTATATTCACACATTGTGGCTCTTACACCACTTGATGAGGTTAAAAGGGGAACTCATCTGAAATAAAGTCCTTTTTGGTGGAATGTCCTGGCTCTCTTTCTCTCCCTAATTCTGGTTACTTTAAGTCCGTTGTCTAAATGTCCAGAGTCTCCAGCCCTCGCCACTTTGGTCACCTGAGCAGGTCAGTTACAGGTTTAGTGTAAATTGAATGTAAGCATGTACTAGTAGGACGTAAACCTGCATCAAAATACAACAGAAAAGTCAATTGATTGAGGAATCTTAAAGGATAAATCTGGTGATGTTTAATATATATATTTTTTATGAGGGCTGTCAAAGTTAACACGATAACGCAAATTTGTTTTAACGCCACTAAATTTTCCAAAATAAAATAAATAACACAACTTGCGATTTTTATGTTGTAGCGGCTCAGTTTTAAAACTAGAGTGAAGATACTGACATCAAACCTGAGGAATCCATTGGTAGCAACCATGTCATACTAGCTTGTCGGGAAGGAGGATAAATAACTCTCCAAACTTGCACTAAATTTTGGCGAGGAACAGCTGGACTGGCCATTTTCAAAGGGGTCCCTTGACCTCTGACCTCAAGATATGTGAATGAAAATGGGTTCTATGGGTACCCACGAGTCTCCCCTTTACAGACATGCCCACTTTATGATAATCACATGCAGTTTGGGGCAAGTCATAGTCAAGTCAGCACACTGACACACTGACATCTCTAAACTAATTGTTTTGTCCGACAAAGAGTCAAAAACCCAAAGCCATTATCACAAAGCCCTCTGTCAGCGTGGGCTACATTTGGACCCTTTGATCAGGCAGCTGTAATAATACACAGAGGTCAGAATCGGTAGTATTTATTCTTACCAACAGCAATCCCTGGAGGTCCGCCGAGCAGCCCGCCTACGAAGGCAGATCCTCCTGCCACCATCGCTCCTTTGGTGGAGTTCTTCACTGCCACCTTGATCTCATCGTGGGCTGATATTTCACAGCACAGACGCATGACGTCGTCCATTCGTGGAGCCATCCCTGCGTTGAGACACTGACGTGACAGGAAAGAGGACAGTCAACTCTAGATCCATCTTTAAGCCTGCATGGGTTCAGACTGGAGGAAGGACTCATTTTGCCCTACAGCTGCCGAGCCGAGTATTCACACAGATTAGACGGGGTTAGGAGGATACAGTATCTACCAAACCACCAAACCTAGTCTAGTCTAAATCTAGTCCCTCAAATAAAAAAGTCAAATCACATTTTGTCTGGAATAAAATTAGTTTTTTGTATAATTTAAAGGAGCAGTGTGTAGGATTTAGGAGGAGCTATTGGCAGAAATGGAATCTAATATTGATATTAGGGCTGTCAGTCGATTCAAATATTTAATCGTGATTAATCGCACATTTTTTATCTGTTCAAAATGTACCTTAAAGGGAGATTTGTCAAGTATTTAATACTCTTATCAACATGGGAGTGGGCAAATATGCTGCTTTATGCAAATGCAGGTATATATTTATTATTGGAAAATCAATTAACAACACAAAACCCCGCAAAAGTCAGCACACTGACACACTGACTGCTGTTGTTGCCTGTTGGGCTGCAGTTTGTTACTCAAATATGCTCAATGCAGTACCTGGGAGGGTTTCTGGACAATATCTGTCATTGTTTTGCGTTGGACTTCTAACCACTAGCGCACTTTACACTTACTTTACACTATACATATTTTTTTTTATATAATTGTTGTATACCTGTACTTCTCCTGCTGTCAATCTTGTATACCTGTACTTCTCCTGCTATCACTCTGTTTGCTGTTTTTGCTGCTTTGACACCTGAATTCTCCCTGGGGATTAATAAAGGTTCATCTTATCTTATCTTTAATTGACTTCCAATAACACATATATCCATACACACAATGCACTTTTAGATGAACATTAACAGCTTTAAATTATAAAGCCCTACAGATGCTATTATTCAAGCCTACAGTGATGTGGTAGTACACAGATGCAGGTACTATTCTCTTGTTTCTCCTGGATGACCAACCTCCTTAAAGGAAACTGGAATGGTGAGAAGAAACAAAAGGGTGGGTCACATAGTAAATACCTGTCAGGTTAAAATTTGGTTTCACTTTTACTTTTAAAACTGAACATAGCCTAAACAGCATAAAATAACAACAAATAAATGATTATTTGTCTTTCACCAAAATCAAATATGTTTGAACAAAGTTGTATTACTGTATATTGGATAAATAGGATGAGGTCATTGTCTTATTATCACTACTTTTACTTATTGTGACATTAATATTTCTGTAATAGTTTTAGTGTTACACAGTGAAATGCTGCATCACAGTAGTAATAAGTAATATTAAGAGACTAAAACCTGTAACATAGGGCCCTGCATGTTGCAACTGTCTTTCACCTAAATCAAATATGTTCGAACAAATCTTGAGTTTTATTAAAATTATGTGATGCTTTTAACACAACAGATATCCCGAATGACAAAGTGGCTGCTGTCAATTCGTAAAATACTCAAATCAAATTGTATTGTTTGCAACAACTACCATAATTTATCTATTTACTTTAAATTACCAGTTTTCTGAATGGAGTTTGGCGTGACAGGTTCGTTGGTGTAGTGTTCCTTATTGGAATAGCCAACTTAAACCCAATATGTTTGAACAAATCTTGAGTTTTATAAAAAAGAAAAGGAATGCTTTTAACACTACAGGTACGCCGAATGACAACCTGGCTGCTGTCAATTCAGAAAATACTCAAATCATATTGTATTGTTTGCAACAACTACCATTATTTTGTTGTTTACTTTAAATTACCCATTTTCTGAATGGAGTTTGGTGTGACAGGTTCGTTGGTGGAACAGCCAACTGGGTACATTATAAACTAATTTAAACAGATTAAAACAGACCAGAGAAAGAAGTCAGCTGCCTCCACTAGAGGATTATCTAACCATTTCTGTTTATAATTGTTATAATTACCTTCAGTTCTGTCCTGAATGAGCTGTGAAGGGAAGTGTTTGTTTCTGCTCTTCTGGAGCTTTCGGCTGTTCTCAAACTAATGATTCTCTTTGAGCTCCACTTCCGGCTTCATATCAGAGAGTATATAACAGACAACCGAGACCAAGATAGTTATTTTCAACATCTGTTGTAACGCTACAAATCGTATCGACGAAACCGGATGAAACATGATAGACTATACTACTTCCTGCAGTCTTATTGTTATTTATTTATTTATGCATTTCTTTTTTGCTCCTTGAATTATTTTCTACCCTCTTTTATTTTTGTTATTATATTATTTTTTATGATTTAAGTTATCTTTCCTATCCAATTGTGCCTTGAATGTTAGAAGTATTGAGTTTATATTACAATGCCTTCATGTTTGTAAATGAATTGTAAATTAAAAAGTATACTCCTTCCTATCCCACTGAATCCCTCCCAAGTTATTGTGCGCAAGTCAACGCATGTATCCTTGAGCATGAAAGACTTAAACTGTTTAACTGAGGCAATAATTGGCCGTGGGTTCATCTAATTTTATTTTGAGATAAATAAAATACCATTTAAAAACACCATTGCTGCTGGTATTGTGTCATACATTACCGTCTCTCTTTTAGTGCTTTTACCCTTTGACATCTATTAGACTGTGGCAAGACTTTTACTAAATAAATGCGGTCTTAAATAGTAACGTCTTGCGCATGCGCACTACACACAAACGATGGCTGGTTGTGTAGGAGGTGAATTATCTTGAACTGAAGGGTCTTAGATAAAAATACTTTTTAAAAGTTAAATATGTACATACATATATATTAATTAATTACATTTTGTGTCTATACATATATATATAGAAAAAAAGTATATATATATAAGTATATATGAGTAAGTCATAACTTTACGATAAAATAAGCCATAATATTACGAGAATAAAGTCATAACTTTATTCTAATAATATATAATATATATATTTTTCTCGTAATTATATATATATTATATATATGTAATATATATAATATATAAATTTTTCTCATATATATATATTATTAGAATAAAGTCAAAACTTTATTCTAATAATATATAATATATATATTTTTCTCGTATATATATAATATATATATATATATATAAATATATATATATATATATATATATATATTATATATTATATATTTACCAGCTTAAGAAGGTTTTCTTCTCGGTGACTGTTCCACCCTCATAGTTTGACTGTGTCCTCACAAATTCGGATAAATATGGAAAACAAAAATATTTACAGCATTTCAAATGCTATCGCAGAGGAGAGCGCTGATTGGCTCTGTGGATATATGACGTGCAGAACGACGTCACCAAACCCCGCCTCCTTGATGACGTTTCAGGACACATGAGGGAGGACCTTTCACTGATAAACAACTTTGAGATCAAAACAATCCGAGAAGAAACTGGAACATAACAGGATCCTTTCTGCACAACGACCACACCCGAAGACTAAACTACATCTATTTAATCAGGTAAGTCAAAAATATACATATAATATGCATCAGTGAGCTGTTATGAGCCTTAACTTTCATCTGTCTTTTGTTCTGTAAAAAGTACAATCCTCTATATGTGATGTCTAATAACAATAATGCATGTTATAGCAGGACTAAACACTCCAAAAACTCACCCAATGCTGATTTACAAGAACTAATCTCTGAGCAGGCAGTCAGCTGTTCTGCTCCTTGGATGTCAGGTTATATATATATATATAAATATATAATGTGCCTGCTGGGGGATTATGTCTGTGTTGACAGGGAGGGGTCTGTTGACATTAGATACAAGCAGGCAGGAAGGCATCCAGACACTGGGGGAAAAACACAGCTCGATTTATGGATTTGTCTTAATACTTGTAATATACATGTAGTAAATAATGTTATGGCCATGATATATTGGGGATATATCTGACTTTCAACAGATAAGGAAACAAAAATCAGCTGTTGTCTGCATGAAAAATTCTCTGCAATCAGCTTACAGAAGTATTTGTTATTGTGATCTACATTAAACCTTCACATACTGTATATTGGATAAATAGGATGAGGTCATCGTCTTATGATCACTACTTTGACTTATTGTGACAGTAAAAGTTCTCAGTTTTAGTGGTGAAATGCTGCATTACAGTAGTAATAAGTAATATTGCAAAAAAATAATAGTAAGTAATATGCAAATAAGTAATAAGCAAATAATACAAATACACCTCACCTCCATACCATTATTGACACACAGTACACCTGAACTAAATGGACTGTAATGCTGTGCAATATGTTGCCTTCCACTGTGTAATTGTCTGACATATATTAATTATTTAAAAAATATATATATTTTTATGAGAGCTACAAGTTCTTTTAACATGGTCATGGAGCATGTACTGTATATTTGTATTCTGGGGGTATTGTTCCTATGCAGAGGGTAGTTTAGTTTATTTATGACTACACTGAGGGCGGTTTATATTTTAATAATTTATTTATTTATTGTGTTGAGTTGAATGTGCTACTTATATTGTACTGTAATTACCTTGTGCCTTTTCTACCTTTTCTTTTCTTAAAGCTGACTCGGTGTAAACTGCTCAGAATTCCAATGTACTTAGGTGCAAATGGCAAATAAAACTCTTGAATCTATTATTATTAGACTAAAACCTGTAAGATATGGCCCTGCTTGTTACAACTGTCCTTCACCAAAAATCAAATATCTTCTAACAAATCTTGAATTTTATTAAAATTATGTAATGCTTTTAACACTGCGGGTACGCCGAATGACAACGTGGCAGCTGTCAATTCGTAAAATACTCAAGTCAAATTGTATTGTTTGCAACACCTACAATTATTAATTAATTTATTTTAAATGACCTGGTTTCTGAATGGAGTTTGGCGTGACAGGTTCGTTGGTGTAAGTTAGTGTTCGGAATAGCCAAATGGGTACATTATAAACTGAAACTGGGCCCGCAGGAAAGAACACAGCAATGGAGGCAGACCAGAAACAACACACAGATGTGACCTCTGCGATCGAGACTGCCACTCTCGCATAGGGCTTTTTAGCCACAAGAGACGCTGTACCAGACAGCCAGATCCGTAGGATGCGCCAACCATGGTCATACCCTGACTGACGGAGGCCTATTAAGACTCCAGTCAGCTAGGGGTTCATTCCTTCGTCTATATTTAAACAGAACAGGGAGTAATAGCAATACGTGATATTAAGAGACTAAAATATCTTTTGGAAACTGTACCAGTGACGAACAAACAAACATAGTGTTGACATAAATGTTACATAAAACTAGAATCGGGGTCACGGGGTCATCTGTTTGGGACAAAAGGTCAGTCAGCTGCAGCTTGGGGTCACAAATACAAGTCACTTCCTGTCGTCATGGAAGGAATCTGAACCTGTATCACAGATTACATAGCACTGCTGCAATCAGTGTAATTCCAGCCTCCTGTACGGACGTGTTCCTCTCAGCTGTTACAGCTCTAAACTGACCCCGTGACGCGTCCACGTCACAGCGACGTAACAACTCAGGCTGCTCAGGTTTCTAAGCTGGTGGCAGTGGAGGCAGTTGTTTGTACAGAGCAGGCATACTGTAGGTGTCCATGGAAGACAGGCAGGTCTATGGGTTGTTTATTGGGACCGCCTCAAGGGGGAGCCACATGCATTACAGGGAGGAGGAGGAGGTTCAGGCTCACTTTTACATTATAACATGGGGTCATTTGATGTATTCAGCTCACATGACAACTTTCCAAACTACTTTCTTGTGTCTTTGGTACATTTCTTGCCATTCACCTGCATACTGTTGTTGATTTACAGATTGCAATAGAGGCATAAAGATGTTCGGAAAGATTCTTTCTCATCTGCTTTGGAACGCCGGTGACGACTTTGAGGCAGGAGATGACACTTACGAGGAGCTGATGGAGTTTGAGGAGGGAGGATGGGTCATTGTTAATCTTCCAGGTGAGAAAGATACCCTGCTAGAGGTACACTAATACTGCATGTTATTTACATCCTTATCATTGTGTGAATGCTGTACAGTTATATGATATTCCTACCCCTGCCCTTCAAAATAAAAGCCCCATAGAGTAACTGTTTCTTAACAGAAACCTCAGGATGAGGCTTGCTTTTCAAGATAAAAGCCCCAAACTCTCACTGTATGTTAACAGGAAACTAGGAATGGACCTAATGTTTCAAAATAAAAGTACATTGTACCCAAATACTACTTTATGTCTAACGACTTACAGTTTTTAAAGGTTCATTCCACCCAAATGCTTTCTGTCCAACAACTTATAGCTTTAAAGGTTTATTGCACCAAAATACTACTTTCTAGAAGCCTATTCCACATTTGCGCTTTAAGATTTCTGTATTTTCCGCAATGCTTTGCAATTAACTTTCAGCATTTACACACATTTTCTGCAGGAAATACAATCATCTAGTTTAAAATGTTCACTGATCAGTGAGGCTGCAGCTTCTACTGGGTGGAAAACAGGTCTGTTTGAACTTGGATGTTGTTTGTACAGAGAACGGGCCGCTCTCAGCCCCCGAGGCAGATCCCCTGGAGAACCTGCTGATTGAGCACCCCAGCATGTCTGTCTACCAGATGAGATGCAGGATGGGTGGAGAGGAGGAGGAGCTGGGCTCTGACGAAGATGAAGAGGACACCTCCAGGTTAGTCTCCATCTAAACACTCAAGCTCACACATATGAGAGAGAGTTCCTAAGTGTGTTGTGTTTTCAAACATTTTAAAATGGGTCCTGGAACTATTATAGAAGCTAAGAGGTACAGAGCTTCAGCAGATGATTGTTGTTGCAGTTGTTGCACAAGTGAAGTGGTAGAAGAAGCATTCAGCTCCTTTATTTAAGCAAAAATACTCCATTACTTAAGTAAAAGTATAAAAGTATTATCAGTAAAACATAGTAATACTCTATCTGTCTCCCATTGTATTTCTTCAACACATACTGTAACCCTTCCTCTGTGTCTGTCCAGGCCAGTGGCGGTGAGGCGGCACATATCCTGGCGTCTGGCTGCCTGGGGAATCCCTCTGCCCTGCAACATCCAGCTGCTGGCTGTTGAGAGGGCCAGCAGGACCCAGAATGAGCGGAAGAAGCTGGGCCGCAGCGTCCTCCACAGGCAGAACCTGGCCAAGATGAGATTCTCCCCGGCAGAGAGACGCTACGGCCACTTCAAGCAGCCCTGCCAGCGCCTCTACAACTACTGAACAGGACACCTGCCTGTGAGAGGGTGCGTTTCAAGTTGCCTCCACCACATAGCCCAGATGTGCAGCACAGTGCCTTGACTCTGAATTACTCAGGTTTTTCGCCATTGTTTCACCTCACACGGTTAGTTCAGTTAGATTCACCACTTCCTGCGCAGTAAAATGATCCGCAAAATGAACCACTGCGATGTTTTCTTTAGATTTGAATACAGGCCTGCATGCACTGCACCCCTCACGTCTGAAACCACTGAGAACAATGAATCTTGATATCCTGACAACACGAATGACACGGTCGGTCCCTCAGGTTGGAGAGCATCAATAACACACACACATTTACTTCAAAAAATAAAAGCCTTTGTACATTATGAAAATGAGAACAGATGAGTGTTTAGATTGATTAGATGTAAGTAGGGCTTGCTGTGTGACACTGATCCAAATATGAACTTCCAACCTGTACTTTGCTCTATACGAATGAATTAACTATGACGCTGTTGGATAACGGCACGTTTTGACTGCTTGTATTCAGTATGTATTATATTATGTGCCTTAGCTTTAGACGTTCTTGTGACAAGTGTATATTCATGTCGTGCGAAAACATCTGTGAATTTCCTGAGATGAATGCTCCTTTAGTTTGAGCCTGCTTAAGGAATAATTACAAAAAACGCTGTACACGTTTTGAATCGAGTCCATCATTTTGTACTTTTCAGCAGGTACTCACTTTTTTCACAAATTGTTCATTTTAGACGAGTGTAAATACAGTTGAATATTATGTTTTTTTTATTGGCGTGTATTTATGAAATGTACAAAAACAAATAAAAATCTTGTTTTCTTAAGTTGGCGGCTGTATGTGTTTAATGTGGCAGTATACACACAGTAATTGCACAATCTAATTAAACATGTTTAAGGCACTGAAGCGATGAAATCGCTCATTTTCGAAGGTCACGTATCTTTCCCATGAACCTCTTCACTCGCTCCGGGTCGACCGCGTTGGCCCAGTGGCCTCCCTCCTTGAAGTGAGAACCAATGATCATTCCATTTGCATCGAGGTAGCGTTCAATGTTGTCGTAGGTCACTCCAGATCCTATTAGCACTGGGATCCTCACAGACTGGGAAACCTCTACAAAAAAACAAAGAAACAGTGACAACTACGGCTTTTAAAAATATAAACGGAGACATTTATTAAAAAGAAATGAAACAATATCTAATAACTAATGTAAATTGCAGGAACATAACGTCTTTTAAGGCATACAGAAACTTTATTTCCTACTCTCCATTTTCAATCTATTCTAACAAAATCTACACAATACAGAGTTACAATCAATGACAATACAATGACATACATGACATACCAGTATGTGCTAAACTGCATCCGAGATCTACGGAGATGTCAATGCAGCATGCTCTTTTCAAACTCTGGGCCTGTCCATGAATGCTGATGTTTATAATTTATTTTAATGGCAAAAAGTTAAAGGGGACATATAATGCTTATTTCCAGGTTCATACTTGTATTTTGGGGGGATGAAACCAAGTCTGTGGGCCTGTTTAGCTCCGAGTGTTTATAGTTTTGTATGTCGTGTTGGGAGACTCTGCTTAAAATAGCAGTTCTGGTGTTGCTATGAGACTGACATGGTCTGGATTTGGGACCCAGGGACTCTCAGCAGATACAAACCTGGGTGCCTTTCCTCACTCCTTGGCCACTGATTCTTCCACTGAAGTATTCAAATTGTGGCAGACCACCATAATGTAAAAATACCAATGCATATACCATAAGCAGCTTACTTACTGATCATATTTTTTGCAGGGAAAGTTTGATTTTGCAAAGTAATAATAGCTGTCTAATGAATACAGTGAGGTAAAAAGTACAATCCTTCCTCTGAAATGCTCCACTGTGTCCACCAGCTAACTGTTTGTCTGCTGTTGGGTCGGTAGCAGCTGCCTGCTGAAAGTGGCACAAGTACAACACCAGGGGTGCGGTACATACTGCAGCTGCCCATACTATATGCACCGATACCAGATCGGATATCGGTCCCATACTGACTCCAACAGCTGGATCAGCTATCGCTGACAATGGGACTGATCTACTAAATTCTATGTTTATATTCTATATACATTATATACTGGCATTTTAATTCCTGTTTAAGTTTAGAGCAATTTGTTGCTGCATTCAAAAACTTTACACCTGAATTGTAATTCCTGATAATTTTGAAGATTTTTTTTTTACCAAGTTGCTGGTGTACGATTTATTATTTTTATAATACTGTTGCATGCAGTATGCATGCAATTGGGACATACTACTTTGTCATAACATTGCACCTTGAACTTTGACCCTCTTGCTCATATATCTGCTTAGCAGAGGATTGTAGGTCAGAATAGCCAGGAAAGTATGCTGGCTTTCTGACTGCAAGATGCAACCAGATGTAGTAGGACATCCTGGTATTTTTCACATACTGCATTTGACATACTATGTACTGGGACATACTAAATATTTTTCTTTCATACTAAATAGTGTGCTAGTATGGGTAATGGAACGCACATCAGGATGATCCTAAGAGCATATTGTCATATGGGTATGACTAGAGGTGAGGGCGGCCTCTGCTGGACAGATGGGGCAGTGACACTTCATAGTATATACAGTATAAGGCTGTGGTACTTCTCAAATCTTTGCTTTTCTTGGTATTATGCCATTGTTAATAGTATAATTTTAGGGTTTTAAAATTATATAGACTAAACTATTCATTGGAAAAATCAATGTTGAATAAATCAAATCAATGTACGCCAAAGTACACGTTATCACGAGCTCGGTATACTTAGAAAATTTTACATACAGATATATATTTTTTCTCTTTTGTTTTTCGCATATTAATTTGTTTTTATTGGATTATTGTCTACTGATTGGTTAGCTTTTGTGATTATTCTGTGTGCTTTTTGTTGTCATTTATTTTTGTTGTATTTCTCAAAGTTATGTTGGCTTAGTTTTCTTTTTTTCCCCATTTTTCGTTATTGTTTGTCTCCTTATGTGGAGGGAGGTCCGTTGTATAATCCTGTGGCTTCTTGGCCTCTCCTGTCACATTTCTTATCTTTTTTCATTATCTGGA
This sequence comes from Sebastes umbrosus, assembly GCF_015220745.1. Lineage (NCBI taxonomy): Eukaryota > Metazoa > Chordata > Actinopteri > Perciformes > Sebastidae > Sebastes > Sebastes umbrosus. The sequence goes on from NC_051270.1 coordinate 4,673,034, forward strand.
TTTTATGAAGTTTTATGTGTGCGCAAATAATAAAGAAATAATACAAAATGTTGATAATAGCTTGTGTTGCAGTCCTATACTGCTATCCAAAATGATGCCAACGTGTCAAACAGAGCATAAAGAAAGCATTCATTGCAGCACCATACTGGGCTCCTGGTTGTATGAAGTGTGGAGTTGTCGTGGCAGTATACCTCTGAGCTCCCGCGGGTCAGCCTGCGTTCCGGTGGCCACTCCCGTGATGATGAGTCCATCTGAGAGGAAGAACTCGGCGGCACGTGCCGTCTCTTCAATGCTCACGTCTGATGTCAGCGCATGGGAGCTGGGAAAGCACACATACACATACTTATAAATACACAAGCAGGCAAAGGCTGAGTAAAAGTGAGACTAAAGACAGGTTTACATTAATTAGATGTCAAATACATTGTAAAATTGACTTAAAACAGGGATCAAGAACAACAAAAAGTAGTTCCAAGTGAACGACTAGAGTCGTATTCAGAGATATAAAGTGTCAAATATGCTTCCAAGTGTTTTTTGCTTATCAGTGGCTCGTCAGGTTCGATTTACCAATCACACTGTACGGACGGTGATGATCTCACCTGTGCTTCTTCTTGATGTCAGTGAAGATCTGCACATGCTCAGCTCCGATCTGCTTGCGATATCTCAGTAAGTCTCCGGCGCAGGCATTCAGGAGACCCTCATCAGCCACGTGAGAAAAGACAAAACCCTCGGCCCTGATGAAATCCACACCTGGGACCAAACAGTAACATTACAATGCTATATGGTTGAGCCACTGTTTCAAATACAGGTACGTTTTGGCTGACACACAAGTAGCTGACCTTTGCTCAAAAAGAAAGCAGTTTGTCACGGAAGACCAAACACAGAGCAGCTTATTTCACTGATAAACACCTTAAATAATAAGAAGGGTGACCACACAGTAATCTGCTGATGTAGTCTGTTGGCCATGATACCACATGATTGAAGGCCTCTGTTATGCTCTAAAAGCTTTTTCCTGCAGATGATTACAGCCTCACAACAACTGAATTGATGTAAAGAGTGAACCTGAAGCCAGCGCCACGGCCAGCGCCTGCTGGTTAGCAGAGGACAGTATCTGCACTCCGAGCGGTAGGCTTGGACAGATGCTTCTCACGGCGGTGCATACTGTCGTCATACAGGCAGTCACCTCGGGGCCCACAGAGAACGAGTAAGGGATATCATGCATGTTCTCAATGATCACACCATCCTGGAAGAGAGAGAGGGGTACTTGGTATCAGCTGATACCCAAAGCCCAGGTATCTGGGCTGTTGGTATCGGGACTGAAAAAGTCAGATCGGTGCACCCCTAGTTACTGGCTTGCCCTGAAAGACAACAAATGTGTAATGAATTAACATAATGTGCAATTACTTACAATCCCAGCATCACGGTAGATTGTTGCCTCCCTGCATGCTTCTTCAGTGATTTGGGACATTTTCATACAACCCAGGGGGGTGCCTGAGGTAGACGAGAAACATAGTTACAAACAGTATGAGATATCACAGATTATAGCTTCCAAATTTGCAGTGATGGAGGACTACATTTACTCAAGTACTGTGCTTATAAGTACAAATTTGAAGTACTTGTACTTTCCTTGAGTATTTCCATTTTATTCTACTTAACACTTCTACTCCACTACAGTTGAGAGAGGATATTGTAAGTCTTATTCAAGAGTTATATTTACTAGTTAGTTACTTTACAGATTGTCCACACAAGAATACAGCTGTAATGGAGTATTTATACAGTGTGGCAGCCTTTAAGTAACCTAAATAGCATAGTGAATAAGTAGGCTAAATATAGCTTCCACCACTACAAAATGTACATTTGAGCATTGAAGGTCTTATTCAAGAGTTATATTTAGTTATATAACAGACTGTCCACACAAGAATACAGCTGTAATAGAGTATTTTTTACACAAGTAGCCAAAATAGTATAGTGAATAAGTAGGCTAAATATATCCTAAGTATACCTCCTCCACCACTGCAAAACGTACATTTGAGCATTGCAGGTCACTGCTCAGTGCAGTCTTTGTTTACCTGGTAAGGCTTTAACATGAATCATTCCAATAACCACGGATTTTAGTCGCCCAAAAAGGTCCAAAAACTTCATGATCCCGTTTTGGTGGAGCAACTTGTGAAGCAGGGAAGATAAAGCTTGTTTTTTTTAGGGTCCAAGGGTCAGTTAAGTGTTGAATCAACCTCCCTGTGCTGTAAAATGGGCGCCCTGGCAGCACTAGAAGCAGCAACAACAAGCTAACATTGTTGATTTAGCTTAAATAACAGACGCGCCCACACTGACAACGATAGACAGTCATTACTAGAGTCCACACAACGATAATGCGCAATAACCTCCAAATACTTTGCTCGCTTTAACCTTTATTTTAGCGTTTAACCAAACGCACGCCGGCTTTGTTTACATCTGACAAGACTAGCCACGCGGTTGCCCGAGCACTTCCTGTTTGGTAGCTCCGCCCACTGCAGCTGTCACCACGGCAACCACGCCTCCAGTTCCTCTTTTCTAGCTTATAAACTCACTTTTCCTTTGATTTAAGACCACATACACGGACTTTATCGATTAATATAGACAAAGGATAGTCTAAACACGACGTAGAGGTGATAGTGTGGTGATTAGAGGTGTTTTTAGAGTATAAAGAGGGGGTGTAAGTGAGGGAGTTTAGCGCCAAGTTAAATCCACTCCTCTTTCTGACGTTGATGCTTTAAGTCATCTGTTCTTCTCTCTGCAAGGCGCCAGATCAGCTCAGAGGAACTACTAACCAGGCCTGGATACACATCACATCCTGAGGAGAAAGACAGACAACAACAAGATCATATTTATACTTTTTAAACGTGGATAAAGAGTGGACTTCAAGCTGTAATCTTGAGGTGAGTGGATGCAAACATGGAGCTAGTTAAGCGAGCTGCAACTTCATTTGTTAGTTAGCTTCACTTTAATGCTAATTTAGCTAAACTAAACTAAGTTGCATACTGATTTAAACATTTTTATACATGCTTATACTTAATGTGGCTTGTTTTAGAGAGATTAAAGGAGTCTCAGCTGTTGTTTTTGGGGCAGTAATGTGCAACAGCTGTGCAAAGTTAGACAAATAACCAACTTTAACCTTAAAAATACAACAAATGACAATGTTTAGCAGCTACTCTAAGGTCTGATGTTTAGTGGTGGGTTAGTTTCATCATATTTATATAGTTTAAACGTGGATAAGAGTGAACTTCAAGCTGTAATCTTGATGCAAAGCTACTATAGCATCGAGCTAGTTAACTTAAATGCTACCTTACAGGTTGTGATAATGATTTAAACATTTGTGCAGATGCTTTATACTTAATGTGGTTTGTTTTCAGCTGTTGTTATTGTTAAATTAAGAGAATAAAGGCAGCTTGTTTCAGCCATGAATGTGCAAGAAGCAACAGCTGTGCAACATTTAGACAAATAACCAACTTCCTTCTTAAAAATATGACAAATGACAACCATAAGCAGCTACTGTAAGGTCTGATGTTTAGTTGTGGGTTAGTTTTGTTAATGTATGTGCTTTGTGTGGTACTTTTATGTCGACTTTTCTAATGTGCTGATTGCATTTCCCCGCCAGGCTGAGCTGGGCTTTGTCAGAAGGAGGGAGAGTTGAGAAAGAGGAGTGGGGGTTGGGGAGAAGTGTGTGTTTGACTGTGTTTTCCTCTTTAAATTAAACCTTTCTCATTCACAGGTTTACTCTGAAGCTGACACATAACCCCTCTCTTGAGTATAATGCGAGGAAAACGGTGAGTTTCATGTGTTTTATATGTTGTTTTTAATCAAAGTGTGACGACAGAGAGAAAAGTTGATGCCATCCGGCTAGTTAGCTTCATGCTAGATATAGGAGAGCTTAGTTTTAGCTTCATTAACATGTTCATTCAAGCCTTTTTAAATGTTGTATGTTGACTTTGGAGTTTGTTTTGTTGTGTGTTGTTACAGGGAAGACACAGAACCGAAGTCTGCGCCCAAAGAAACTACGCTACGACCGAGAAAGAGGAAGGCAGATGTTGCCATTGTAAGTAGTGTGAAAAGGCTTTCTGCAGACCTAACCCTGGTTTCAGCTGTGGTGGCTATAGGCTGCTGCTAATGTAGGCCTTAATTGAATAATCCAGATATATAAAAACTGCTTTCTTATATATTTATCATTGCTGGCAAGTCTTGTGCTTCCTTCATTGAAGTGTTACTGATCAATGCAGCTGATTTGGCTGCATTTAATAATGCTTTGTATTGGTGTTTCTTTGAGAATCTTCTCTAAAATGTCACAGAATGATGCATGTTTTTGGGATGCAGTGTAAATATAGTAAACACAGCATTATTAGCTTTATAAAATGTTGAACTATGTTGTATGTATTGAGCTGTAATGTAGGCAAAAACATACAGATTTACAGTATCAATCAACACTCACATATATTCTTCATTTGCTGGCAAGTCTTGTGCTTCATTGAAGTATTACTGATCAATGCAACTTGATCTGATTATTGTATAGCTGTATTTAATAATGCTTTCTGTTGGTGCTTACAAAACGACAACCCCACTTCAGTTTCTACCTTCCACAAGCTCTCATCATACTTGCCAACCAAGACCTCAAAAAAAGGGAGGATTTTAAAACCAAAGTGGGGGATCTGGGCGTCCTCCCCCAGAAAAAAATGAGTTTCAGAGACTTTAGATTGGACTTTCAGGGTTGGATAACCCTGGTCAGGACAGATACAACCTGGGAGCAATGCATACCAATTAGGTCAGGTTAGAAATGGGCAGCGGGGGTGGGGGGGTTACAGGTCTGGAGGATTATAGAGAGGGGAGGGGGGGATGATAGTGGCATCATCAATGTGTAACTATGTTGTATGTATGGAGCTGTAATGTATGCAAAAACCAAACAGACAACATACAGATTTACAGTGTCAATCAACACTCATGAACCTTAATTTCCTCCGTCTATTTACAGTACACATTTATCATCTATGAGACTACCTTGTGTTATCTAATATGATAATATAGGCTAGATTTACAAAAGGATTAGACACTTCTGAAGACTGTAATGTATATTTCACTCACTCTGCCATCCCAGCATCGATTTGCTTCATATAGTAGGGTTATCAAAGTTTTTCAGCTGGACATGTGGCAACTGTGAACTTGTCCAAATGTATAAAATTAGTTGATATTTCATTTAGTTTGCTAATTGTTCGATAAAGTAATGTAACGGACTGGATTTGTTACTTTATGCCAGATGGAACAGGCGACAGATGGACCTTTTAGCAGGTTTATTTGGAAAGTTAAATAGGTAACGTTACAAATAGAACATGTAAAATATCCGCTTTAAAACCAGATGAGCGCACAGCTGGCAGTATTGAGAGGTGGTCAGCTTATTATGGTGTGTTTCTGTGTGACATTACGGCGGCTGCCTCTCTCATTCGGCAGCCTTGTTATGTTTGTATAACGTTACACTACGTTGTCTCTCACCGTCCCGTCATCTACCGCTTAATTTCTTCCTCAGTGCGGACGGCCAGCAGCTCCCGCTCCTGAAAGTCTTGCCACACATCCATGTTGTTCTCGTCCGTCGTCCACCTCTCGGTGCGCCCTCATTTGCAACCGAATAGCTTTGTCCCGCCCGGTTTGTTAGCGACCCGGGTGCGGGCCATTCACATTGAAATCGAGCCTGGTCCTACCCACCTTTGGACCTGGGTCGTGAAGCCGAGTCAGTCAACGCGGGTTAACTCTTTCATACACACGATCAAACCTGGTTGAGTCCTCAGTATGAAAGGGATATTGGTTTCATGCATTCTGGAGACTTTTAAAGACTGAAAATAAAATATTTAGTACACTACATCTGCATTTTTATGTTAAATAGGCCTACTTTTAATTTTACTTATAATTCTCTGGAAAGAAAACTGAATACTACTTATTATACACGCTGTACAGCGCCAGAAACGGGTTGAGATAACGAAAAGGAAAAAAAGTTTTAAACGTTTGTCATAAATTGGGAGAAGTGTGGAGGAAACCGGGAGAGGGCAATTAAAAATGGGAGTCTCCCAGGGAAATTGGGAGGGTAGGCAAGTATGGTTCTCACATGCTGTGGACATACAAAATAAAAATAAATGTCCTTCTTTGATCCACAGTATTTACAAGATGTGGATGACGAGGTCGCGGAGATGACAAAGAAGAAGCAGCGTGATTGTGAGGTAGGCTTGGTTCTCTTTCCACACTTGGTGCCTCGCCCCAGTCTCAACTCACGCCTCAGATCAGTTAATGTATCCGTAGCCCAGTTGCTGACTTTCACCACTTGGTCTGTATTAGGGCTGCACAATATACTGTTTTGGGTTTTTCTTGCAACCAATGCTAACTCAAACAAATCCTCATCATCCTTTTGTTTCTGGTGCCTGTTATGTGCAGTTCAATGTTCATTTTGTTAAATAAAAGAATGATGGAAATTGTTTTTAATTCAACAAGCAATTTCTTGTATTTTAGCAGTATACTGAAGCAGCAGAATGACAGGCACTTGAATATCTGTTTATTTATCGCAAGTAATATCGTCATCGAAATATTCAACATCATTATCGCATATGATCCTCATATCGTGCAGCCCTAATCTGTATTGGATCAAAAGAAACGCTGCTGGTATATAAGCTTGGTTGCTCATTCCTCGAGCACATATTGGCTGATCTATTGTTAATCCTGCCTTAACTAGCACTTCACACTTGATCTCTGGTTAGGAGGCGTGTCTATAGTCCCTTCTCTGTACCACAACAACAGGTATCTGTACTGTGACTCTAGCCCCACATTTTCCTCATGTCATCTCTCGCTCTCCCTCTTTACCATGAAGCTGGGCTGGAGTCCTAATGCTGGTTATACCAGTCCACAGAGGTGTATCCCCACACCTGATCAGGAAGAGGACCAACCAGTTTCCCTGATAAACGCTGGTTTCCCTCACTACAACTTTAACAACGTGTTTGTAACACCGGTGCGCTGTGCCCCGCTTCCTGCTCTGTGGTGAGTACTGTTGTTGTTTGGTTGATTTTTTTTTTTTCAGGTTAGGCTCCACATCATGTAACCTCCTGTTCTATCCAAGCACATACAGATGTTGTTGCCTTTTTAATCACTACCCCCCTAACTAGGGCTTAAATACAGCCCTGTAGGATCTGCATTGAAAAGTGTTCACTACATATTTTCTGTTTCTCGTTTGTAATGTATCTGTCCAAGGAAAATCATACTTCAAATGCAAGTGATACAGCTTTGAACATGTTGCAAAACAAGGGGGGGAGAGTCGAGAGATGAATCCTTGATTTTTGACACGGTGTCCATCTCTTGTTTTACCATCAGCTGGGCCAGTAAGGATGTGGTGTGGAACAACATGTTGGAGAAGGATAAGACCTACACAAGGGACGTCCACGTGATGGAGAAACATCCTCATCTGCAGCCCAAGATGAGGGCCGTTCTCCTGGACTGGCTCATGGAGGTCTGTATCATGTCTTAGTGACCGGTTTAACATCTCGCTCCTTGTCAACACCATTGTAAACAAAGCATATAATGACTTTCATTTTGGTCATTTCAGCTTTTATTTGTGAGGGGAAAAAGCAAAGGCTGTATTTATAACTATTTAGTTCTATGACCGTAGAACTAACTCTTACAGTAATGTACTGATGCTAGTGGAAAACTACGGCATAGGACAGTAGGCTCTCTTACTGCTTTGACGTGGACTCATAATCTGGTTACTGAGAAAATGTGTATTGTGGGTAATTATAAGTAAACATCCTGTGGAACAACAGTCAAGTAATACTCCAAAGTGTCTTGTGTGGCTGTGAAAAAAATGTCTGTAATGACTTATGAAGTCTCTGAAAGAGATCAACTAATCTGATTGGCCTGATCACTTCAGTAAAGACTCTTATCAGCTTTAGCCCTTTGACTTTGGTTCCTCTTCATATCAAAGGGTGAATAATGGTGATAAGGGCTGCCATAGAAATAATGTGGGGCCTCATCAGACTGATGTGAGATCTGAGGCCGGTTTCAAAAGAGTAAAGTGTAAATTTAAACACTGAGATAGTTCTTTTTGCTTTTTTTACACTGAATCTATCAAAGCTGGTATGATACGGCCCTGTTGTGATTTCAGATAGCACACCGGCTTGATGTGTAACACAATTGCGTCGGTGTTTAGTGTGTGTGTGTGTGTGCGCGCGCAGTCCTGCCTTGCCTGGTGTCCCTTTTACACAGACGTTGATTCGACTATGTTACTACCTCCGCTGCCAGCTTAGTGGTGGAGCAACAATGCCCCCCATTTCGGCGCAATAACGACGCAACAGCCCCGCCTTGAACGGGCGTGGTAAGAAAGGGCTTTAGGCCCTGTTCAGACTTGTAATTAAGATGCGTCCTCAGTGATCAGAACACAAGTAGACAGCTTTAAGTACATCTGTTCACACCTGGCATTAGAATGCTTTCTCCACATGTATCTTGAGTGGCCACTTGTGATCCGATCTCACTTCCCCCGCTCTCTATGCAAATAAACACGTAGTAAACACACGGCTAATACAGAAGACGCTGTGAAGTAATACTACAGGAATGTCGGTAGTAATAGCCTAAATTCGGGTACATTTTATTAACATTTTTTATAACTTCAAAATACAAGGTTATTGGACGGCATTTGCCAGCGGAACAAACCACCGACACATCTCATAATGAATATGGTTTGAAGTCACGGGAGGCCAAATCAGTGCACTGATGTTCTGTTTGTGTGCATGTTTTAGGTCAGCGAGGTGTACAAACTGCACAGGGAATCCTACCATCTCGCTCAGGACTACTTTGATCGCTTCATGGCCACACAGAGAAATGTCTTCAAGTCAACGCTGCAGCTCATAGGCATCACCTGTCTCTTCATTGCTGCCAAAGTAGAGGTAAGAAGGGTCGGGAGGACTGTGCAGGATGTGAAGTGGGATCATCACAATTGGCCTGGTTGTTAGGCAGCCTGTTTGTAGTGGGCTTGCTTTAGGTAGATCATCTGAGTTGCATTGCCCCTTTCTCCTGCAACATTTTACAACATGTTGGTTGGTATGATTGGTTGTAATAATGCTTGTCTCCTGTGTTTTGTTGCGTCCCCTCAGGAGATGTATCCTCCCAAGGTCCACCAGTTTGCCTATGTTACAGACGAAGCCTGCACGGAAGATGAGATTCTCAGTATGGAAATCATTATTATGAAGGTAAAGACCTCTCACACGTTACTCATTGATCCATGAAACATGGTCTGCATTTGTCCAAATATCACATGCCCAATCTCACCCCACTGATGAGATTTTGGTAGATCTTAAGTATATAAGTAGTAAGCTTCTTGTAATCATTGGCTCTTGGTTGCCTAAATCACCAATGGTAGACGTTGCGTATCCTCTTCCTTTTCTTGTATTATTTTAGAAATGCATGTCTGTCCAAACGGTGGTTGGTTTGTTGTCACAACCCTGGAACCCTGGACAATCATGAGTTTATTTAGATATATGTTTCAAGTAGTCGTGTTGCTGTTGTTGATGGTTTTACTTCAGGGTGTCTGCTCCCTCTTTCCTTTCTAAAACAGGAGCTGAATTGGAGTCTCAGTCCACAGACTCCCATCTCCTGGCTCAATGTTTACATGCAGGTGGCCTACCTGAAAGAGACGGACGAGCTGCTCATCCCCAAATACCCCCAGAATACCTTCACACAAATCGCAGAGGTACGTTGTATATGCGTGTGTGTGTGTTTTTGCCTTCCTAATAAAATGATATATCAGTTAGGTACTTCAATCATACAGAACAATGACAGAAATGGGAGACTTTAAGTAGGTCTGCACACTTCGGTTTAATTTGACAAACATTTCAACCATATTAGTTGTCAGGAGTGACTTAAGTGTGTGTTTCTCTCACATTAACTATATACACTACATGTACTGTATGTCTTCAATGGTGTGTAAAAATCCAGCTCTAGTTTCTAAAAAATGCAAAGTTAAGGCATCACCGACCTGCCGGGATGGTAAATGCATGCTGTACATGATATTTTTGTCTGTTACGATGGTCACTGTGTCAGATTAGGCCGTTTATAGAGTCATAAAGTGACTCGGCTGAGAGACATGACAGACTACACGTTGGTCCTCGACCAATCATAGCTTGCCGTTCTTTCAGGACACACGTGATGTCATTGGAAAGAAGGCGCTAGGAACCGACTTCCAGAAACAAGAATGTAAACAAACATTAGCGGTGTGAGTGATGCTGGCTGTCTTGTGTTCGGAAAAGCCTAAAAAAAAGTGAGACTGCGACTCTGTTTCGCAGTTCCACCTAACAGCACCATCATCATCATTCCTCTTTCGCCTCGCCATGTTTACAGTTGAAGAGCGCTCTGTGCTCAGTCACGGACGTGAGGGAACACGTTGCAGAAGAAAAACAAACAATGCTAGTCTTTTTGCTTGGACGTCATGAGGCGTTCTAGGTGACACACTGCACGAGATAAACCGATCGATTTTCGTGGCCGGCGCCCATTGTCGTTCCCGATCCAAGTCGACACCCTACTTTTGCCGTGTCGGGCTATAATCTGGCTGATATCGTGTAGTCTGAACCCGCCATTAGTCCAATCCAGTGATCACCAGTACATACTATACCTCGACTAAGACATTGTCGTTCTACTTGTTGCTGCCCTACAGAGACATCAGCTCCACAGCGCAGCTTTGAAAAGCAAAAACACTATACTTTATTCAGAAATGTTAATCTTTCAAAGAAAGAAAGTAAAGGAATACACACAGTATTTATGTAAATACCACAGATGATTCTGTCCTGGCTTATTAGGAGTATTTGCAGTGCTCATTTTGAGGTATGCTCTGATTAATTACAGTTGTTTTCTCTTTTTTTTTCTTCTAGTTGTTGGACCTGTGTATGCTAGATGTGCGTTGCCTTGAGTTTTCCAATGGCATCCTTGCTGCTTCAGCCCTGTTTCACTTCTCCTCTCTGGAGCTGGTGGAAAATGTCTCCGGTAAAGAAACCAAACTCTTCTTATTTAGAGATTTACTCTTCTTGAGCAAACGTTTTATTTAAAACACACCAGTATTTTTAATGTTTTTTTTTTTTTTTTATCCTGCTGGTGTTACCCTGGTTGTGTTGCCATGACGTTTCACTTCCTTCATCCTTCTGTTCTTGTAGCTCTGAAGAGGGTGGAGGTCGAGCAGTGCGTGAGATGGATGGTGCCGTTCGCCATGGCGCTGCGGGAGGTTGGTGGGTCGTCTATGAAAACGTTCACAGGAATCGCCGCAGATGACATGCACAACATCCAGACCCATGCCTCCTACATTACATGGATGGTAAGTGGAAGTTTTGCAATGTTTGTTTCTCAGTTTTAATGATTAAAAAGCAGCGATAAAATTAGAAAATCCTGGAAAAAAAACACTGCCCATGAAAATAACTATTTGCAAGTTTTGCAGTTTTTTTATTTTAAATTTGTGAGCTTAAAGGCAGGGTCGGTAATGCTGAGAAACTAGCAAGAGTAAAAATGATCCTGATTGTCTTCCAATTGTGATGTTACAAAGTCATGCACTAAGCATGACTCAAACTCAGATGTCTACTGACCACATAGTTAATCTGTTTATTTTCTGCTGTGTACAGGACAAGGCCTTCTCTTACCAGGATGTGGAGTTAGAGCGTCACGGCAACTGTCCGGTACCTTCAGGCGTCCTGACTCCACCCCAGAGCAGCGAGAAAACCGAAGAGCTGGACCGAGTGGATGCCGCTATGTTGAAAATCAGGCCCAGGATTTGTACTCCATCCCCAGAACTGCACCTTCCAAAGTAGTGAATTAAACACTGAAACTGACGACACAAGATGACAGCAACTTGACTCTGAACAGCGGCGCCTCTGCAGTACCAGTACACGCATGTACGATGGATGTTCAGTGAAAAACATTGATGGAAATTGTATTTTTTTTCCTTTCAAAGTCGTGCTAATTACTTGGATCCAGATGCTTTTTAAATGTCTCTGTAGTGGGTGCACACAACGACTTTGACTAAATTGGGGAAACACTGACACACAGTGAGCAAATGGTTTTGGATGGGCCCTATCCCCACAGGAATCCTAGCTATTTAACCCTCCAGTTTAGATGAAAACACAAAGCAAAGGGCTGTTAGGGATGGGACGGCTCCAGAAGATTTTTGTTTTTGAATAGAATTGCACCCAAATGCTTGCATTAATTACCAACCACACCTACATTTTGTGGTTGCCATTTTTATTTTTCTATGCAGAGGCCAAATTGAATGGACATTTTACAGAGTCTCTACTTGATTTAGAGTGAGTGTGTGTGTGTGTGTGTGTGTGTGTGTGTGAGAGAGTTTGGGGAAGGAGGATGAGTGCTGTTTTTAATCTATCAGTGGCCTCATTTGCCCAAAAAACTATTCCTAGGGCCATATTTGGCTCTCTGTGCTGCTATAAAAGTGGGCTTTGCATGATGGAGGGGGGAAGACGGTGTGCATGTGTATGTATGAATGTCTGTGTGAAATAGTGTGTGTGCTCTTGTTTTTGGTTCTACTCTTTTGCTTAGGGACCAGTAGCTTGGCTACCTAAATGGACAAGTGAACCAGCCAGGCTTCAGAAGCTAAAGTATTGATTGTATTTAACTTTTATTTTTATCTCAACCTGCGGTTTGTTTTCCCCACCACCAAAATGTAAGATTTCTATTTGACTTTTTAAAAATAAAATGCTGCTACATATTTTCCATGAATGACTGTATCTGAGGACTTTTAATTAAACGGTCTTTTGTTGTGTTGTGGATTTTCAGTGACAAGCCTCTTTTTTTTAAATTGCAGTACACAAAACCATTGTGACAAATGATTCCATGATATCTTATTAGTGTTAATATGTAATGTAAGAGTGTAACTCCGTCCATGCACTGGCTTCTCCTTTACTTTACTACATAAGAAATCACAGATGCACTGTGGCTTTATTCCACTAGATGTCAGTGTGATGTTGTCAGTTTGAATGCCTTCTATTCTAACCAAGAAAGAGAAACATGCAAATACCATCACTAGATTCAAGATTCAAGCCCTTTATTGTCATTGTGTATTACAATGAAATTAGATTGTGACAATCCCATAGGTGCTAATGAAAAGATAATACAATAAAGAGATAATACAATATAAATGTAAAAGATAATACGATATATAAATACAATATGTATATTGGTGAGATGCCAGTTTTGCCAGATTATTGCACAAAGTGACCAACATCTGTTATTGCACATGTCCGTAGCATCATATTTACATACATAACCATAATACATGATGAGATCATATGAGATATCAGAAACAAAAGTAAAGATATTAGGACCAATCAGGTCAGGGTCCGGGTATCATTGGATAATCCGAAATTCATTTGTAATTTAAAAATGAAGAAGAAACCCCCAGAAATGCCATGTTTTTTTCCTTTTTTTGGTTTAAAACCAAAAAAGCCATTTTTCCCTTTTTGTTGTCAGAATAAAACATAAGACCAAATACCAAAAACAGTCCAATTTTGAAGGAATGAAGGTAAATATGAAAAGTAAATATATCAAAATAAAGGCCAAGAGTATGAAATGGCCATTCTATAAAAGTGCCCTCTCGGCACCCACCTGTCTGATGACGATAAGCAAATAACTGCATTTGTATTCAGATATCGTTGGAGCAATATTTAGCCTCCTTCCCAAAAAGCTACATGGTTGGTACCAATGGATTCTTTAGGTTTTTCTAGTGTCATATAATACCAGTATCTTCACTTTAGCTTTAAAACTGAGCCCGCCTCAACCTCTGAAAGACAGAATAGCGGTTGTCGGTTTTTGAAGAGGTTAATCAAACTACTTGGCAGAACCTCCGCGGCCCACCAGGTGTCGCTCTGAGGCTCACCAGTGGGCCCAGGCCCCGTAGTTGAGAATTATAGTACCTTTATAGGAGTAGCACTTAAAGGGACTGTTTGTAACTTTTTAAGTGGATAAATGTACCGGGTCGGGACACATGCGCGCTCGCATATGTGCGTTCGCGTGTGGCTGCTGCCTCTGCTCCTCTGCCTGCTTACCTTCACTCAGACAGAGAGCGCGTTCTCGCTCAGCTCGCTCTACCTCTAGACGTGAACGCGCGCTCACTACACACTACAGAAGAGTTAGTTTAGCTCTGAGAATATCTAGTGAATGTACAGTGGACGTTTGTGCAGAAATAAATGCTGCAGCTCCTCCAGACCAACAGAGGTTTTCCGTGTCTTGTGAAGTGACGGAGCTCTGCAGGGAGAAACGTTGTCGTCTAGTTACCGACCGGGTGCCGGTGTCTCCTTGTTCTCTCCGGCTGCGGGAGACGACAAGTTACATGCTGCAAAGCCTGCGCTGAGGCAGGAAAAGCCAACACTAGGATCAGATCTAAATCATGTTCATGGAGAGAACTTGAAAAACTTTTATTGAAAGATACAGCTGAGATTCAAGCTTTCTCTGGCTCTGTTGAAGTAGTCTGGATACAGTGAACTAATATTTAACAGCCTGGATGCGTTGATTAAATATGCCTATCCATTGTCATCTTGGTTAACCACAGTCGTCTCACAAAGTAGGATATCCAGTGGGTCTAGCATTTCCCCATTCAGCCATGATGACCATTACATGGAGGGTGTGGTTTGGCGTGAACAAGCCAATCACGTGCACCATCAACATGGCTGTACACCCCGTACGGTTGGCAAGATGCATCACGTGTGTTGTGAGTGTTGAACCAGGTCCGGTTTAATGTTGTCGATCCAATCAGCATTCTTGTGCAGAGGCAATTTCATAGTCTATGAAGTTTATCTGAGACGTGATTATTGCTAGTTGAAAACTTAACCCAATACCCTGCCGAGATGACTTGAAATATAGTCAGCTTTGGCAATTTTTGTTAGTCTCCAAGGAGACTTTACATTTTTGTATAAAACATAAATCCTGAAATATTGATTGTGTGAGTTCTTCTATTGCAAAACTTTTATTGAAAGATACAGCTGAGATTCAAGCTTTCTCTGGCTCTTTTGAAGTAGTCTGGCTACAGTGAACCAATATTTAACAGCCTGGATGCGTTGATTAAATATGCCTATCCATTGTCATCTTGGTTAACCACAGTCGTCTCCCAAAGTAGGATATCCTACTAGCATTTCCCCATTCAGCCATGATGGCCATTACATGGAGGGTGTGGTTTGGCGTGAACAAGCCAATCACGTGCACCATCAACATGGCTGTACACCCCGTACGGTTGGCAAGATGCACCATGTGTGTTGTGAGTGTTGAACCAGGTCCGGTTTAATGTTGTCGATGCAATCAACATCCTTCCGCAGGGGCAATTTCATAGTCTATGAAGTTTATCTGAGACGTGATTATTGCTAGTTGAAAACTTAACCCAATACCCCGCCGAGATGACTTGAAATATAGTCAGCTTTGGCAATTTTTGTTAGTCTCCAAGGAGACTTTACATTTTTGTATAAAACATAAATCCTAAAATGTTGGTTGAGCGAGTCATTTAACTATTTTATTGAACAATAGAGCCAAGATTCAAGCTTTCTCTGGCTCTGTTGAAGTAGTCTGGATACAGTGAACCAATATTTAACAGCCTGAATGCGTTGATTAAATATGCCTATCCATTCTCATCTTGGTTAACCACAGTAGTCTCACAAAGTATGTTGTCCATTGGGTCTCGTATTTCCCCATTCAGCCATGATGGCCATTACATGGAGGGTGTGGTTTGGAGTCAGCAAGCCAATCACGTGCACCATCAATATGGCTGTACACTCCGTACGGCAAGATGCACCATGTGTGTTGTGAGTGTTGAACCAGGTCCGGTTTAATGTTGTCGATGCAATTGGCATCCTTCCGCAGGGGCAATTTCATAGTCTATGAAGTTTATCTGAGACGTGATTATTGCTAGTTGAAAACTTAACCCAATACCCCGCCGAGATGACTTGAAATATAGTCAGCTTTGGCAATTTTTGTTAGTCTCTAAGGAGACTTTACAATTTAGTATAAAACATAAATCCTGAAATATTAGTTGTTTGAGTAATTTAACACTTTTATTGAACAATAGAGCCAAGATTCAAGCTTTCTCTGGTTGTGTGGAAGTAGTCTGGCTACAGTTAACCAATATTTAACAGCCTGGATGCGTTGATTAAATATGCCTATCCATTCTCATCTTGGTTAACCACAGTTGTCTCACAAAGTAGGATATCCTACTAGCATTTCCCCATTCAGCCATGATGGCCATTACATGGAGGGTGTGGTTTGGCGTGAACAAGCCAATCACGTGCACCATCAACATGGCTGTACACCCCGTACGGTTGGCAAGATGCACCACGTGTGTTGTGAGTGTTTAACCAGGTCCGGTTTAATGTTGTCGATGCAATCAACATCCTTCCGCAGGGGCAATTTCATAGTCTATGAAGTTTATCTGAGACGTGATTATTGCTAGTTGAAAACTTAACACAATACCCCGCCGAGATGACTTGAAATATAGTCAGCTTTGGCAATTTTTGTTAGTCTCCAAGGAGACTTTACATTTTTGTATAAAACATAAATCCTGAAATATTAGTTGTTTGAGTAATTTAACAGTTTTATTGAACAATAAAGCCAAGATTCAAGCTTTCTCTGGTTGTTTTGAATTAGTCTGGCTACAGTTAACCAATATTTAACAGCCTGGATGCGTTGATTAAATATGCCTATCCATTCTCATCTTGGTTAACCACAGTTGTCTCACAAAGTATGTTGTCCATTGGGTCTGGTATTTCCCCATTCAGCCATGATGGCCATTACATGGAGGGCGTGGTTTGGAGTCAGCAAGCCAATCACGTGCACCATCAATATGGCTGTACACTCCGGACGGCAAGATGCACCATGTGTGTTGTGAGTGTTGAACCAGGTCCGGTTTAATGTTGTCGATGCAATCAACATCCTTCCGCAGGGGCAATTTCATAGTCTATGAAGTTTATCTAAGACGTGATTATTGCTAGTTGAAAACTTAACCCAATACCCCGCCGAGATGACTTGAAATATAGTCAGCTTTGGCAATTTTTGTTAGTCTCCAAGGAGACTTTACATTTTTGTATAAAACATAAATCCTAAAATGTTGGTTGAGCGAGTCATTTAACTATTTTATTGAACAATAGAGCCAAGATTCAAGCTTTCTCTGGCTCTGTTGAAGTAGTCTGGATACAGTGAACCAATATTTAACAGCCTGAATGCGTTGATTAAATATGCCTATCCATTCTCATCTTGGTTAACCACAGTAGTCTCACAAAGTATGTTGTCCATTGGGTCTCGTATTTCCCCATTCAGCCATGATGGCCATTACATGGAGGGTGTGGTTTGGAGTCAGCAAGCCAATCACGTGCACCATCAATATGGCTGTACACTCCGTACGGCAAGATGCACCATGTGTGTTGTGAGTGTTGAACCAGGTCCGGTTTAATGTTGTCGATGCAATTGGCATCCTTCCGCAGGGGCAATTTCATAATCTATGAAGTTTATCTGAGACGTGATTATTGCTAGTTGAAAACTTAACCCAATACCCCGCCGAGATGACTTGAAATATAGTCAGCTTTGGCAATTTTTGTTAGTCTCTAAGGAGACTTTACAATTTAGTATAAAACATAAATCCTGAAATATTAGTTGTTTGAGTAATTTAACACTTTTATTGAACAATAGAGCCAAGATTCAAGCTTTCTCTGGTTGTGTGGAAGTAGTCTGGCTACAGTTAACCAATATTTAACAGCCTGGATGCGTTGATTAAATATGCCTATCCATTCTCATCTTGGTTAACCACAGTTGTCTCACAAAGTAGGATATCCTACTAGCATTTCCCCATTCAGCCATGATGGCCATTACATGGAGGGTGTGGTTTGGCGTGAACAAGCCAATCACGTGCACCATCAACATGGCTGTACACCCCGTACGGTTGGCAAGATGCACCACGTGTGTTGTGAGTGTTTAACCAGGTCCGGTTTAATGTTGTCGATGCAATCAACATCCTTCCGCAGGGGCAATTTCATAGTCTATGAAGTTTATCTGAGACGTGATTATTGCTAGTTGAAAACTTAACCCAATACCCCGCCGAGATGACTTGAAATATAGTCAGCTTTGGCAATTTTTGTTAGTCTCCAAGGAGACTTTACATTTTTGTATAAAACATAAATCCTGAAATATTAGTTGTTTGAGTAATTTAACAGTTTTATTGAACAATAAAGCCAAGATTCAAGCTTTCTCTGGTTGTTTTGAATTAGTCTGGCTACAGTTAACCAATATTTAACAGCCTGGATGCGTTGATTAAATATGCCTATCCATTCTCATCTTGGTTAACCACAGTTGTCTCACAAAGTATGTTGTCCATTGGGTCTGGTATTTCCCCATTCAGCCATGATGGCCATTACATGGAGGGCGTGGTTTGGAGTCAGCAAGCCAATCACGTGCACCATCAATATGGCTGTACACTCCGGACGGCAAGATGCACCATGTGTGTTGTGAGTGTTGAACCAGGTCCGGTTTAATGTTGTCGATGCAATCAACATCCTTCCGCAGGGGCAATTTCATAGTCTATGAAGTTTATCTGAGACGTGATTATTGCTAGTTGAAAACTTAACCCAATACCCCGCCGAGATGACTTGAAATATAGTCAGCTTTGGCAATTTTTGTTAGTCTCCAAGGAGACTTTACATTTTTGTATAAAACATATATCCAAAAATATTGGTTGCGTGAGTTCTTCTATTGCAACACTTTTATTGAAAGATACAGCTGAGATTCAAGCTTTCTCTGGCTCTTTTGAAGTAGTCTGGCTACAGTGAACCAATATTTAACAGCCTGGATGCGTTGATTAAATATGTCTATCCATTGTCATCTTGGTTAACCACAGTCGTCTCACAAAGTAGGATATCCAGTGGGTCTAGTATTTCCCCATTCAGCCATGATGGCCATTACATGGAGGGCGTGGTTTGGAGTCCGCAAGCCAATCACGTGCACCATCAATATGGCTGTACAATCCGTACGGCAAGATGCACCATGTGTGTTGTGAGTGTTGAACCAGGTCCGGTTTAATGTTGTCGATGCAATTGTCATCCTTCCGCAGGGGCAATTTCATAGTCTATGAAGTTTATCTGAGACGTGATTATTGCTAGTTGAAAACTTAACCCAATACCCTGCCGAGATGACTTGAAATATAGTCAGCTTTGGCAATTTTTGTTAGTCTCCATGGAGACTTTACATTTTTGTATAAAACATAAATCCTGAAATATTGGTTGTGTGAGTTCTTCTATTGCAAAACTTTTATTGAAAGATACAGCTGAGATTCAAGCTTTCTCTGGCTCTTTTGAAGTAGTCTGGCTACAGTGAACCAATATTTAACAGCCTGGATGTGTTGATTAAATATGCCTATCCATTGTCATCTTGGTTAACCACAGTCGTCTCACAAAGTAGGATATCCTACTAGCATTTCCCCATTCAGCCATGATGGCCATTACATGGAGGGTGTGGTTTGGCGTGAACAAGCCAATCACGTGCACCATCAACATGGCTGTACACCCCGTACGGTTGGCAAGATGCACCACGTGTGTTGTGAGTGTTTAACCAGGTCCGGTTTAATGTTGTCGATGCAATCAACATCCTTCCGCAGGGGCAATTTCATAGTCTATGAAGTTTATCTGAGACGTGATTATTGCTAGTTGAAAACTTAACCCAATACCCCGCCGAGATGACTTGAAATATAGTCAGCTTTGGCAATTTTTGTTAGTCTCCAAGGAGACTTTACATTTTTGTATAAAACATAAATCCTGAAATATTAGTTGTTTGAGTAATTTAACAGTTTTATTGAACAATAAAGCCAAGATTCAAGCTTTCTCTGGTTGTTTTGAATTAGTCTGGCTACAGTTAACCAATATTTAACAGCCTGGATGCGTTGATTAAATATGCCTATCCATTCTCATCTTGGTTAACCACAGTTGTCTCACAAAGTATGTTGTCCATTGGGTCTGGTATTTCCCCATTCAGCCATGATGGCCATTACATGGAGGGCGTGGTTTGGAGTCAGCAAGCCAATCACGTGCACCATCAATATGGCTGTACACTCCGGACGGCAAGATGCACCATGTGTGTTGTGAGTGTTGAACCAGGTCCGGTTTAATGTTGTCGATGCAATCAACATCCTTCCGCAGGGGCAATTTCATAGTCTATGAAGTTTATCTGAGACGTGATTATTGCTAGTTGAAAACTTAACCCAATACCCCGCCGAGATGACTTGAAATATAGTCAGCTTTGGCAATTTCTGTTAGTCTCTAAGGAGACTTTACATTTTTGTATAAAACATATATCCAAAAATATTGGTTGCGTGAGTTCTTCTATTGCAACACTTTTATTGAAAGATACAGCTGAGATTCAAGCTTTCTCTGGCTCTTTTGAAGTAGTCTGGCTACAGTGAACCAATATTTAACAGCCTGGATGCGTTGATTAAATATGTCTATCCATTGTCATCTTGGTTAACCACAGTCGTCTCACAAAGTAGGATATCCAGTGGGTCTAGTATTTCCCCATTCAGCCATGATGGCCATTACATGGAGGGCGTGGTTTGGAGTCCGCAAGCCAATCACGTGCACCATCAATATGGCTGTACAATCCGTACGGCAAGATGCACCATGTGTGTTGTGAGTGTTGAACCAGGTCCGGTTTAATGTTGTCGATGCAATTGTCATCCTTCCGCAGGGGCAATTTCATAGTCTATGAAGTTTATCTGAGACGTGATTATTGCTAGTTGAAAACTTAACCCAATACCCTGCCGAGATGACTTGAAATATAGTCAGCTTTGGCAATTTTTGTTAGTCTCCATGGAGACTTTACATTTTTGTATAAAACATAAATCCTGAAATATTGGTTGTGTGAGTTCTTCTATTGCAAAACTTTTATTGAAAGATACAGCTGAGATTCAAGCTTTCTCTGGCTCTTTTGAAGTAGTCTGGCTACAGTGAACCAATATTTAACAGCCTGGATGTGTTGATTAAATATGCCTATCCATTGTCATCTTGGTTAACCACAGTCGTCTCACAAAGTAGGATATCCTACTAGCATTTCCCCATTCAGCCATGATGGCCATTACATGGAGGGCGTGGTTTGGAGTCAGCAAGCCAATCACGTGCACCATCAATATGGCTGTACACTCCGGACGGCAAGATGCACCATGTGTGTTGTGAGTGTTGAACCAGGTCCGGTTTAATGTTGTCGATGCAATCAACATCCTTCCGCAGGGGCAATTTCATAGTCTATGAAGTTTATCTGAGACGTGATTATTGCTAGTTGAAAACTTAACCCAATACCCTGCCGAGATGATTTGAAATATAGTCAGCTTTGGCAATTTTTGTTAGTCTCCAAGGAGACTTTACTTTATTGTATAAAACATAAATCCTGAAATATTAGTTGTGTGAGTTCTTCTATTGCAACACTTTTATTGAAAGATACAGCTGAGATTCAAGCTTTCTCTGGCTCTTTTGAAGTAGTCTGGCTACAGTGAACCAATATTTAACAGCCTGGATGCGTTGATTAAATATGCCTATCCATTGTCATCTTGGTTAACCACAGTCGTCTCACAAAGTAGGATATCCAGTGGGTCTAGCAATTCCCCATTCAGCCATGATGGCCATTACATGGAGGGTGTGGTTTGGCGTGAACAAGCCAATCACGTGCACCATCAACATGGCTGTACACCCCGTACGGTTGGCAAGATGCACCACGTGTGTTGTGAGTGTTGAACCAGGTCCGGTTTAATGTTGTCGATGCAATTGTCATCCTTCCGCAGGGGCAATTTCATAGTCTATGAAGTTTATCTAAGACGTGATTATTGCTAGTTGAAAACTTAACCCAATACCCCGCCGAGATGACTTGAAATATAGTCAGCTTTGGCAATTTTTGTTAGTCTCCAAGGAGACTTTACATTTTTGTATAAAACATAAATCCTGAAATATTAGTTGTTTGAGTAATTTAACACTTTTATTGAACAATAGAGCCAAGATTCAAGCTTTCTCTGGCTCTGTTGAAGTAGTCTGGATACAGTGAACCAATATTTAATAGCCTGAATGCGTTGATTAAATATGCCTATCCATTGTCATCTTGGTTAACCACAGTAGTCTCACAAAGTATGTTGTCCATTGGGTCTCGTATTTCCCCATTCAGCCATGATGGCCATTACATGGAGGGCGTGGTTTGGAGTCAGCAAGCCAATCACGTGCACCATCAATATGGCTGTACACTCCGGACGGCAAGATGCACCATGTGTGTTGTGAGTGTTGAACCAGGTCCGGTTTAATGTTGTCGATGCAATCAACATCCTTCCGCAGGAGCAATTTCATAGTCTATGAAGTTTATCTGAGACGTGATTATTGCTAGTTGAAAACTTAACCCAATACCCTGCCGAGATGACTTGAAATATAGTCAGCTTTGGCAATTTTTGTTAGTCTCCAAGGAGACTTTACATTTTTGTATAAAACATATATCCAAAAATACTGGTTGCTTGAGTTCTTCTATTGCAACACTTTTATTGAAAGATACAGCTGAGATTCAAGCTTTCTCTGGCTCTTTTGAAGTAGTCTGGCTACAGTGAACCAATATTTAACAGCCTGGATGCGTTGATTAAATATGCCTATCCATTGTCATCTTGGTTAACCACAGTCGTCTCCCAAAGTAGGATATCCTACTAGCATTTCCCCATTCAGCCATGATGGCCATTACATGGAGGGTGTGGTTTGGCGTGAACAAGCCAATCACGTGCACCATCAACATGGCTGTACACCCCGTACGGTTGGCAAGATGCACCATGTGTGTTGTGAGTGTTGAACCAGGTCCGGTTTAATGTTGTCGATGCAATCAACATCCTTCCGCAGGGGCAATTTCATAGTCTATGAAGTTTATCTGAGACGTTATTATTGCTAGTTGAAAACTTAACCCAATACCCTGCCGAGATGACTTGAAATATAGTCAGCTTTGGCAATTTTTGTTAGTCTCCATGGAGACTTTACATTTTTGTATAAAACATAAATCCTAAAATGTTGGTTGAGCGAGTCATTTAACAATTTTATTGAACAATAGAGCCAAGATTCAAGCTTTCTCTGGCTCTGTTGAAGTAGTCTGGATACAGTGAACCAATATTTAACAGCCTGAATGCGTTGATTAAATATGCCTATCCATTCTCATCTTGGTTAACCACAGTAGTCTCACAAAGTATGTTGTCCATTGGGTCTCGTATTTCCCCATTCAGCCATGATGGCCATTACATGGAGGGTGTGGTTTGGAGTCAGCAAGCCAATCACGTGCACCATCAATATGGCTGTACACTCCGTACGGCAAGATGCACCATGTGTGTTGTGAGTGTTGAACCAGGTCCGGTTTAATGTTGTCGATGCAATTGGCATCCTTCCGCAGGGGCAATTTCATAGTCTATGAAGTTTATCTGAGACGTGATTATTGCTAGTTGAAAACTTAACCCAATACCCCGCTGAGATGTCTTGAAATATAGTCAGCTTTGGCAATTTTTGTTAGTCTCCAAAGAGACTTTACAATTTTGTATAAAACATAAATCCTGAAATATTAGTTGTTTGAGTAATTTAACACTTTTATTGAACAATAGAGCTAAGATTCAAGCTTTCTCTGGTTGTGTGGAAGTAGTCTGGCTACAGTTAACCAATATTTAACAGCCTGGATGCGTTGATTAAATATGCCTATCCATTGTCATCTTGGTTAACCACAGTTGTCTCACAAAGTATGTTGTCCATTGGGTCTAGTATTTCCCCATTCAGCCATGATGACCATTACATGGAGGGTGTGGTTTGGCGTGAACAAGCCAATCATGTGCACCATCAACATGGCTGTACACCCCGTACGGTTGGCAAGATGCACCACGTGTGTTGTGAGTGTTGAACCAGGTCCGGTTTAATGTTGTCAATGCAATCAACATCCTTCTGCAGGGGCAATTTCATAGTCTATGAAGTTTATCTGAGACGTGGTTATTGCTAGTTGAAAACTTAACCCAATGCCCCGCCGAGATGACTTGAAATATAGTCAGTTTTGGCAATTTCTGTTAGTCTCCAAGGAGACTTTACATTTTTGTATAAAACATAAATCCTGAAATATTGGTTGTGTGAGTTCTTCTATTGCAACACTTTTATTGAAAGATACAGCTGAGATTCAAGCTTTCTCTGGCTCTTTTGAAGTAGTCTGGCTACAGTGAACCAATATTTAACAGCCTGGATGCGTTGATTAAATATGCCTATCCATTGTCATCTTGGTTAACCACAGTCGTCTCACAAAGTAGGATATCCTACTAGCATTTCCCCATTCAGCCATGATGGCCATTACATGGAGGGTGTGGTTTGGCGTGAACAAGCCAATCACGTGCTCCATCAACATGGCTGTACACCCCGTACGGTTGGCAAGATGCACCACGTGTGTTGTGAGTGTTGAACCAGGTCCGGTTTAATGTTGCATCGTGGAAAACCTCCTGGATTACTCGACACGCGCTCCGAAGCCTCGGCACAGTATTTAACATCACTAACTATAAGCGGTATGGCCGGGCAGCGAGGCTTCGGACGTCATCAATGACGTCATTGGTCTAAAACGATACAAGCCTCTATAGGCGCATCGCGGAGAACTTCCTAGATTACTCGGCACACGCTCTGAAGCCTCGGCACAACACGTAACATCACTACCTTTTGGAACAGATGGAAACGTGAGTACCTTCCTCCATTTCAAAATCGTAGCAAGTGGCAGCATGTACGGTTTAATATTATGAAAGGTGACCTTGTCCTGCTTAAGGATAACCAGGTGAAGTGGAACGAGTGGCCCATGGCTGTAGTCACAAAGACATTCCTTGACCAAGATGATGAAGTCAGGAAGGTCGAACTCAAGTTCACAAGTTCTGGGTCAGCAAAGACCTTCCTGAGGCCTGTCTTTGTCTGAGACAGTTCTTCTCAAGAGTGCTGAGGAAACGGACTGAACTTAGTTCCCCTTGTGTTCAGACATGTAGTTATTCTGATAGTGGTATTTAATCAATACCAGATGGGGATTTTCACGTTCTGTAAGAATTTTGCATCCTCTAGTGGTCATTCATTATTCTTTTGTTTACCGCCTGCTTTTGTTTTCATTAGTTGATTTTGTCATGTGACTCAGCCAGGTCATAGTTCAGAGATTCCAATCAGGAATTTTTTTTACATTACATGTGGTCAGCATACAGCTTTGCTACTTTATCCTTTCCTTCCTCTGTTTGAGCCCCGGAAAGCTTCGATTGTAAGTTATACTTACACGTACAGTTAATTATAATAGTACACAAGTGTCATGTAATGTATTTTGTTAAGTTACCTTTAAATACTTTATACTTTTGTACCTTTTACATGTGAACACTGCCAATGTTATTACAGCTATTACATATCATTTAAATGTGGCATTTGTATGCTATAACTTTGTAGCTGTCATTTACATAATTTTATGTCTGTGGAAGTGTGATGCTGTTTAACCATCTGAGACCCACACTAGACCCATTTTTGTCTTTTTTAGGGGGGTACAGGAGGTCTTTAGGGGGAGATAGCAGGTCAACAGTAGATGTCACATAGAAGTGGTGTACATCATCTGAAAGCTGAGAACCTGAAGATTAGTTTGAGATGCAGCTCAGCACTGTGTGTCAAGATGTTCTAGTCATTAATCAGAAATAAACATGAATGAATGAATGAATGAATTAAAATGAATTCTGAAAGTGTATAACGGTTTAAAACATTATTATCAAAGAATATTATGGCTATTCCCATGCTTTATTATGTCTCATAACTTGTTGCAGCAATTTTTGGGTTGATACCATTTGTTACACAGATTTGATGCAAAATTGTACCATTTTTTTCCACTCGAGAATTGATCAAAATGATCAATAATCCCTCCAAAATACCACATTAGGACCCCAAGACCTTGAGGAACACCATAGAAAAAGCCTTGCTGTGATTTGGTTTAAAAAACTTTTGATATTTGGAGATTTCTGCAAGAATTGCATTTTTCGGCGAATGGATGGCGAGCGCTTCTGTTCTGGAAACTGATCAGAAACACCCTTATTGTCAATCTAGCTAGGAACGCCATCCATCCTCTGAATGCTCTAGGACTGTAGTTTGTGGCTGTAAAGTTTCACGAGGCTGTGATTATCCTAGAGGTCACCAGAGGTCATTATATACAGTGAGGTCACGTTTAAAAAAATGGTCTCACTACAATGAAATGGCTACTATGAGGACTAACTAACATCGACAGGCTTTTCCCAATAATCCCCGCTTTTCTGAGCCACCTTTACGAAACACCCCTTTGATCAACTGCCACACAGAAAGCAGCTCTACAATCGAGCACTGGAGACCGTGAATAGCCACACAGAAACTAGACCGGCAACTACTCTGAGGTTGTTGTTAACCAGATCTAGACTTGTTTGTCTCCAGTGGTTAGTTTCTTCTCTGTATGTTGACGCTGCCGATGGTTGTTGTTTGCTCTAGCTGAGCAGCGTTAGAACCAGGCCAGACCTCCCTCAGGGCCTTGCCACCGTCCCATGTAAACAAGTTGCAACAGTGTATATTAGCAGACACTTTGATGTCACTGCTGACTTAGTTTCTCTTCTCTTACTCTTAAATATTTTATCGACTTAGGCTAATTCACAACAGCAGACTGAGATATTGACTACAACGAGGGCTATGACTGCTGTTTTTCAAAAACGCTTATGGTGTATAATCACAAACATGGACGGCAGCAGCACATACTATGAAAATCCGACATGATTTCCAGTTGAACAATTTGAGTTTCTGAAGGGCCGGTGATTGTTTAGGGTCCTCCAGACAACCTGAAGTACCCTTAGACTGTAAGAGACATGTCTGTGTGTTAAAATGCTCAGGGACTCTTGATGTACAGTACATGCCGGTCGTTCTGCCATGCTGTTTTAAATGTGTGTCTGCCTCCCTCTTGTGGCAATTCTAATTAAATGCAGGACCACTTGCTGAACCACAAATTCCCCCACAGGAGCCTCATGCTCTCTCTTCGGAGACGGCACATGGAAAGAATTTTGTATGATTCGGGATGTGTGTCTGAGAGAGAAATTAATGTTTTTAACATACCATTAACTATCCCAAAACCCCGTCCATGTATAGATCTAAGGAAGTTACAGTATCCAGTCCAACAGGGAGATTTAGGGGCTCCGGAAAACTTCTGTTTTATTATTATGTGTTTAGTCTGAGACACCTTGCACACTGGGCATTGCCTCCACAGAGGGCTCCACCATGGTACACTATTCTGTCTCAGCTCCTCTTCCTATGGCACCGTTTGTTCAGTAAATCTTCAAAACATATTAAAGGGTCAGTAGGCAGGATATTTTGGCATCATTGGGCAAAAATTCCATAATAACCTTTCAGCATATTGTAATTCAAGTGTTCTGAGAGATACTTCTGCACCTCCTCTTGGCTCTGTTTTCAGGCTTTTAAAAAATCTAGCCTGTGACCGGAGACTTTGACCAATCACAGGTCGTTTCAGAGAGAGAGAGAGAGAGAGAGCGTTCCCATTGGCTGTTAATTCAACGGAGACAGCTGTCAATCACTCGCGAACTCGGCTCAAACGTTCAAACTAGGGATCGCTGATCGAATGTGAATTAATATTCTGTTACTGTAAAGCCTATTTCTCTGCTTATAGCTCATATTCAGGGTGTATGGAAAAGAATCGCAGTGATGATGAAGTTGTTATTTGAATAAAGTTTCTAGTGTTTGGTTGAACCCAAAGCTTTGCATTGATAAACTCCCCTTTTTGTGGAAGGAGTGGTATGACAAGGGAACTCTGGGAGATTTGTATTGTGGGGATACACAGAAATAATTTGAAAGCCTATCGCTACAATATGGCTTGTCTAGATTTCAGTTCTGGAGATACTTACAACTATGTCATGCGTTAAAGATGGGTCATGTCTCAGGAGGATTTGGGAAAAATCTTGAGGGTTTTTTGGTGAAGGGCATGAGGCATCCAAATATTATAAAATGTTATTGTCCTATGGGGAAATAAAAGTGTGGCAGCGCTGAAGTGTAGTGTTTGGGAAAGAAAGCAGATTCATCATTTGATGAAGATACATGGGCTCAAATTTGTGGCAATTCTCGTGTCGAGGGATTTGGGGATAAGACTGATAGTTACTATTGGAACACCTGCTGTTCAGGATTGGGCAACTGAACTGGGAAAGGTTGCTGCTATAGGGCTGTCAAAGTTGTGATTTTTAGGTTGTAGCGGTCTCAGTTTCAGAATCCATTGGTACCAACCATGTCATAGCAGCTTGTCGTGAAGGAGGTTAAATAACGCTCCAAACTCACGCTAAATTTTGGCGAGGAAAAACTGGCATGGCCATTTTCAAAGGGGTCCCTTGACCTCTGACCTCAAGATATGTGAATGAAAATGGGTTCTATGGGTACCCACGAGTCTCCCCTTTACAGACATGCCCACTTTATGATAATCACATGCAGTTTGCTTAAGCCTAACCAAGTCGATCTTTTCCTAAACCTTAATCAATAGTTTGTTGCCTAAGCCCAATCAAGTCAATCTATTCCTAAACTTAACTCAGTATTTTGTTGTCTGAGCTCAACCAAGTCGATCTTTTCCTAAACCTAACTCAGTAGGTAAAAGACTGAAGTGGAAATTGACACATGCTTCACGTGTTGCCGGACATTTGTAGGAAAACGCACGAAAAATACGTTGTTGAAAGTCGTGCTGAGCGTCACAGAAAAAAGGAAAATTCATGTCTGTATATGAATGAAATACATAAAAGTTTTTGACTATTTCACAAACTGCTGTGAGACTGTGTTGGACATTGTTACTTGGGTGCCAATGTTTTGCTTTTGCTTCTGGACCCAGAACTTCTAAAGAATCCTGCTCCATTCTCACGTCATGCTTGACAAAAGGTTAAATAAAACCTCTCTTATTACCACTTACCCCCAGACGAACCGGCAGGATCTAGTATTTGCCTGTCATTAATTTGTGTTGTCCTTGCTCAAGCAAACAAATACCTTATTAAATCGTATTTAGGGATTTGTTCCAGACACGTTTGTGTTTGTTCTTTCAGTGGGTGTCACGCTCCCAGACATTACTAAAGTATCTGTATCTTCCCCTACAATTTAGACTGAGCGGGACATATTTGGAGTAAATCTTAGAGCTGCATAGTACAATAGAGCATGTGTGGATTAGGCCTATTTAATAATGCGAGCACAAAGGCACTCTGTTCTTTTAAGTCTTTATGGGATTTCATAATGCGTATATGTGTGTGTGTGTCACACATGAGAGGCCGTTTCCTGTCGATACTACTCCACACATCCCCGGTTCCTTTTCCATTGTAATTCCTTTAATTAAAGTGATTTTATTCACAGGCACACAGCTGGCACCGGCTACTTTCCATTAGCCATCTGAGTGGACGCCTCGTTCAGTGGGAGGACCCGCACTGGGGCTGCTTCCTATGGAGCACACAATACTATTTTCATCTCCCAGCTGAGTTTGTTGTGTGTTTTGAATTTATTAATCATTGATTTTAATGTGCCGCCTCTTGACAGTGGCAGCTACCCACGCATTAATTAATTCCTGCTTCCCAGCCTTACAAAATGGCATTTAAAAACAATGAGAGGTCGGCTGGTGTTTCCTCTGACCTATAAATGGAAGGCGTCAAAAAGCAAAATGTCAAAATTTGCTTTTATTTGTTCTTCCCTTGGCAGATTTTTATTGCCTCCTTTTATTTGATAGAGCAAGATAGAAATGAGGTTATTTTAGGTCTATTGAAATGATGTGTAAATACAGTTGTGTCACCTTTAATATTCCGCTCGTCTTTTTGGGAGGTTGTGAAATGCAATAATGTCTCTTTTGTCGGGCATGTTTCCCTCAGTGCACCTGCTTTGCATACGGCATCTGCCAGGAGCACTCTCAAAGGAACTGTGGGTCTTAAGTTGAGGATAAAGGTGCATTGCCATCAACAATAGGTAGTCTGTGTTTATCCTTTGAGGTCTTAAACAACTATGTGTACAAAGATTTGCCTTCCGTGAATTGGTGGAAATAGAAAACGGGAGATTAGATCTTAAATTAAGCATATGGTGCCGGAATTTGAATGGAGTTGGGATTTGAATGTATTTATGGAAGTATATTCTTTTTTTATTTATTGAGCAGACCTGAATTGTTCATCCATTTAAATGAGTGACTGGTCTGTGTGTTTGAAGAGATAAAAGCTCGCTCCTAATCCTTATTGACACTCCGGGATGCGTAAAGGCAGCTATTGCTAAGTCCCTGCAGTGCCCTGCCCCATGGAAAGGGCCTCATCCCTATTCACACTGGGTTGTTTAAAGCTAAAGATTTCCTGACAGATTGCTCTCAACAGATTGATTAGCACATGTTGTGAGACAGACAACTACCCAAACTGGGGTTGTGTATGTTTTGCATGCCTGTTTAGTGGGTGCACGGTGTGTGCATGCAACCCCGGAGTAAGGGGGAGTCGTGGAGTGCTTATCGCACGCTTCAAAAAGCATTCCTGCTATAATTAAAAAAGCAAACAACCACAGTCGTAACCTGATGGCATTTAGCGGGAGCCCCGCAGAGCTTCGGCACAAAACTGCAAACAGTGCTGACAGCTGCAAAAGATAATACACTTGCTCCTCTCCAGCTCACCTCTATCATACTCGAAAACGCCTGTTATGTAGGAAGAGAAGAGGTAAATAGATACTGTGTGCATACACGCACTCACACAAAAAAAAAAAAAGTGCTTATGCTTCACAAACCTACAGCGTGGCGTGGCTGATCTGTTTGGATTCGTCTGATGCAACCCGCAGATTTGTGAGACATTTTTAGAAACAGCTGTAAAATAATCAGCCATATTGGTTTGGAATCGGTGACTTGATGATTTAGGAGCGTTCACACATCACAACGCTGACTGGATCCATGTGTGTGAGTGCTGAGTTGCCGTTCTCCGGTACAGATGCGAAGCCTCTGGCTCAGCCTCGCTACAAAGTAAAAATAATCATTCCCATGCAAATGTTGCACTGTTTGACATGTTCAATTAGACCCTTGTGAAGAAAACGATCGGCGCTTTGAAGGGAGACAGTTCCCACTGTTAGTGCACCTATGAAGCCCTAAAGCTGCTTGGCCTTTCCCCCCCCTCCTCCTCTCCCTCGCTGTCCTCCCCGTTCCAGCCTCCCCTTCCTGTGCCTGGCCTCTAAAGGGAGAGAAAGAGAGAGATCCATCGATCAGTGGCGATCGTTGAGCGCCCGCCCCGCCTCCTGCCTCCTGCCTCGCATTGTTTTTATCTCATCTCTCAACCCTGTTGCCATGGCACTGAAGATGGCACTTCAACCCTTGTGCTTAATGATCTCTTGGATGATAGCCTACTTGTCAGGCATTCATGCCCTGTTCTGTTGAAATGCAAGACAGAGAGGAATGAGCCGCCGCTGCTGCTATAGCGGAGGGGAGGGGTGCTTATTTGAACATTTTATTCTAAGCTTAACTGGTAGCGAACACGGCGTTATGGGTTATTTACCAAATGAGCTGTCTTAAACAGCTGTTTTGTTTCCCCTTCCTGGCCGGCTGAACCGTGTTCTCAGAGATGGACATTCAGAGTGACAGAGAAGCCAATTTGCATTCATTTAGTGTGTCCTTTTGTTTAGCAGCATTACTTTAAAAGCCATCCCTCTTTTCTGGCAGTTCAGTGCTGGGTGAGGGATTACCGCTCATATAAATAGCTGCCATTGATTTGACTAAGAGAATGCTTTGTGTCATTATGAAGGCAGAAAATCCTAATTTGGAAATTGGAACACAAAAAAAAGAGCTGAGCGTTCAATTCATATCCATAATCCACCACATTGCATGAAATCAGGGGTGTTGCGTTACAATGCTTGATTTTCGTCATCGCTGTGATGGAGACAAAGGTAGCGCCTGGAGCCATCATGGTGGTGCTACTCAGTGAGGGAATGTGTCATTTTATTATGTTTTATCTGGCAACCTCCCTCTGTGCTTCGCTGCGTTGGGAGAGCTCACTGGGGTTGTGATCCGGGAAGACTGGGGTTAAAGACACTTGCAATCAGTACGAATCTGTGACGAAAAAAGTCAATAATTAACAGCAAATATGCTCAAATGTGAATGCAGTCGTGCCTAATCACATATAACTTGAGGGAGATGATGTGTGCAACAATGATTTAAATATGGATTCAGGCATCTCACTCAGTCAAACACATTAGTGACTGCTTATTGATTGAGATTCCTGGAAAAGAAGAGATATGCCGGCTCGCCATCGCTGGAGATGGAGCTGTTCGATCACATCTGACCTATTATTCATGTGTGGCGGCGGGGCTACAGTTGTTGCTTTTGTCCTGGCGAGATTCCCCTCGGCGTTTTTAGGGATTCACACTCATCAGTGTACTGAAAATGATCACTTTCTTGTCCATTACATGGGCTAATATTAAAGAATGACTTGAGGAGAAGGCTTTAAAGCTGCAGTTGGTAACTTTAACAATAATAACTTCTTGTCATATTTGCTCAAACTGTCACTATATCCTGACAGTAGTACATGAGACAGTTAATCTGTGAAAAAATCAGGTTCCTCTGCCTCCTTTTAGCGCGCCTAAATTCCACCGCGCCTGAAGAAAAACAACCAATCAGACTCAGGACTTCACGAGCAGTGATTTACAGCTGCTGTGGAAACTCCTCGGCTCTGATTGGTTCTTCTCTTTCGGGCACGGTGGAATCTCAGAAATGCCATTAGGAGCACTAAAAGGCAACCAATTCTCACTTAAAACTCGTCAAATACCGCCGTTTGGTAAGTGCACCTCGGCATCGGAAACCGACGCATGGAGGCGCTCTTTAGCAACATTATGTGATGAACCGGGCTTTGAACTAACTCCAATGTAAACCCACCTGTGGCGTTATTCAACGGTCGAGCAAGTGATGTAGTATTAAAGCTGAAGTAGGCGAGATTGGAGCAGATGAAGTAGGCGAGATTAGTTTTCTCTCAGAACACTTGAATTACAATATGCTGAAAGGTTATTATGGAATTTTTGCCCAATGATGCCAAAAATATACTGACTACTGACACTTTAAGTTTCACTTAACATTCAGTTGTCGGTTTCTTTTTCACTTCAATTACATAGTAATTTTAAGCCCAACCATGTATTTCTTTCCTAAACCTAACTGAGTGGGTTTGTTGCCGAAACCTTGTGTTTTTGTTTCTGTTCGTAAAATGATGCAAGGTGACAAAGCGTCAGTATGTGACGAGTTAGGAGAGAAAGTGTTGGACAGTTTGAACAAAAGTTATTTTTATTTAAGATACCAAATGTAGCTTTTATTTAGAACGTTCTGTATATCATCAGCCTGATAACTTCTAGGTGTAAGTTTGGTGTGTCGTCACTTTGAGTGTATGAGGAGAAGTCAAATATAGCCCTGGTCTGAGTCTAGTTAAATGTGTTAGCTTGTGTTTTGTCTCCTGAACACAGACAGGCAGCATTATAAAGCGACTTAATCCTCTCCTCCCTCACAGAACAGAACACAATGAAAAACACACTCCTCTTTTTATCTGCTTTTATCTCCTTTTGTGCCGACGAGCTTTAAAGAATCAGCGTCTTTATCTCTCCCCCACTCCCCCATAATGCAATAGGGCGAATGCTTCCTGTGTGTCATAAATAAGGTATTGAAAGGTCCAATTGAATTAAACTAAAAGATCTGGGAAGAAAATGGGAAGTACTCTCACTTTTTCCCTCTCATTTTTGACGGCGGGAATTGCTGTAAATTGACACTGAAATGGTCCGTCTCGCCTCAGCCCCCCCCCCCTTTAAACCTCCCGTCCCCCCCCCCCCCCCCCTCTCGCTGGCTCCATACGCCCCCTCAGCGCAGTCGGATAACGTGCATATTAACGGGCTCTGGGCAAAGTGTGTTGAAATGGGACAGAAATGCAGTAAATGAGATATCCATTGTCTAGCAGATAGCATTTCCCCTCATCAGAGCGGCTTGCTTGATTTCCTCCCCTACTGACGCCTGATGGGTTTATGACGTAGCCACTTCAAATTAACTGACCTTGGCCTTGCTGTCTGCACACACACACACACACACACACACACACACACGCACACACACACACACACACACTGTACCCAAGAAAAAATAATCTAAAATCTGTACTAGCTCTTTGTTTCATTCTATAGTTGTATGACATATAAAAACAAGAAAAGGATGGTTCACAAAATCTCAAAAGTAGCATTTGTTCTGAGTGGCAGGTGTTTAAAGCTGCTATAATTAATATTTTCATATTAGAAATAGATCAAATGACTATGTTTGATGTAAAGGGAATTGCTAGTTAGTGAAGAACCCACAGACAACTTAAACCCTACCCTGCAGTTTGCCTCAATTTCAGCATCTTTCAGTTAATTATTTTGG
The DNA here is from genome assembly GCF_015220745.1 of Sebastes umbrosus. Classification (NCBI taxonomy): domain Eukaryota; kingdom Metazoa; phylum Chordata; class Actinopteri; order Perciformes; family Sebastidae; genus Sebastes; species Sebastes umbrosus. The sequence goes on from NC_051270.1 coordinate 4,707,486, forward strand.
TCTTACGGCCTGCAGGTTTACTGTTTTGGTTGACTCTTACCGCTCTCATCAATGAGCGCCGTTTTCAGACACAGCAGACAAACCCGTTGTACCTGCCCAGAACCAAAGAGCAGACAGACAAAGTTAGCGACTAACAAGTTAGAAAGTGAACATAGAAACCTATAGCATTTAGCTGCCAGATGTTATTATAAAGAGTTGGTGGAGACCAAAACAGAGCTAAAAGGAGTTAAAACCAGAGTTGGTAATCTTCTTCAAAAACATGTTTTGTTATATTTGTTGAAATTCTCGTTACATCCCGACAGCAATGCAATAAATCAAATGCTCTGACGAGACGAAATAAAGAACCAAATTCCGGTGTCTGTGGCTATCTCAGGACTCTAATAAACCAATCCAATCATTTCATTCGACCCGAATGGACTGCCAGTGTTGCCAGCTTGGCGGCTTCCTCTCTAGATTTAGGGACTTTCGGAGCTAATGCTGCGAGCGACTTTCATTGGAAAAGAGTTGGCAACACTAGGCTGGGTTTCTCAGTTGGATTATTTTTAAAATCTAGTGTACGCTAGCTAGTTTCTTAAAATTACCAACCCTAGCTTTAATATTGGACTTCATCAGGTGGCACAACTTCAGATGAAGGCTAATGTCGCTCTGTGTCTGCTGGATGTGTAAACAGGGTACTGCTTGCTAACATGTTAGTCATAAAAATTGTATTATGATAATTTGTCAATGTTGTGTTTTCAGTATGTTCTACCAAAAATATCTTTAATAAGGCTGTCAAAGTTAACGCGATAATAACACGTTAACGCAAATTCATTTTAACGCTACTAATTTCTTTAACGCATTAACGCAACTTGCGATTTTTAGGTTGTAGCGGGCTCAGTTTTAAAGCCAGAGTGAAGATACTGGTATCATATGAAACTAGAAAACCTAACCAACCATGTCAGACTTGTATTGACTGGTTATACAGTACATAGGTTATCGCGAAAGAGGCTAAATAACGTTCCAAACTTACATTAAATTTTGGCGAGGGAAAACTGGCATGGGCACTTTCAAAGGGGTCTCTTGACTTCTGACCTCAAGATATGTGAAGGAAAATGGGTTCTGTTTGTGTTGTTAATTGATTTGCATTAATAAATATATACATACATTTGCATAAAGCAGCATATTTGCCCACTCCCATGTTGATAAGAGTATTAAATACTTCACAAATCTCCCTTTAAGGTACATTTTCAACAAATAAAAAATGTGTGATTCATTTGAGATTAATCGCGATTAACTATGGACAATCATGCGATTAATCGCGATTAAATATTTTAGTCGATTGAAAGCCCTAATCTTTAAGCTTTAAGTAGGCCTATAGAAAAGAAGAAACACTATACTTCTGAACTGGGTGAACTGACTCACATAAGAGGCTGTCTAAATGTGTTCTTTGGACCATTTTCATGCTAATCTCATAATGTGTCCTGGAGTCTGGCCAATGTCAAAACTGCTGTTATATGTGTATCAGTTTAACACTCAGCTGAGAAGAAGAAAGTGCAGAGCGCTGGTGAATTTCCCACTGATACCTGTGAAATGTAGGTTAGATGTTTCGTGGAACTTGCATCAGTGTTTAGTGATTGTCATTTCTGCTTGAGCGCGGCATTATGGGGATTCTCTTCCTTCGAGTGGCAACTGTCGCAATATTTTGGTGCGTCTGAAAAAAAGAGAGATGCCTTGAATACACATGCTATTAATTATTAACTCTGTGCTTTATTCCCCTTTGAAAGTTATTATGCAAAATTAATATTTCATACGGGTACAGGCTGTACATGACAACTGTGCTAAGACAAAGGGATAGTAATGGCACAAAGTTTGACAAGTCTGTCTGGGCTTGCTCAAAAATCATTGGCCTTCATCTTATATTTAGCATTCAAGAGACGCCATGAGATGAATCTCTATTTTTGTTCACTTTCCTATTCATGAGTTCTGCTTTCCCACCCATATGTGCAAAAATATAAGAAGTGTTCCATTTTGAATGAAGATGCACAGTGGTAGGCTTCCCGTCTGGAGATGGTAACTGTCATTAGCCCATCAGGATCTGGAGGCTGCTCTTGTGATCCACATTAGTCCTTAACACTTAGACCCCGAAGCCACTTGGAGATCTCCGGAGACGAGGCGCAGCAGGTTCGATGGCAAGCACCCCACCTTTCCTCTGTGGCACTTGAGGGACGCTCTGCCAGCCCATCATATCCTGGGCCTTCATTGTGCTTTAGAAATGAATATCACCCTACTATTAGCATATCTGGCAACTCTTTGATTTTCATTTCTTTGCAGCGTTTTATAATCTTTGTCTTTGAATATAAGGCAACATTTTGAGATGATAAATGGTGATTCTATTATGTCTGTTTGACTGCATTTGTTTCTTTGCAGATCTGGATCAAACAATTGTACTTAAGAGCAATCAAATATGGTTGCTTTCCAATAAGTCACTTTTCATCTAAGCCCTGCCAATAATCAGTTAATCTCTATAAACAGATTCTGCACATGAATGCTGAATCTGCAGACAACGGGACACAATTTTGGTATTGGAAGTGTTCTGGTTTCCGTTTGCAATCCGAGTAGTATCGACCAATCATGCTTTAGCAGGCTTTGGTTGAATGCATGTAAACAGTCAGTTGGAGAGCAAAAGAGGAGGAATGCATTGGCTGAAATGCAAACTGGGAACCTATCAGATATTGTCTTAAGGCCCAGACACACCAACCCAACATCAAAGAACTAGCGGTGTCGCCTTTGTCTTGGCCAGAAAGTTGCACTCGAACACACTGCAAAGACTACAGCCGACGGCCAGGTACCACATACGTTCTGTGCCTGCGTGAGATGAAATAACTTCCACACCAGCAGGTGGCGGTAGTCTGTATTCGTCATTCAAAAAGGGAAACCGGAAGACCGAGGACTGCGGATATACTGCACAAGCCGACTTGGTGTGTCAGGGCCTTAACAATGATTTCGTTTTTTATTAGCTTAGCTGTTTGGCTACTTGTCAGACAATCCAGTCGTTGACGTCGTCTCTCATCTCCAACTCCATTCTCGTGTCACAAGTTGCTAATCCGACTATTAAACAATGACCGGCGCATGGAAGAGGAAGTCTTCGCCTGGACTTCTGGATAGCTGGCTGGCTATACCGGAACCCCAGAAATATTGGCCGTTGCTAGTCACCAGAGGCTAAATCGTTAAAATCGTTCAGATTCGATAGAATCAGTTTACTATTTCTTTTAATGTCTAAAGGCCCTGATGACCCACCAAGTTGACGGTCGGCTGTCGGACAGTTTGGGGCCGTCGGTGAGCGTCTGTCGGTCTAGTTTTTGCAGTGTGAAAGAGAGTGGTGTGAAAATGGTTTAATGTACGTATCCTAACAACAGCTTGTATATCCGCCGTCCTCGGTCTTACGGTTTCCCTTTTTGAATGACGAATACAGACTACCGCTGCCTGCTGGTGTGGAGAGTAATTGCATCTCACGCAGACGCAGAACGTACGTGGTAACTGTCCGTCGGCTGTAGTCTTTGCGGTGTGTTCGAGTGCAACTTTTTGGCCAAGACAAAGGTGTCGTGAGGCGACTCAAAGGTCGGCCTTCGTCACCGCTATTTCTTTGATGTCGGGTTGGTGTGTCTGGGCCTTAAGTATGCTTAAAAGGAACTAGGTTGTCAGATGTGTTTTCTGACCAAGTCTAAAGGCAAAAGCGTTAATACCTGTTCTGAAGGGCAACACACAAAGGCAGGCTGCAAAGCATTCTGTCATAGAAAGGAACAACAAATTGTACAAATGGGAAAACGGGGCATATGTTAGTCTCTCCTCAGAGTGAGTGGTATACATAAAGAGTGTAGTTGTGTAAGACAGAGAGGTTCAAATCATTCATTAATATCATTAATCATAAAGCCAGCATTTTCATTCTGCACTTCACTGAAAACAAGATGATTGTCATTGATTTTTCAAAGCGTTACCTTTGCAATGTACTTTAACACAAAATTAGTCACCGCAATCTGACTTATATTAAAGTAAAGCGCATACATCACACGTGCACAGTGCTGTATAAAAGCTATCGGCTGTGATTACAACACAAATCCCTTTTTTAATTTTGTACACCTCTTTGTCTCAACATTTCTCTCTCTCTCTCTCTCCCTCTCATTTAGTCCCTCTCTCTTTTCTCCCTCCTCCTCTCTTGTCTGACTCTCTTGTCCCATGATATGCCACAGAGAGACACAATTATCCACTTCATTTGAGTCGTGGTGCTAATGGTTGAGACTGGCCTCTTGGGGAGTTTGGGGGTGGGGGTGGGGGGGTGATAGGTAGCAGTAATTGTAAATGGTGTAATGAGTGTGGAATGGCCACAATCTAGCGCTCCGCCATTACAGGTGACCCACTCCTGCCCCCCTCCTTCCCTCCGACATCACACCGACAACAAGTGAGCGCCCCACCACCCCCTCCCCTCTCCTTCAGGGTTCAGCAGAGACAGAGGAAATATTAGCCTCACAGACCATTACTCCCAAGTGGTTTGGCTGTTGCTCCTTCTTGCCTCGTTCTGTGGGTGGCCCCCTCGCCTTCTCTTTCACTTTTCCCCCTAATCTGACATTTGTTTTTTTTGTTCTAACTTTTGTCTTTTTCCTGACAGATCAAATTGTAGCTCTGGACTGGTTTCAGTATTTGCACAAAGACGACTCTTTGAGCCATGACATAACACGCATTGCTCATACTCACAGAATTAATGTCTCCATTTTTCATCCATCCAGACATTTTCTAACCACTTATTCGGGGCCGGGTCGCGGGGGGCAGCAGGCTTAGTAGGGAATTCCAGGCGTCCCTCTCCCCAGAAACGTTTTCTAGCTCTTCCTGGGGGACCCCGAGGCGTTCCCAGGCCAGCCGAGATACATAATCTCTCCAGCGTGTTCTGGGTTTACCCCAGCGCCTCTTACCAGTTGGACGTGCCCGGAAAACCTCCGAAGGGAGGCGTCCAGGAGGTGATCAGATGCCCGAACCACCTCAGCTGCTCTGAGCTCCCTCCGGATGTCTGAGCTCCTCACCCTATCTCTAAGGCTGAGCCCAGCCACCCTACGAAAGAAAGCTCATTTCGGCCGCTTGTATTCGCGATCTCATTCTTTCAATCACTACCCAAAGCTCATGATCATAGGTGAGGGTTGGAACGTAGATGGACTGGTAAATCGAGAGCTTTGTCTTCCAGCTCAGCTCCCTCTTCACCACAACGGTCTGGCACAACGCCCGCATAACTGCTGACGTTTCTCCCTCACTCATGAACAAGAACCCGAGCTTGGGGCAGAGACTCACTCCCAACCCGGAGGGCGCAATCCTCCCTTCTTTTTCATCTTTAACACCCCATTATGTCTTAAATCTATTTAGCTTTGTATCTTCTAAATGTATGAATCAGTTCTGTCTGTATATATGCGGACAGTGCTGATTGAGTGGATCAACATCACTTGGCATAATGGTATGTGTCCACAGGGGTGTTTTTTTATTGCGATGGATCACCTCGCTTCTCAGCATTGGACACTTGATGGGCCGCCACTGGACAGTTCCTCATCCCCCCCAGTTGGGCAGGTCACATAAACATCCATTGTAGACTTCCTAGTTCAATTTTGACCTAAACTGTACAGTACTTGCCGTACAGAGCAACATTTCCAGTGTGTTCAGTCAACCATTTTTTACCTCTAAATAAAGTGGCCTAGTTAATTTGGCTTAACTGTTGCCGTAATTACAACCTGATTGTCTGACAATGATCATGTCGCCATGTTCCCAGGTCTCAGCAAGTACTTTAAATTATCATAACAGGTAGAAACGATGGCTGAAGCTACAAAAGTAAGAAACAAGTTTAAATGACGTGTTTTCTTATTCTTTAACCAGCCCGGTTGCACTGAGTTGTTCATGAATGACATTGTTATTTGCAAGTTATTTTTTGTGAAATAAAAACACCGTTCTTACTTTTGGGGTGTCATTTGTACGCCGTGTAGTCTGTTAATGACTGCAATGTAAACGCAACTGCGTAAATATGCTACACTCAGAGCTGGTGACGTTGAATAAATAGTGAGAGAGACTGCTAATGGTTGGTGGGAGGGTTTATTTGGGTGGGTCCAACAAACGCAGAACTTTCAACCAGGAGAACAGTGTTTGTGTTGAGTTATTTTGAAGTTATGGTAGTGACGTTTGTGACGTGTTTTCCGTACGTCTGCTGCATTGTTTACATACATATTTTTCTTAGTTTCCGTACTTATCTTAAGCCCTACCATGATGTTTTTCCTAAACCTAAGTGGTTTTGTTGCCTAAACCTAACTGCAGATGTTACCATAGTTTGTTGCATGGTGTAAAAGTGACACACGAAAAGAGACATAATGAGATGCGAAAAGGCTAAAATGCATTGTCATGACATGCGGAATGTCCTTGTAATGTCATGCTAGTTATATGCCTTCATTAGATCCGGTTGCTTTAACATTAATGATCCTTTCCCGGTGCTTTTATCTATATGATGAGATATTTGTTCGTTTTCTGTCATCATACTTGTTATTATTTTGCAATAACCATCACTACTATCCACCGTTGATTCCTGCGGTGTAGGTTTTGATTTATAGTTCCATGGTGAGTTTTTCCTGTTGATATCACCATTCAACATCTATGCAATGTACCTAATTTAACTCTTTACTTTGTGATTCAAGCGACAGTATTAAGGTCCGCCTTGTTTTTCTAGTTAATGAGACCGTTCAGTGCAGCGGCCGTGTTTACGTTCTTTCATTGATTATAACAGAGAGCTGCAATTTACAGTGCAGATGCTGGATGTGTGCTGCTGAAAAGGAGAAGATTGTGATTCTCAAAGTGGGGTCCAGGGACCCCCAAGGGGTCCGTGGCACTCTTCCAGGGGGTCCGCAAAATAGTTTTCTGTAAAATATAAAATTGTGCTGTATCATTAAGAAAGGCACATCTACAGGTAGGGACCATTTGTACCAATAAAACAAGCATATTGTGTCCATTACTCCCACCCACGTTAGTTTTGGACCAATAGAAACTCTGATATGATTGTGACACATTACGTCAATCTGTCAGGAATCACTTCACTCACTCTAATGCAAATATTCCAATCAAAATGTTCTGCAGTAATATGCTTAATCACTATGATGTGTTCTGCATCACCGTTCTGATAAGTTATGTTTTTATTTGTTCAGTTTTCTGCCAATGATTTGAATAAGGAGCAATAAGTTAATTATCCTAAAGTTGAAACACTGCTTTAGAGAAGTCAGCTTTAGACTGGTAAGTTTAATTGTGTGGATTTATTAGGACTATGCCAGTCTTGCTACTGTTCATTTTCTGAAAGCTTTTAAAATCAATCACTTGAAAAAATGCTGTCTAGTTGAGTCCGAATGCCATTTGCATAAAATGACTCTCTGTTTAAAGGTATATACATGTAGGTGGCATTAACATGACTCAAATGTGTTTCTGTTTATCACTATGAAACGGATCTGAAGCAGGCAATTTAAAAGTTACAAATACAAATAGTTCCAATTAAATGGCTAAGAATACAAATGGTATTAAGAATAGGCTTAATTATGATTGCCAATTACAATTAGTTGTTACGATTAAGCCTATAAGGGGGTCCTTAGGACATTTTCTCCCCTATAAGGGGTCCAGTTTGAGAACCTCTGCTTTAAGTTGCTCCATAGCCCCGACGTGTTACGATTTTGAGGAGACCCATGTCTGCTACAGCGTAGGCTCTGTAGCGATGCTGAACCCCCCGAACGCACAACTATAAATCAGCCTTAAATTGTGTTGTTGCACTTCCCAGCGGTCACAGGTAGAGGACGGTAAAGATAATAAATGACTAAACACAGTTTTAAATGAGCTCCCCCCCCCCCTCCCTGTCCCTCTCTCAATCACATAAACAGCAGCTGTTTGGTTGGTGGGAAATAAAAAAGAGGAGGAAGAAGAAGAGGAGGAGGAAGAGGAGCTGTTCCTCTCCGGTGGGCGATGACATCCCAGCACCTGCGCAGAGACAGGTGAGCGAGCGCACTGACGTTCCCCAATTATCACAAGTGACACAGTGTCAGCGAATTACCTCCCTGCTCACTGACGCCTGGAGTGCCGGGGAGCAGCGGGAGGCCCGGCGAACCTCAGGCAACATTCATCGAAGAGAGTTGCCGGGCCGCCTGTGGAGGAGCAACACACACGCACACACACACACAGGTTTTCTGCTCCTCCTCGTACTCTCACATGATCCTACTCTCCACTATTCGTTTTATTTCTCTCTCTCACACATATAAACACACAATCATGGACATTTCCTTCCTCACTGACGGCCTCTCTCTCTCACACACATACACTCTCTTGGTGAAGTGTGTATGGTAAGCTGCTTTTTGGAGTATGTAGGAGCGATATGCGCTCTCTTTAAAATTCCTCTATTAATTATTTGCCCCCCCTTCCTACACACTTCTCCCCTCCAGTCCAACCTTACTCCCTATTGTAAGAGGTGTCACTGTCCACGTCATACTTGCCAACCTTGACACCTCAAAAAAAGGGAGGATTTCAAAACCAAATGTTTCAGAGACTTTGTTTCCTGCATTCTGGTGACTTTTAAAACATGAAAATAACGAAAATAATAAGACTCTGAGGCAGCATTTTTATGTTAAATAAGCCTACTTTTAATTTTACTTTTAATTCTCAGGAAAAAAAACTGAATAATTCACTCTTCTGGCGTGAACTTGTGTGAATCTCTGGTATAAACTAAACAGTTTTTATTTATTCCTTCATGTTTTGCCCCTTTTTGCTTGAGCATTTCCCTCTCCTTCAAAATGGGGCAACGGCACCACTATGATCTAAAAAACATTATTTTTAATGTTTTGCACCAGGACGGCTTTTCGTGCGTCGGGCAAAGCCCGACTTCGGCGATGCGCGTCGTGATAGATAGATAGATAGCAACTTTATTAATCCCGAGGGAAATTCAAGTTTCCAGCATCACAGTTCCATAGTGCAAAAGTGCAAAAACATGTTAGTAAAAAGGCAGTAAAAAAGTTAGTAGTGCAAAGTACAAAGAACAAAAAAAATATACCAGATATAAAAATACAAGATGAAGAAGAAAAACTGTTAGAACTGAATATAGTGCAGAGTAACAGCTGTGATACACGACTATTAAAAAAGTGAATATAGTGCAGAAGAGACTGTTAAAAGTGAGTATAGTGCATTATTATCTGTCCTGCAGACCGTCCTCCTTTGTCCCCCCCTCTCTAGAGAGGTGTGGTACAGTTGATGGCTCGGGGGACAAAGGATTTCCTGAGTCTGTCTGTGGAGCATGTTTGATGTGACATTTGATGTGCGGAGAGCGCAGTTCAAACTGTGTTATGTTGGTCGCGAGTATAGGCTATATACACCAATCAGCCATAACATTAAGACCACTGACAGGTGAAGTGAATAACATTGACTATCTTGTCACAATGGCACCTGACAGTGAGTGGGATATATTAGACAGCAAGTGAACATTTTGAACTTCGTGTTGGAAGCAGAAAAAGTGGGCAGAGCATCTCCAAAACTGCAGCTCTTGTGGGATGTTCCCGGTGTGCAGTGGTCAGGACCTACCAAAAGTGGTCCAAGGAAGGAAAACCGCCTCAAACTGCTGAAAAAGTTACTGCTGGTTCCGATAGAAAGGTGTGAGAACACACAGTGCATCGCAGTTTGTTGCGTATGGGGCTGAGTAGCCGCAGACCATTCAGGGTGCCCATGTTGTCCTAATGTTATGTATGATCTATGGCCACGAGCAGCTCTCTTCCACCGGGAAACGATAAAGGTGTAGCTGTATTGTCGTCCGAGTGGAAACAGCAGGGCTTAAACATGCTCAAAATGGAAAAAAAAGGAGTGAAAATCGGGAGAATTGTGACCCCGGGAGGAAACTGGGAGAGGGAAATGAAAAATGGGAGTCTCCAGGGAAAATCAGGAGTCCGTAACTGGTTATCTTGGTTTTGTTCGACAAGCGAGTTGAGTAGTTTTACTGAGTGATCCTGTGGAAGCAGGAGCTCCAGTCCAATCTGACTCAGTGTGGTGTATGACTTACGACCGTCACTTATCCGAACACTTGTGGCTGAATAGGCTGTCTGAAATATTACATAACTTCTTTGAGTGTAATCTTGTGATGTCTTTAAATGTCTAGTGTGAATCAGCTTAACTCATTTGGAGCCAAACACTCCTCCTGAGAGGCTCTTAAAGAAAACCACCAGGAAGCTCACTGAATGACTGAGAAACTTTGCACTAAAAATAATTAAAGCATGCGTGGGGCACCCGGCCCTTGGAACTAATTCCAGACCTATTATATATATAGTTGCTTGACAATCAGAATATATATGCAAAGTTAAAAGGGCAATACCAAGATCTGTGAAGTCACCGAGCGGAAAAAAATGATTTTTGATCCCCTAAGTGAAGTTTTCTGTGTTGGCATGTTATGAAAGATACCATATTTTTGAATACCACAATTTAAAAAGATACATCATGATTCTGCAGTCTTTATCATCAACTTCTTCTTTGGATTCTGGGTCCTAACATTATGAATATGCAGCCCGTTCTCATCCCCATGCAGGGCGTCAAATATCGATGCTTTTTCACGGCCGTCGGCGTTAGATACCGACGCACAAGGCACCCTTTAGTGTCCGTATGAGTCGCACCGGGCGTTACATTAACTCCAATGTAAACCCATTCGCGTCAATATTATGTTGTGTCTTATGCATTCAGTTTCACTGTCATGTTTCAATCAGCTGTTTGTTCATTTCCCGTGTTCACAATGTGAAGTCATATTTTCACTGTGCAAATGTGGTAGTTTTAAGCCCAACCATGTTGTTATTTCCTAAACCTCACTAAGTGGTTTTATTGCCTGAACTTAAGCAAGTGTTTTTGTTGAATTCACAGCATTAAGCACGTGTTTACTGCGACCGAAAAGTGACGTATTCTAAACTAAACAAATAACCTTCCAAAACATTTGTCAGTGCCTTTTAAAACTTTTCCCAAAATGATTTACAGTATACGATCCATATATAAATCATTGGATTACGCTCTCAGGGTGGGGAGTGAGTCACTGCCCCAAGCGAGGGAGTATCTCTGGTTCTTGTTCACCAGTGAGGGTAAAATGGAGCGTGAGATGGAGAGGCGGTTCGCTGCGGCGTCGGCAGTGATGCAGGCGTTGTGCCGCACCGTTGTGGTGAAGAGGGAGCTGAGCCAGAAGGCAAAGCTCTCGATTTACTGGTCCGTCTATGTTCTGACCCTCACCAATGGTCATGAGCTTTGGGTAGTAACCGAAAGAATGAGATGAGATGAGTGGCCAAAATGAGCTTCCTTTTATAGGGTCCTTCGAAAGGGACTCATTGAGGAACGTCTTGACTGACCACCGTCGACCCATGCTCCATGCACATTAGGTGCAGCTAGAGCAGCTGCCCTTTGAGAACTTCAACAGAAGCCTAAACTCAGGCTTTTTGAGTAATGTTGTGGAATTAATCGAGTTTTGCTTGAGCAACATTCTTGCTTTTGTTTATTAGATTTGCATTGGAAAATGTTTGTGCTGTGCTGAGGTATTTTCTGCTAAGGTGAGTTTGTGATTTGCAATTTTGTGTTGTGTTTTTGTATCAAACTTAACTTAAGCACATCTTAATACTGATCTATTATCAGCAGTCTGGGTTTTCATTGTCATATTTGGCATTTACTGTACCATGTTTCCAACCATGTTTAAAGTCCAGACCCCCTTTGAAAGTTGCATGCCCCCCTGGTCGATTTGTTCTGGCTACGGAGCTGTTGTGAGTGACCAAGGAGGCGATTGCCTTGTTTATACCACAGGCTGGAACCGGTGTATTGGTTCTGTAAAGCCATCAGACTTGAAATGGTATGCTGTGTGCAGGTAAGGAAATGTTAATACTTTATGAATTCTACATTTACATTGTCGAATGAAAACCCACCAGACGGTGTGTAGATGTGGCGGTGCTGTCTGTTCTGGGGCTGGAGGCTCACGTATCCACTGTGGGACCAGAATTCAGGGGAGGAGAGGAGCTATGAGGCGCTCTATAGGAGATCTTTGACTCCTGGTGGGACTCTGGGAGAGGATATTAAAGACTTCATTGCCAGAGAGACATTTGTGTCACAGCTGAGCCCTCCTCCCCGTTCGCCTCCAGCATCCAGCCCCTCTCCTTTGTCCTACAAGTCCCAGTGGCCTTTGCTCTTCCAGTCCCCACTGAAAGAAGGGAGGGGAAAGGGGTAGTGCTGACAGACACGGATCAGCTAGGTGGTTACAGCTAATGCCGTATAACAGCAATGTCCCGGGTTCGATGCCGGCCTTGGGACCTTTGTTACACGACAAACTGTCTAATATCTAACCATTTTTTGTCCTACAGATTTTACTTGTGGCAGATTTGTATCTAATAGTTAATTAAACATCTGATAATAGCTTTGTATACTCCAACTTCATTGCAGATATTACTATTTCTTTGTACTTTATGTGCAAGTACTGTGTGGACTATGTGTTTTCTAATTCATCTTAGCTTTCAAACATATTCAAAACACTCCTTGTTGTCTTTTCAGTAAGAATGCAATTGTGGGCTTTATTATTATTAGTGAAATCATTCATCAAAAATGTTTTGGTCATCTATATATAATCAATTTAATTGAGAAGAAAAACTGTGTTAAATACTTGCCCCTCCAGAGGTCAGTATTTTTAAATAGATTCTGTGATAAATCATAACAGGCTAAATTACCAGGGGGTCGGGCTTCTAAAAGCTCCGGGTTCACTGCATGTCAATTGGTTTAAATGTACTGTAGAATGAGTTCTTTCTCCTTTTACTAATTTTGGAAAGTCCATGACACACAACAAAGTTCTTTAAGAAAGTGCAAAAACTCTGACTGTGAAAGAAGCAAAATATCCTGCACACCATCGGTCCTTTACTCACTTTATTTACGTCATTTCGGTCGGTTGGGGGCGGCTGTGGCTCAGAGGTAGAGCGGCAAGATACTTCTGCCCCCGAAGGCTGTGCCATCGGTGTGTGTGAATGAGTGTTTAGATTAGATCCTGATGTGCAGGTTGGCACCTTGCAGGGCCTCTAGTGGTTCCCACCCCTAATATACTGCAGATTACTCCAAAATCAAAAATGCACAGAATTCAGATGAAGAAAAAAATGTATTTTGATGCAAAGATTTGTACATTAAGCAGGAATATAGCACAACGTGGAAGAGAAAGCAGCGCTCTGTTGATTTAATTTCGGGTAAAAAGTTTTGGTACAATTCTATTTTGCTTCAAGAAGACGCACTGTGAATAAGGACCAGTCTTATATAATGCATAGATTTGTACATTAGCAGGAATGTAGCACAACACTGAAGTGGGAGCAGCGCTCTGTTTATTTAAATTTTGAAAGTGCAATAAAAACATTTTGTCCCTAAATCAATGAATAATTGTGATAAATAAGCGTTATCGGGACAGGTCTGTAAATGTCATTGTAATTAGGTGATAATTAGCAAGTAACATATTTGACATTTCTTTGGAATTACTGCCAAATTACCCCAATATTAACCTCAAAATTTATCAGAAATTACTTTGTTTGGCTGTCTTGACTTGGGACTTGACTCTGGACTTTTATTATTATTATTTTATATTTATTAATAAACATTATTTAATAATTATATTCCGCTATTTACCAATAAGCAGTAATAAATAGCTTATAATTTAATTTAATACATTTCCAGGAAAAAGAATACAAAGTTAATTGATATGTTTTATTTCCATGTCTGCTGATAAATAAATAATAATTAGCATAATAACTGAAATTTCTTAAAAAAAAAAATCCCTTAATCATCACATTAGCTACCAGGTTACATTTGTGTCGACAATAAGTCACACAATGGTGAGATTTGTGCCTGATCAGAAGTGTCTTCTATTAGTTTTCCGCCTCCGATGAAGAGCAGCCGCTTCTAAAGCCTTTAGGGCCCTATTTTAACCATTATATGTTATTTTAGCATATAAATATTAAAAAATGTTAATAGATTCGATACATTTTGAGGTAAATATTGGAATAATTTGGCAGAAATTCCACAGAAATTTCAAATAGGTTACTTGCTAATTATCACATAATTACCATGAAATTTGCGGACCTGTAAAATGTAAAGTGTTACCGCGTTATCTCAATATTGATCAAAATAATCTTGATTATCATTTTGACCATAATTGTGCTGCTCTAACAAGGGGGTGGACAAAATAACAGCACCAGAACCAAAGCAGTCTGATATGAGCCAGTAGCTGCTGTCCTCCAGCAGGGGGTGGTATTAGCACTTGTTTCTCAGCTGGGGCCTTTTGGGATAGACAGCTGAAATGCCAGCACTGCCTACTGAGACAGAAGGATAGAGGAGGTGGTGTAGAGGATAGGGGGGGTCTAAACAACCCAGCAGTATCAGGCATGTAGTCTTAACGGAGTCAGGAGAAGCTGATTGTTATTCAAAGTTCTGTGTGTCAGGGTCGTTAAACGAGTCGATGACGGGGATTTCTGCTGCAGCCTGCCGCTCGATCCCACGCCGTACCAGGAGCTCACATCTATCTCAATTCCCTCAACATATGTGTTTGAACAGGAAATAAATCATGGTTCATCATTGGTGTCTCAAAACACTGTCAGTCACTTCCGCTCATCACGGTTTTCTGTTTTCCCTCCTAGCTCTCTGCTCTGCTTAATAATTCTATTCTATTTTTAAAAGACATTTTCTCGAATCACGCAGGCATTAAATCACCCATCCCCTAATATCACCCCCTTTACAGCCTAATCCGGGCCTGGTCAAGTGAAAAAAAACAACCCCCACTGATCCACAGTTAAAGAAATAAGCTTTTTTTTCTTCTTTTTCTTCTTTATTCCAGTGGATTTAAAGTCAGTCAGGAACATTATCAGGCTGGGCCCAGCCGAGCAGAAGCATTCCATAACCCCAACCTTCCCGCTGACCCCTCCCTTGCTTTTAACAACTGCCGACATAGTTTGGCTCTGTTATGTGATCATGCTTGGATGAAATCTGTCAAACAGCTCCCTGAGTTATTAGGCTGTCTGCGCCTGACCTTTCCGCAATCAAAGATATATGACTTAAGGGCTCGGATTTGCCATGGCAACGGCTCCAATTTGCCGCCGTGAGAAAAGGTCTAATTGTTGCAGAAATTTAATGATCTAGCCCCGACATCAGGGGCTGTGAGATTTTATGAACTGTTTACGCTATAATTTTCTTTTGTTAATGCATTCTGCCTTAACCCCTTCCCCGCTGGCTGCCTGCAGGGAGGGTAGGAGAGTGTGTGTGTGTGTGTGTGTGGTGAAGTAGGGGTGTGTGTGTGTGTGTGTGTGTTGGGTGAGGGAGGGTGGCGATGAGGAGGCGGAGGAGGGTGATTTCTGCCCCCAACCTGTTAGCTTGTGTGTCTGGCGCCTCTTTAAAAAGGGCAGTTTTGTCTTTAAGAAAAGCAGCTGCCTGCCGCATTATCTGCTCTCAGCGATGTAGACATCAGTAATATATTCTACAAGGTCAAAGACAACTGAGATTAAAATGTCTAATCAGTTAATTTGTTTTATTGAGAAGGACTGCCGTGTGATTGGACACACAGAGAGATAGAGGGAGAGAGGGGGAGAGGCGGAGTAGAGGGTGGAAGAATATGGAGAGATGGAGAGAGATGGAGGGGAGGAGGTGCTCCGATTTGCACATTGGTATTTTGACTGATCTTGATGCTGGAAAATATGGCCGTGCCACTCAGTTATAGCATGTTGATGAAGCTCTGACACCCTTTGTTTTTCTCCCTCGTCTCCGCTCCTCCTCCTCCTCCTCCTCCTCCTCCTCCCCCTCTTCTCCTCTCCTCCTCGTCTCGCCCCTCTCTCCCCATTCATTTCCAATCTATGGCACATTCATACAAGACTGATTTTATTAGTTGCCGAAATAGACTTATATTTTATATCTCATTAAATATTCAAAATAAATTCAGCATATTTGAGCTGTTCATACATATTCAGTTTCTGTAACTAGGATCAGAATATTTTGATTGAGCCTGTACAGCAGAGACATTTTTGAATTTCTTTTTTGTGTGTGCAGATAATTCCATTCAGGGGGAATGAGTTGAATCACAATTGATCTCGTTGTTTTCTCCCTCCCCACCACCAGCACCACCACCAACCCCACCACCACTTACAATTAAATGTGGAGGAATATATTTCTATGGATAAAGTGGCGACAGAGGCTATTGTTTTGTGCAGGCCAGCACATTTAGCAGTTTGAGACTTCTGAAGAAAAAAAAATGCCTCCGTAATGAAGGCGGCGACATTAAATCGTCAGCTACTGTATGTACGTATACACTATAATGGATATACGGGCAACCTGACTTAACACGCGGCATCACGAGGATTACTGTAATGACCTTTAATGCCTCGTAATGACCTATATCACCATGTAGGTGAGGACTGTGATGGAGCTCTAATTAATTTCAGGAAATAAGATATTGTAATTGGTTATATGTTACTGTTCGCACTGTGCTGCTTTACAGATGTAAGCCTCAAATTGAGCTTTACCTCCATTAAACAAAATGCATTTTAACATTTCTCTTGCACAACACATGTAAAGGTGGCTTTTGCGGATATGAAACAACTACTGGTCGGTGTGATTTGGAGGGAAAACATCAATTAAAATGTGAAACATGGCAGTGGAATAGATCATTTTCTTTTATAGCAAAAATATGAATATCTGAAATTGAAGAATCTTGGGCTTTAGGACATTTTAACAGGCATTTTTCACTATTTTCAAACATTTTATCCATGAGACAATTTTCATAATTATAATTTTAAGGCTTTAAGGCTTCAAAAAAATTATATGAACTGATCTTATTGAAGGATGTTTATATACCAAAGCTGCTAAATATGTCTCCGTAAAACAAACTGTAGGAAACTGAATATGAGCTTACATTGTAGTAAATGAATGCACATGTGTTTCATACGAAGTTTGCATATGGCATACGTGGAGCATCTGCATATGCATGATCACACGCAGGTGAACTTCACAGCTGCATCACCCTTCAAAGATAACATACGGAGGACGATGATAATGTAGTTCACGCCGTATGAATAGGCCATTTTTTAACAGAGGCTTTTATTAGTGCTACTCAATCACACCCAATTTGTCCATGTTAAAGGAATACTTCACCCACAAAATGACCGTTTGTGTATCAATTATTCACCCCGTGTTACCTTGAAGTTTTGAGAGTTTTTCTCGCATGCCTTCACGGCGAATTGAAGATCAAAAAATAGAGGAAAGTCTTGATGACTTGAAGTAAATGGGGGGCTGCGTTTATCAACAGCAAAACATCCGTTTACTCACAACTCATGCAGTATAATCCAAGTCTCAATTAACCAGTCGTGTGCTCAGTGCAAGTGTATGTTTTAAATAGTTTTAGTGAAGATGCATGGGTTTGGGAAGTAGTGAGCATACGACTGGATAAATGACTTTTTTTGATTCTCCGTTCACCATAAGAAAAATGTTTTTTTTTTTCTAGAATTCAAGGTAACATGAGATAAGTCATTGATATACAAATGTTCATTTTGTGGGTGAAGTTTTCCTGTATAACACAGTCTCACGGCAGTTTGTGAAATACTCACGAAATTTGATCTCTTTGATTCATGTACATAGACATGAATTTCCCTTTTTTTTGTGATGCTTAGCACGACTTTCAACAACGTATTTTTCATGCTTTTTCCTACGAATATCCAGCAACACGTGACGTACGTGTCAATTTTCGCTCCGGTCTTTTCAAAATAAAACAATTTAGGTTTAGGAATAGATTGACTTGGTTAGGCTTAGGTAAAAAACTACTTGGTGAGGCTTAGTAAAAGATTGACTTGGTTAGGCTTAGGTAAAAAACTACTTCGTTAGGTTTAGGAAAAGATCGCGGTTTGGGTTAAAATAACTCCGGAAGAGTTGTAATTTAAGTACGGAAGTTACGTGACAAATCAACTTTGACTTTAACACCGGTCTCCGTGGTGAATGTCCTGTGTTTTTTGACCCATCCACCTCCACCTCCTTCCTACGCGGCGTTTGCCGCTCTTTATACTTCCCGGTTCACATTACGTGGATTACATACGAATTGATTTTGTGCTGACCATCACGAAAAAATTGTCTATGTACACGAATCAATACATTCAATTTTGTGACTATTTCACGTACTGCTGTGTGACTGGGCTGTCCTTTAATATCAAAGTAATAATGTGTTTTTCACTGCATTGTACCACATGTGAAGGTATGTTCTCACGACGGGACACTTCCTCTACTTTATGCTTACATGCAAAGACATTGCTTTCAGTTAGGGCACAACATACGAGTGTGTTTGTGCGTGCTCTTCTTTTTTTTTTTTCTACGGGCGCGTGGGTAAATGTGTCTCTGTGAATGTGACCTCCATTAGGAGCAGCTGAGGAGATCCATCCAGGGGCAGTTTGTTTTCCGGAGAGGAGCAGCAATGGTGGACGGCCCTTGATTTATTAGAACCATGAGCCAAGTGACCATGATGAAGTGCATTTCCATTTTAAAAGACTATACAGCTTCATCTGGAGAGGGAGGAAGGAAGTTAAAGAGCGGAGAGAAACAGGGATTAAGAGAGAAAACGAAATATACACAATTTGAGAGATATTATAAAAACATATTTAGATGCACTAAAAATGATATTCCTTTATGTTCCTAAACCTAACAGGGATGAGTATGGCTGCTGGGGAAAAAAGAAAGAAGGGGTAATTGTGATGCAGAAAGAGAGCAAGTAAAGATTTAGAGATGGAGAAAAATATGTTTTTTAGACGGCACATTGATATTAGATATTTAATCCTGTGTGAAGTTGTTAACATAGAGTAATGCCATACTTAAGCAGGAAAACATTTTGGGATGGTCGGTGCCAAACCTCGCAATCATGCAAAGGTTGTGTAATGAAAGTAGGGCTTTAGCGGTGCATGTGCGGCATGTAGCAAAAGACCCGTGGGGGATATTGCTTTTTAAGTGTCTCTGCCATTATTAAATGTAAAAACATTTAAATGAAATTGAACACGCCTATGGATGCGTTCTGTGTCCGTTGCGGGCTGCAGAGCCCGTGTGCATCCTTCAGACGGAGGCGCACCAAACATGGCTCCCATCCGAGAGAAGTGATGGAGTGTTTCTTAAATGAAAATACACCTGTCTTTCGGACAAATATGTGCCACTAATTACCTGTCTAACCTAAATCTCTGGGCGCCAGATGTTGCTAAAACACAGCGAGACAGAGACAAATTGCGGCATGCTGTTGTAGCCCCGCACGTAAATATAGTCGAGGCTTAAATCATCTTTTCCTTGACCCTGTTAGAGAAGTTGCTCAATGTGATTTCGGAGTGTGCGGCACCTGTAGGAAACTAATTGTAAAGATAGGGTAAAGTGTCACATAATCTCTCTCACACTCTCTCTCTCTCTCTCTCCTCAGCTGGGCCATAAGAAGGATTACATTTTGATCTGTATCCTTGCTTCCAATTCAGATTTCTATTTCAGTTATGTTGACTCCCCATATCCTCCTCCTCCTCCTCCTCCTCTTTTGCGCTAGGAAAAAAAAGATGTGCTTGATGACTTGTACAAAGTGGTGAAGATTCGCAGAGGACGTTGAAAAACTTTCCAGGTCTAAGTTACAGTAACCCAATAAGAAGCCTTTCACACAGCACTCCCACTTAGTCCTCTCCTCTTCCTCCTGCTCTTCTCTCTTTTCTCTCTTCCTCATCTTCTCACCTCACATCTCTGTTGTTCTTCTCCACGGACCCACCATTTAGATGTGGCAATGCAGACATCATTCATGTGTCTTTCTCTGCTTCCAGCTTTCTGATTTTCTGTGTAAATAAGGGGCTGAACAAAATGACTGAAACGCCAAGTAACACAGAGTAGTAGGACCACAAACTGCACCCGGAACAGCTTTAATCCTCTGGTATGTTATGAGGCCAGAGTTTGCAGCAGAAGGAGCTGTACTTCCCACATCAAACTGTTTTTAAAGGTGCACTATACGATGTCTACCTGAGCAGAGAATGAAGTTTTACTCCCTCTGTGTATGTTGTAATCTGAGCTTCTTCGTGCTTTATTGCTTTAAGTGCATGTTCGCGCATTAGTGATGCGCGGATCAGGGTATTTTAAAACCCGCACCCACCTGACCCATTATGAGAGCCAATCCGCACCTCCCGACCCCCAAAAATATCCGTCAATCAGCCACCCGAACCCGACCTGACCTGCAAACCGCCAACTTTATGCATTAGCCTACAGTAGCTCAATTGTCAGGACTGAGGTCTGAGACAAGAACAGACACAAGCGGACTTGAGTGCAGCGGCTCGCGGTGAATGATCCCAACCTCTTATATATAGAATATAATTGAATATATGGAACAGGCATTCTGTATTGCTTAACCTGCAGCGTGCTCCTCGCAGTCAGTGGCGTGACCGGCGTGACCAGAGGGACCACGGTGCACACACGCCTCTGTGGCGTCTCCTCTCCTCATCCCTCTGTGTATTTTGAGTGTAGACGTAGGCTACTTTGAAGTTTATGGGCCCTCTCCCTCTAAACGGCGGCGTTTTGAGGCTGATGGATCCACGCGTTACGCACTGCCGGCGATGCATCTCCGGAGGATTCCTCTCAGCTCGTTCGTGCCCCCCCCCCACCCGTGGGCTGCATCGGAAAGTAATACAGTTTTCATTATTTATCAATACATGTTTATCATATTTAGCCTAGTGCTTATTATCGTATCATGAATTTTGCCCCGCTTGCACCGGTTAAATAGGCTATCGGTGCATTTGCTCATGATGTAGTCAGATGGAGGTGTTGATGGGACAGAGGATTAGGACACGGTGGAGAAAGAGGGTCCACCGGCTAAGGACCACATAAATCTTTTTGCGCTCTTTCACTTCGCGCACAAGCAGATCCGTTTCCTCAGCAGAAAACGTCTCGCTTCTCCGATTTGCCAAATATGCCTTTTAAATAGCAATGCGCCCGGTGCAAGGGCAAAACGTCCAAAACACACCTATGATTAATTAAGAGACTAAATACAACCCCTTTGCCCCCTTGCGCCTTACTTTGCACCCAGATTATGCGCTGCTTAACTCACAAAAGTGGAGTTGGACATGACCTAAAAGCACTTGCGCCATCAACTTTTGACCATGCCCTGTAGATCGTTTAAATAGGGCCCTTAAACCGACAACTGAGGTTTAACTTTCTCTAGTCCGATGGTCTTCTCCTATGTGAGGTTTATGTCATGTTGCTCACCCATAGACAGAATAAAAACACAATCCTGATGTTGCCAAGCATCTACTCTGTCTTTGAGCCAGAAACTGAATCACTACCCTGACCTCTGACCTCTAACCTCACTATGGATGGGGTCAGAGAAAAACTCTTCCACTATATTATAGTAATGCGAGGCCCAGTTGTTCTTCTAACATGCGTCTGTATAGGCTGTAAAGCTGTCAGGTCCCGCTGTGTCTGCATTAAGGACAAACCCCTGCACATTTATCCTGTGCACTTGGCAAAATAAGTGCCTCCGATTCTTCTTCTTCTTCTCTCTCTTAAATCCTATTTTCCCTTCCCTCCATGCACACGTCTCCGTCTTCCTCTATTTCCCCGACAGTCCATATTTGAATTAGAAGTGAAGGGGTAATAATAATAGGGGCACCACAAACAGCCATGTTCGGCCTTTCCTTAAAGGACAGGATAATGAGACGGAGTATCTATTTGCACAGCATAATGTGTGTGTCTCCAGACGCTGTTAAAAGACACGTGGACCTCTCTCTTTCAGCCCTGGAGAGAGAGAGAGAGAGAGAGAGGTGGGGTGGGAAGAGGGGTGGAGAATCATACGGAGCTGTGTTTTTCCGTGTTATTGTTTTATCCCACTTCCACTAAACATCCCCTTCTATAGTAGATATATACATTTTTAGAGCAGATTCAGGTGGAGATTTCGGGGGGTTAGAAAGTGCAAACTCATTGGAGCAACAACCTGCCAATCTTAATCACAGATAACCAATATGCAGCAAAGGTAAATATGTCCATTAAAGGCCCCCCAGAGGCGGGATTATAAGCGACCAGCAGCCTATGAAATGCAGATTCGCCCCATTC
The DNA here is from genome assembly GCF_015220745.1 of Sebastes umbrosus. Classification (NCBI taxonomy): domain Eukaryota; kingdom Metazoa; phylum Chordata; class Actinopteri; order Perciformes; family Sebastidae; genus Sebastes; species Sebastes umbrosus. The sequence continues at coordinate 4,729,611 of NC_051270.1, forward strand.
AGAATGCTACACACACCACTCTCCTGTGTGATATCAGCCATGAGCGCTCATTCTAATTATTTGGGCAAATGTACTAATTAGCTATCAGGTGCCCCCCCTCATCCTCACTTATCATCCTCCCCTGACATCTTTTGTATTCAAAATAGGTTCCCAGCATGGTTGGAATTTTTCAGGCCATCAGCAAATATTTACCAGTTCCATCTCATTATGTTCCGGGCTAAAATGCTGGCTATGAATATCTTAAGGCCCCTGGTACACGCCATCTAAACTTTGCCTTGACCTTTTACTGCTGGCCGCCTGCACTGGCAACTCGAGCTGCACTTTCAATATGTAGGCACACATACACACACTCACACAGTGTCTGTGTCATCATGTCTCAGTGCTGTTTTCGCTGTAGACTTAAGACTAAAGCAAAGTGATGATTATGCACATGCACCTTTTTCCTCTGCATGGTTAGCCTCGCCGTCCCTGCCTTCCCACTCTGATCAATCCATTAACTTACATCCCGTTGTATATATCTGGTTTAGCGCGATCAACGGAAATGCTGACAGCTCTTATTTCTTTTGCTTTGGCGATTAGCAACTTGGTCCTTGTCAATACACAGTAATGAATGAGCCAGATAAATGCGATTTGGGGGCATAATCATTTTTTTGTGATAGTTTGATATTGCTGGTCTGCATTTTTGCTTAAAAAGCAAAGTGATTAATCAATAATTAATTTTGAAGCAGGGGCACTGATAGAGGCGAAACGATGAAAACATTCGCCATAAATCTGCACTTTATTGCTGGTGCTATTGAAGGATTCGTGGCAAGTATGTTGTGAGCATTTTCTGTATGGTTTGCAAAATGGGCTCAGAGAAAATATTCATGTGTCTTATTTACTGCCAAATGTCTTTTTATGCGAGGGGGATATTTGTGTACTTATCAATTTTATTTCAGCTGGGAGCTCATCTCGGCAAAGTCTGATGGTGGTAAGTCAGCTGGAGGATCACAGAAGTGAGGGTGCTGTGGATGTTAGAATATAATCCTCTTTCATGAAGGCTTTTGGGACCATGTCCTGTATTCTTTGTGACTGCTTAATGTATGAACTGGATGTCACTTTGCAGGTGCTCACCTGCATGTTTGTGGAACATTTTCCCCTCAACGTTGGACCTGAATGTTCTGTTTAAAGTCTCATCATACTGTATAGGGTGACTCCTTTGAAGGAATAGTTTAACATTTTGGGAAATGGGCTTATTCACTTTCTTAACAGGATTGATACCACTATCATATTTGTGAGGTAAATAGTGCTGGTAGACTGTTAACCTAGCTATGCATAAAGAAAAGAAGCAGGGGGAAACAGCTAGTCTGGCTCTCTCCAAACATAAAAAAAAGAGCTTTCCACCAACTTATATCTTGTTTGATTTGTCTGTACAAAAACTGAAGTGAACATATAGTTTTTACACTTGTTTTATGGATTAAACAGACTAGATATAATGTGTTAAGGGGGACTGGTAGACCAATACATTCTCAAATACCTCAACTCATCAAATACTGACGCTTGGTCAGTGGCCCTACGCTTCAAACTATGACGCTCTAGGTACCCCTCTAGCATCAGTTTTGGACATGTCAGGGACAGCGTGTCGCCGTTACATGCATACAGTGTCTTTTCAAAATAAACTTCAAACGTAGGTAAAGACATTCCCACTCCCAACTTGTCAAATACCGCCGCATGGTCAGTGCCCCTCGGCATCGGAGGCCGACGTGCAGGGTACTCCTCTTGCGTTACTTTTGGACCGACAAGGGATGACGTGTCAATGTACGCTCATTACATGCATAGAGTCTTTTCAAAATAAACATTTTCACAGGAAGTTAGGTTGAGGCAACACAACCACTTAATTAGGGTTAGGAAACTATCGTGGTTAACTTCACTGACTACCGACTCATGAAACTAGTGACTCACGGGGCTGACAATGCAAACGTCTCACTAGACTAACGAGTCACGTGACTAAAGACTGATGTGACAAAATAAGTCAACGTTACGTTTAGTGTCACACAAACACCGGTCTCCTGGTTGAAAGTCTTGTGTGTGTGTGTTTTAACTTTGGATAAAGCCAGGCTTGCTGTTCCCCAATCTTTCAGTTTTTATGCTAAGCTAAGCTAACTGTGTCCTGGTTTTAGCTTCATATTTAATGAACAGATATGTGATAGATCTTATCATCAAACTCAAGAAAGCGAATATATAGAACTATTTTTTTTAACATTCAACAGTAATCCCACAACATCTAATTGCATAGACAATCTGTGCTAAACTTAATATGCTATACCCTTCTCTGATATTTTACATACGTCTAATAGCAACCCTGCTCTTCAGTAGCTTATCCGCCTGCTTTATAGAGGCATCTCTGACTCAGAATCCACAGTTACAAAACAAAAAGGGTTTTAGCCCCAAAAATATCCCTCTACATCATCATAGATGTATAGAGGTGTGTGTGTGCGTGTGTTTAAAGGAGACAATGGTGTGAATTTAAAGACAATGCTGTGTGCTTGCCAGCGCTTTGATGCTGAGCCAAGCGCCATCGTTCCCAGAGGTATTTACCCCCGTCTCTTCCCACCACATTGTTAAACACTACCTCTGTACGTTTTTATAACACCATTGTTAAGCTCAATAGATTTTTATTTGGCTGCTTTACCCCTCCCTCCCTCCCTCCCTCGCTCTCCCATACTCTTTCTCTCTGGCTAGCTGTGTTTGTGTGTTTGCATTGCCCCGTCCTTTCACCTGGAAGTGTCTAGGTGTGTATTTATAGTTCCTTAGACAGCAGACATGACCAAGACCAAACATCCTCTTCCTCTCTGGAAATTGCTGAGACTGGAACAGCAAAAATGTTGACTCTAAGATGTCTTGTGTCTTAACACAGTTTTGGTTGTGTGTGTTTGTGAGAGAGACACTCTTTATTATTATTTAACCGAGGCTATATCAAATCCTTAATTAAAAAAATATGTAATGTTCTCATAGAGAAGTTAACTAAGCTTTATTTTGTAGGCCTACCTAGAATAATATAATATAACAACTTTTTTTTCAATGTGGTTCCACTGCCTAACATTAATATTTATACTTTTTCTTATGTTGAATTATATGTACAGATATATAAAAGTTAAAAATATAAGCTCCTGTCAAAAATGTACTGCTGAGTTTGTATTGCTTCAATGTCATCAACATTCAAAACATGATCAGCTTCAAGCTAATGCAATACAAGCTAATTATAATGTACTTAAAATCAAAACAGTATTATTGGATTACATTTGTAAATCTACAATTGAAAACAGTGTTAGCACCAGGCAGCAGCTTCCAGTTCTGAGAAGTGAAGTCAATGCTGAAGTGCCTTAATCTTGCATTCTTTCTAACAGCCAGCAGGGGGCGACTCCTCTGGTTGCAGAAAGAAGTCTGATTGTATAGAAGTCTATGAGAAAATGAGCCTACTTCTCACTTGATTTATTACCTCAGTAAACATTGTAAACATGAGTTTATGGTCTCAATCGCTAGTTTCAAGTCTTCATCAACACAGCATGATGTTCATTTAGTAAATTATGGTCCCATTTAGAGTCAAATAGACCATAAAGCAGGGGATGCTTTAGGGCGGGGCTACCTTCTGATTGACAGGTCGCTACCACGGCGTTGACCGGTCTGGGAGTTGTCCGTGTTTTCATCTTACAACTTTAACCCTTTCACAGTGTGTTTCCAGTTCATGAAAGTTAATTATAACCTTTTTGGTCGCCTAAAAATGTCTTATTCAGCGTTCAGTTGTACCTAGCTCCAACCTCTAGTGTCACGTCTGGTTGCAGTCTATTATATACAGTCTATGAGTGAAAACAACGGCAATAATGCTGACTGAGCTAACAGTGTTAACCTGGGGGGGTAGGTGCTATGCTTCCACAATGGAACGGCGGCATCTGTCGGGACGCCGTTATTAGCTGTATGAGAGCAGTACGGAGCAGCGGCCGTGAGCTAGCCAGTGTAGCACGCTCACATGCACAAACATGCACTAAAAGGCACCTGTGCAGCCGGCCCGGATATGTCAACAAAGCATGGAGAAGCTCCGATTACAACACACACAGAGGGAGAGAGACTTCATTCTCTGCTCAGGTAGACATTACTCCTCTATACCTTTACATGGATAATAGTTGTTTGTTGCTATATTAATGCTCTGGATATCGTATAGAGCACCTTTAATGACTTAGTCACTTCTATGTTGCCATTTGTCCGAAGCTCGACGGCTACCGGTTGCGTTGGTAAGGAGAGATCGAAAGTGAGAGTACAAGAATGGATGGATACGGGAGGAAGGATGCATTTGAGAGCAGAGGGGAAGAGAGAGAAAGAGAAGAAAGTGAGAAAGGGGTAAGGAGAAAGGCGGTTGTGCTTCAGCCATCTGTTGTGTGTTCCCCAGCAGCAGCAGCAGCAGCAGCAGAGCAGAAGAAGGTGAAGTCTGTCCACATCTATCCTCTGGCCGCACATCACAGGCCTGCCGTTGGCCCAGCGTCGGCCCCGCTGTCTGTCCGTGTGCACGAGCGCGAGTGTTTGTTTGCGAGTGTGAGTGTGTGTGTGTGCATTATGTGGCCAGCATCGACCCCAGACACGAGCTGCTCTGGCTGATTTAATGAGAAGGGCTGGGTTGCCATGGCTAGGGCAGGCACTGTCTCTTTCTCACACACACACACACACACACCGCTCGACATGCCCATCTGATTCCCCGCGGTCATGTCACTCCCCTCCAAAATCACACACGCTTGTCGAAACTCACACGGCTGTCCTGGAAAAGTCACGGGGAAAATATGAAAATGGGAAAAGCAAAAGGCCCCGTCCTGGAAGCGTCGACCTTTTTTCTGCATTTTCGCGTCTTTGCAGAATTTGGGAGAGCGTCGAAAGAATGGAGGGGGGGGGCAAAAATGCTAATGTGCGTGAGTATATGAGAGACTTGCCTGGTCTCTCGCCTGGCCAGCAAGTGTGGCAGTGTTTTAATGATGCATCTGCTTGTGTCAAATGATTCTGGGCACATGGCTAAACCCAGGGCTGCTGGCCCCTTTGATGTGACCGTGCACACACTCACACACACTTTCTTGAAAACACTCACACAAGCACTTCTGCCTGCGCCCACACACCCTTTTCACGTACTCCCACCGACACACACACACACACACACGTGCACACTCCCATACAGCTATGTACCGGGCAGCGGTTCACTCGGGCCCCCTCTGGTGCTGTGGTGGCTGGTTTTAATGTCCCTGCCTAATGATCTGGCAAGCGTCGAAAGGTAAATGATAATTTGCTTTAAGTGGAGCCTTTAGGCGGAAAAGCCTTGTAGGGCTTAGCTGTCTCCCTGACATGACAGTGTTTACCACAAGCAGCCCTCGACAGATTTCATTTCAAATATGATTTCTTTATGAAAATCCATTGGATCGACTCGCTGACTCTGCTGACTGTTGCACGAACAGACATACATCTGCATTTGTGTGTGTTTGTAATTCTGAGGGATCCTCCATGAAGGCGTCCAGGAGACGATTGAAGACAATTCAGTTGGAGACGGACGCCGGCGGACGGACACAGCAGCAAGAATTACCCACAGAGAGACAGAGGAGAAAATCACGTCTTTTTTTTTTTTTTTTTTTTTTTTCAGTGGGAATGATTTTGAGGCTGTGAAAGCACATTCTGAGGAGACAGCGCGAACATCCAGCCTTGGTGTCGTGTCTCTTTGTAGGAGAAATCTGGGCAGTTTCAAATGAGTTTCTCATCACTGAAAAAGGGGGACTCATTATCACTTTTGTATACTCTCCCTGTTCCATTCTTCATCAGGCTTTGTAAGCACAAAAAAGTGCTAAAGCTGTTTTTTTTGTTGCCCAATTCTCCTCACTTGTAAATCAGTCAGGAGTTACTTATGTCACGAGCGAGCGGAGAAACTGCTGAACGTAAACGTCTTCAACACCACAAACATGTCGGGAATGGTGACAGCTTTCTGTATTTTGCATCTGAGAGAATTGATCACATTTTTTGTTGTGCCAGACACGCAAAGTGTGACACCATCAATTTCCAGTATCTGGTGAAATACTTTTTTTTTTGCTCATCAACCACTTACTGAATCACAAAACAATCTCTCTAAATGAGACGCTACCAAACGGCAGCAACAACACACTGCTCCGCCACTACAACTCAAAGGTTTTTAATTTGTGAAGCGATTCGCAGTGTGAATGAGCTGATCTCAGACAAGGAGATGTGAAGTCGGTGTAACGAGAGCAGAGAACAGAGAGGAGGTGAGAGTAAACATCAAAGAAAGGTGAGGAAAATAGACGACAGCGAAGTAAAACAGGAGGCAGTTCAGATCAGCGGAGACGAGACGGGGAGGTGAGTGCTTGACAGCTGATCATAACACGTGGCTGTAGGGTGGATGTCTTGTCCCCTCTCCTCTCCTGACTCCTACTTTCATCCTTCCCCCCATCCCCTGAAAAACAGTCTTTCCACACCTCTTTCTCGACCGGCTGAAATATTGCATATTCAGAATCATCCTTCACACATCCACACCTTCAACCTCTCAACGCCTTTACCATGCCATCTCTACTGAAACAAATGTCTTTGTAACACGATTTTTAACCAATTTGGCAACTTTGTTCGCTCTCATCACCAAGTAGCAGTCATAGACGGCAGTCTAACTCCTCACAACTGTACTGAACTACAGTCAAGTTGGCTAGTCTGTGATGGTTTAAACCAACTCCTTTGTGCATTTGGGTCTTAAATTGTGTTTTGTCATCTCCTGTGAATGGAAACGTCGCCACACATGACGGCAGAATGTCTTCGGAGCAATATTTATGGACTCTCAATTATTTTAAATTGAACACTTGGTGATTTATCTACTGAGTGATGCGGTTAAAATCAGAGATTACATTAACATATTATACATGTTAGAAAATAATTGCTGAAAACGTGTGAAAGTAGCAACACATTCTCACTCCCAACTCGTCAAATACCGCCGCTTGGTCAGTGCCCCTCGGCATCGAAGACCGACGCACGGGGAAACCCTCTTGCGGTAATTTTGGACGGACCAGGGACGGCATGTCATTATAAGCTTGTTACATGCAAAGTGTTCTTTCAAAATAAACTTCTGTATTCGCAGGAAGTTAGGTTTAGGCAACACAAGGAAACGGTCGTGGTTGACGTTAACTTCACTGACTAGCGACTCACGGGTCTGACGGGTCTCGTGACTAAAGACTGACGTGACAAAATAAGTCAACGTTTCTTTTAGCTCACACGGGACACGAACACCAGTCTCCTAGTTGAAAGTCTTGTCTTTGTTTGACCCACCCTTTGTGGACTCTCACGCTATTAATACTACGTCACTTGCGCCGACCGTCGAATAACGCCGTGGGTGGGTTTAGTTGAAAGCCCGGTTCGTCATATATACCGTTGCTAGAGGGTGCCTCAATGCGTCGGTTTCTGAAGCCGAGGGGGGCAGCGGTATTTGACGAGTATGGAGTGTGAACGGGTTGGAAAAGACTGTGAACTGTTTATTTTTTCACGATTTAGAAAACTAATTTTATAGACTTGGCAATTTTTTTAAATCATTCAAATTTGGATGGGTGGTTAGCAACAATTTTTTTTGTGTTGTGACAAACTCAGAACAATTATTTTTGCCGTACTCTGACTATCTATTTTTAAAGCTCCTGAAAACTTTCAAATCATCAGTTTTTCTTAATAAAATGACTAAACAATGAACTAAATGAGCATCAATTAAAGTTGAACTTTGCAAAAACAAACAAAAAATCCTATGAGTTTAACAATCATCAGGACCGTGTGGATGTGGTTTGATGGTTTGATTGACAGTCGCCTGGTGCCGTGGTCTACTTTATTATTCTTATTCCCGGGTGTTGACAGTTAACCCCGGCAAATATCCTGAAACGTGTGAAACTGATTTAGAATCAAGTGGAATATTTGTTCATTTTTGATTTTAATTGTCCTTTTATTTAAACCTAATGACACTTCTCTCACCTTAACTGAGTAGTGGCCTAAACGAGACCAGATATACTCGCGACGTTTGGAAATGTAGGAATAACCATTATTCAACAGTAACAGATAGAAAGAGGAGAGAACAACAACACAGACACAGAATGAAGACGAGAGGTAGACATGTGATCATACAACACTGTTAGGATGTCACTCACTCACTCTATTTCTACTCGGGCAGACTTGTCACTACCTAAACTATTCTCTCAGTCATCACTCAGCCTGTCAGTCACTGATTTCCGACCCTTCCAGTGTAAAAACAACAGACCTTTGGGTATACAGATGTGAAAGATTGTGTGATAGTAAATATATGTGCAAGTTGTTTATTCCACATTGATTACTTTGTTTAATTTGAGATGTAATGTGTTAATCTGTGATCTGCAAAGTGGTCTTAATCTGCTATTCCGAGATATTTTATATGTTTTCTAAATCATTCTAGTAGCCGTAACTTCACTCTCGTGATGATTTCTCCTCGTTTTTTCAGACGCTTTCTTTAAAAAATGTCTTGATAAAACATCTTTCTCCTGTTATCCTTTTTTTTATCTCTTTACTTGTCTTAAACTGGTGGGGAAAAAAAGGCATGCTTTTAAGAAGAAGAGATGGTGGTAAAGTGATGGGAAATGTGATTTCCAGGCATTAGCAGTACATGTGTATGGTTGGAGTAGCCGCGGGGAAAAAGGAGATGCTGTTGCTTTAGCTGCTGATTTCTTCCTGCTAAGGGCGAATATAGAGGAGAGGCCCTAGGGGCACAAAGCCTCGGGAAATGTCTGGATATCTCTTAAGAGGCTGTTTCCCCCCAGCTGTAATGGAGTGTGGAACATAGAAAAACGGTGTATTTGTAGCGTAAAGTTCACTTCATGATCACTTAACTGTGCAGATCAGGAGAGAGGCGGTGGGAGATCCTGGGTTTGCACGCTGAGTATTGCTTTTAAGGCATCAGAAGCAAGACTGTGTGTGTATATATATATATAATATATTCAGGGCTGCAGCTAACGATTACTTTCATTATTGATTAATCTTTCAACTCATATTTTAATTTATAATATTTCACTTAATTGTTTAGTCAAGGGCATAATACAGCATATATTATGAGTAAATAATAACAAGAGTGATAGCCTTAAAGGAACGGTGTGTAACATTTTGGGGGATCTATTCGCAGAAATGGAATATAATATTCATAACTATGTTTTCGTTAGTGTATAATCACCTGAAGCTACAAATTGTTGTGTCTTCGTTAGCTTTGAATGAGCCCTTCATTTCTACACAGGGAGAAACATTGTGAAACGTGAATCGCCACCTGACTTCCGTTGCTCCTAAAGTAGTGTTATTATGGTATGGATGGCCTCTGAGCGAGGCCAACGGCGTTGCCACGGTTTTGCACTCGGCTGCTCACGTTACCGCAGTCTTGGAAAGGGAAGAGGGAGCGGAAGGGTACTCGGTTGGTTGCAATCTGCAACCACACCACTAGATGCCGCCAAATCCTACACACTGTACCTTTAAAGTCCTCATAATGACTTAGCAACAGTTATTTTGCTTGATGACATTAGCTGATAAATGAGTGGCTAAAAACTGTTTTTGATTAATTTAATTAATTTTCTCTCATCAGTTAATGAACACATTGTTTCAGCTGCAAACACAATGCCAAACATTCAACTTTAATCTATAATATGAATATGAAATTGACCATTTTTCACCATTTTCTGACATTTTATAGACCAAACAACTAATCGATTAATCGAGAAAATACGACGACAGTTTAGGCTAATCGACAATGAAAACAATAGTTAGTTGCAGACCTATAGTCAACCCTACAATATTGGTGCAATATTGATAGAGGTATTTCCTCAAAAATATTGTTATATTTGATTTTCCTCATATCGCCCAGCCTATTGCATCATTAATACGAGCGACACATTTCATATTACACAGTAAATTGATCCATTATAAATATAAAAATATTGCATATAGCAGCTTTAATGACTGGCGAGCTGATTATTATGTTCAAAAGTGTTGGACTTCTCCTGAGGTCAAAGTTGGTCTTTCTTTCCAGCTACAAAGTTCATTAATTAAGTGGAAGTTTCTGATAAACACTTGTGCTGATGGCAGACGTTTTGCTTGTGTGTTGTATGTTCTCTCATGTGGCCTCCGCCCAAGTCAATTCATTTAAAAGACACCGACTAACTCCAATTGCGTGGGACCCCTCCTTTGATACGCTATTTTCCTTTTTTCGCCAGCCATCTTTGATTCCTGGGCCGATCCGCCTCCTCTTGCACACAGCTGCCTCCTCGCTTGTTGTTCTTGGCACCACATCCAAAAGTCCTCCAGCCTTTCTGCGGTCCCCTCAAAAAGGAGAGGGGACATCAAAAGGCTTTCGCAGGGGCTCTGTCGACATGAACATCGCTGAACCTTCCTTGTGTCTCAGACGGCGAGTGGAGTCGATGTATGTGAGGAGGGCTGAGTGTGGCGGCGGATGCCTCAGACACCCTTTTGGCTCTTTGTGTGTAAACGCGACAGAGGAGGCTAAGGGCCCTCTCCTTTTCCAACACAAAGAGCCCCAAGGTTAAAGCTCAGCCACTGATCCCCTTCCAGCGGCCACGTTCCTTCCTCATTCCCCTTCCTCGTGTCTCATTCCATGCCATGCTATTCCCTGCCATTCGTTGTCGGCCGACACAAACAGGTGCTGTTCGTCTGACCTTGACTCTTTCAAGAGATTATACACTTAGCAGCCTCCTCCCCTTGTTGTTGATAAATACCGATCTCCTTTCCTCTCTTGACTTCTTTCTTTCCATCTCTCTATATATATATATATTCATTATTGGAAATCAATTAAAAAGGTACAACATTTAGCATAAAACATATGCTCAAATCATAACATGGCAAACTGCAGCCCAACAAGCAACAACAGCTGTCAGTGTGTGAGTGTGCTGACTTGACTATGACTTGCCCCAAACTGCATGTGATTATCATAAAGTGGGCATGTCTGTAAAGGGGAGACTCGTGGGTACCGAGAGAAACCATTTTCATTCATATATATTGAGGTCAGAGGTCAAGGGATCCCTTTGAAAATGACCATGACAGATTTTATATAAATAATATCTTGGACAAGATGCCACCTAGTGGTTTGGGGCAAAATACGCTGGGGGCATCTTCCCCCACACCTATACTAAGTGGTGTTATAAGGAGAAAAAAAGAATGGGGGAATGGATGCAAAACCAGACAATTACACAATTTTACAATTTTACAAAATGCACTATTTCATATTTAAGACAGGTGATAATCCTACTGAGCACATACCTGTTCTCCTCAACTTGCTGCTCAATTCCCCGTTTGTATGCAATCTCAATGGGTTGCCTCGTATAGCCAGACTATCTCCACAGCGCTGTGTCAGCGCTAAAGACAGCGAAGGAGAATGCTGCGTGAAACTCAAGGCCAATGATAGGCTTATACCCGCAGTTTACATCCGGTGAGTCAGACTAATTTAGGTAGCTGTGTTTGCCCATTTTCACCTCGTTGTCCTGCTGCTTTCACGTTTGGTAATCCTCTCAGAAAGATGTTTGAGATCCTGAAAGCCTATTCTTCACCAGGTACCATCCCCTCCGAATGCCAGCATCTTCTCTGACAAGTTAGCAGTTAGTCATGTTTTTTTCCTGGAGAACCACTCTACGTTAAATCTGATTATTTTTAACAGAGGTTTGGTTTATAACAATATCCCGCGGCTGATGGGCACTGAAGTGTTTAATGCTTAAGTTAAAATGTTTTTCTTCAAAAGGCAGACTTTCAAATATGTACTGTAGAAAATAATCCACATCTTGGAGGTTGCAGTCTATCGTCTTTGAAAGAAATGTTAACTTCTGCCGACTATGAGTAAATGACAGCAGTACTTGGGGAATAGTTTGAGCTAATAGCTATCCTCATGTGCGACATTGGCTTCCATTTTTCTCTCCGGGCCCAGCGCCACGAGGGGTCAGCGCTGTTCGTTGTGTGTCGGTGCAGCGCTGTCCAGAGTACTGAAATGGGGCAGACGAGATCAATCAATAGACCTCCCCCATTGTAGCAATCCACAGACAGAAGGGAGAGAGAGTTGCAAGCCGCAAACCGCTGTTTCTATGCGCCTCCCCCTACTGCTTTTGACAGAGAATCGTTCATAAATTAAAAAAAATATTTAGCGCACTGCTAGTGCTACGTTCTTATGTGAATGCTCTGATCTATTGGTGCCTTCAAATGGGGTCGTGTTTACCGTGTTTACCGTGTTTACGAGTTGAGTCCATATGAACGGCCCCCTCATGTTGTATTCACGACCTCGTAAGTGGAAAGTTTCTGAACGCACCGAGTTCACGACTTGTGACATGTTTGTTGATGTTGTCAGAGATGGCGGCGGCCATGGAAATTAATTTTTTCGGTGCATAATAAGTTAATATATTGTAATTTTAGTCGTATATTGTTTTTCTTCATAATTGATTAAATATGTCTGAGAAAAATGTAGATATTCCCAGCGGCATCATCTTTTTCCTCCGTCAAAATGCCTTTGCATTTCCTGCATTATGTTACCTGCTTGCTAGCTAGCAAAATTGTTAGCCTCTGTGGCTTCTAGACGCCGACAGTAACGTTAATATTGCCGTTGCATAGCAGCGGTGTTCTTCATGACTTAACCACTTGAACGCCAAGCATATCGTGTGCGCGACTTCCCGTGTTGTAAAAACAAGCTCACGTGTCACATATGATGGCACCAAATAAATGTACTCTTTGATTTTGAGACAGTAGCCTTACTTTGTTATTTCGTGAAGATGCTGCTCTGATGGTCCCACAAATTTGGACAGCGCAACTTTGTCTATGGTTATTTATTCACGCACACAAAGGAAATTGATTATTTTCAAATTTGTATTAACAGTATTATTAATAGGCTGATATTTATAACAAAATAGGCTAATTTATTGTGAGAAACGAAGCAATTCTATGTCAAATCAGACATCCAGCACCCCCGTGTAGCCAGAATGGAATGATCCTTTGTTTCGCAAACCACATTTTGCTCCTTAGATCGAATCCTCACATATGTCGATTATTCGGTGCTACTCATCATAGTTATTATACCTGAATAAACTGGAAATAATCAGGTAAAGTATAAGCTGGACTAGGACCTGATATGCAGCTGTGGTGAGGCAGACACTGAATGTTCTGATTGACAACAGGAGAGAAGAAAGAAACATATCATTTGCTTATGAAATGGCAGGCGATGTACAGACACACGCTGTTGAAATGAGTCCAGAAAGGCGCATTGTCAAGAAAAACATGTGATGGTTTATGAGTCATGTTGTACACACTGAAATCACAAATTAGGCACCTAATTTAGTAAATACACCATGATCTCAACAAAGGCATCTTAAACTAATTACCAATCTGGATTTTATATATTTTTACATCAGAAAAGATGTTATATATACATCTTGAGGATTGTAAATATGTCCCAAATTTAATCCGAGGTGCATCTCAGTGCTCTCATGCAAAAGCAGAGGTGACATCTTGGGTGCTGCTAATCAGAACAGTGGGCTGTTCACTGCATATGTCTGGTAACTGGGTGTAAATGTGTCTAGCTGTTGTGTTGTGGCCCTGCAACGCATCCCGTGTGATAATAGACCTGGCAGCAAACAGGGCAAGGAGGAGGGATAGGAGGGTTTTTGCACGGAGGGGAGGGTGGGAGGAGGCGTTGACGGGGCACCGTGCGTGTGTGGCATATACATATTCACATGGGTGCATATACGTGTTTATATGCAAGTGCGTCCCTGTGTGTGACTGGGCTCGTCGGTTACCAGGGAAATGGATGTGTTGGCCTCATCAGAGAGTCTCCAGCTGGTGGAGAGGCTTCGGAAGCGGCGCCTTGGCAGCCGCCCGGTCAGGGGGGAGTTTGCATCTGTGCTGCCTTGGCACTGGACCGGATTGTGGTTGTGGTGGATGGAGGTGGTTGGGGTGTGTGTGTGTGTGAGTGTGTATGTGTATGTGTGAATGGAGGTTTGTGCGTTGAAGGATGAGGGGGCAGCGGGCCACCCCTTTTCACCTCTTAACAACCCCTCACCTTGCGCGTGCACGCACACACACACTTCTCTTTCTGTGCTTGTGAGGACACTCGTTGACATAATGCATTTCCTAGTCTACAACCCTGAAGCTGGGCATACGCTGTACCGTTTCTGGCCCAATTCTTGAGCCGCACGACTCATTTTAGAGGCGGACCGAATTTCAGCTTCGACGGACGTCGTTTGGCGTGTAGCGTGCGGAGGGGGGGGAACAAGGGCAGATTAACTCCTCCTGACCGGCCACCGGACAGTCAGATGAATTTCTAACATGATGCCATGAGCCGATTCCCCAACGTCAGTGCCTTTTTTCTACTCTTTTTACAGTAATCAGAGCGTATCTATCAATATAACAATGTACAATAGATATAGCTAGTAAAATGTAGCTAGCTTACCTCCAATTCTCTCTGCAAAATGAACAAGCCATACTGTCAAGGTCTTCCTTGCCACCTACGAGTCCATATAACGATACGTAGTTGCTATCATATCATAGCTTATTAGCTTTGTTGCACCATCATTTAATTCATTTAATAGGCCTTTCCTCTGTAGGAGTATAAACTGCAACACAGTGAGACTAACGAAGAATGGATGGAAAGAAGATGGACCGCTTTGAGAGCTTGACAGTTAAAGAAGTTGGTTAAGGAAACAGCATCTGTTTGAGCGTGATATCCCCATCACAGACCATAAGAAAGATATTTTAATATGACATTGTCAGACGGCTCACCTTTGCTGCCATTTTCCCAGCAGTTTGTTAATACTTCTGTAGTTCTTTCACCAATTGCTAATTGACAGTTAGAAAACTAGCTAACTCAGAGATCTTTTTTTCCCCTCTTCAATAAAATTCTTTATTAAAGGTGCTATTGATTATATTCAGCCACTAGATGTCACATTCTCCCTCCCACCTTCCATTGCTTTCACTTTACAACAAATGGTTGCCAGTTCGTTGTACACCCTGCATATTTTATGGTCGAGTCAGTCAGTCGTGTGAAGTGATGAATCTTTCATGGTAGAGTAATGAAGTGATTTTGCAACATATAGCTTTAAGCCTACATTAGGTGTGTGTGTGTGTGTGTGTGCTGGAGTGTGTGTGTGCATGGCGCCGTTTTTTCCACACTAACTAGCAACTTGATTGCTGACGACCCACAGATATATATAGACCAATGTCGTTATACTCTTGGCTCACAAGCCTTGTTAGAAGTGGGAACCGAATGTCAGATATCTTCCACAGAGATAAACAAAACATTCATTTTGGACCCATCAAAATTTTTAAAATGATTAATTCATAATCATAATATATATATATATTTTAGGAAAAGTCATTTGGCACATTTCTAAGAGCTCTATGGATGTATTATTTTTTTAAAGTATTAGTCTACATACAAATGTTATCAATAAGACCTTTAAATGAAATGACTTACAATCCTGAGAACAAAATGCCAGTGGAAGTAACCGTAAATAATTTATATTGCCAAGAAGTGAAAGTTAATTGTTTGTTCCAGCAGCAAAGCTACGCTTCCGCCATTTTGGACTGAAAGCGACTACCGGACGCCGGTAAAACATCCGCCTAATAAGTGCCGTACAAAAGTAAAACAAAATTATTTCTATTCTATTGTCATATTCTACCGAAATGGCCTGTGTTGAAAAATAAAAAAATATAAATATGATATCCGTTTTTTAAGTCCAAAATGACGACAGTTTGACGACAATTACTCTCTGGTAACTGGCTCAGTACGGAGAAAATAGACAGAAGCACATCGACCTGTGACTTAGTAGTGCTATCTTATTCCTTTCCTGTGAGCGTGTTAGCTCACCAGCTAAGTCGCCACTTCACCAAGCAACTAGGACCAAATATTTTTGCAAAGATGCACAGAATAATTCTGCTGCGCCATCACATAATTTAAATGTACACTCGCCTGGGTCTTATCGAAGAGACACACACACCATGAAGGAAGTGTGGATTTCATCCTAATCTGATACAGATAGAAACAATGATGGATACAAAGAGACCTCTCTCTCTCTCCACATTTCCTCTGTTACCTCTGTCTTTATCCCCTTTCCAGCCACATTTTCTCCCCCCCCCAGCCCACCCTTCTCCCTCTACTCCTCCTCTCAATCTGGCCTCCCCCTCTATTTTTTCCACCTCATTTTTCTCCCCTTCGCTCCATTATTCACTCTTTCTATTCACCCTCATTTATCCTTCTTTCCCCTTTGTCTGCCGCTCTCTCCTTCTGCTCTTTTGAGCCTCCTCTCCTTGAAACTTCCCTTCTGTCCTCTATCCATCTATCTATCTATCTATCTATCTATCTATCTATCTATCTATCTATCTATCTAGTCTACATCCTCCACATGCTGCGCTGTATTTATTTCAATCGAGCGTCTTATTCCTTGCTCATTCATGCCTGTCCCAGCTGTTTTTATCCACCAGCGACTGTCGTTAATATGTTTTTCCACCACATGTGCTGTGGATTATAGAGCCTAATGACAGCGATGATAGCAGGAAGTCGCAGGATGAGTGTTTAGTCGGACTAGACAGCCGCAGTGGTTTTGGACGAGCCACGTATCACAGACACCGACCGGGTGGAACACGAGCCGCACCAGGAAATGAACCTCAACACGATTGGCTGACCTCCGACCCCCGAAGCTGCTTTGCTTTGGCGGCCAAGTGTGAGGCGTGCGGTCGTGTGTGTACGTGTGATGTTTTGGTGCGTCTATAAATATGTTGTCTTTGAAAATGGAGCTGACGTTGCAGTTGAGGAGGGGAATTGTAAGTGGGGCGTACTGGAGACGCAGCTCAAGTGGTTGGAGTTAAGAAAAGGGCATCAAATAGTCAGCATGTCAGTTTTCCTCTAATCCCTATATGCACACACACACACACACATCATATCATTATCCCCGTCCTCCACCCCACCACTAATCACTCACTCGGCCCGGATCGGACATATTTCTGATTTTCGGTACATTCTTGGTGTACCCAGCTGTCCCTTTTTGTTTCATGTCACTGTGGCCATGCGATAAAAAAGTGCTCGCGTCATGATGATAGTCATCTGTGGAAAAAGATGAAGGGGAAAGTGGCTGGATCGGGACCAAGAGCTACGACACACCCTGTCCCATCAGATCATCTCTCGGAGATCGCTAATGGAAAGACGGAGGGAATTGCGGTCTTCCCTCTTTCACCTACTTTTATCACTTCGTCTCCTCTCCTCTCCTCATGTTTCCGCCTTTGATAACTTTTCACAACAGTTAGAGGCCTCAGGAAGTGTGTGTGTGTGTGAGTGTGTGTGTGTGCGCTTTCTATGCGTGGCCGTGCTTCTCGGTGTCTCACACATGTTTCTCAGTAGAAATGGTTTTCATTGTGAAAGGTACTTGCTGTCTAATGACGCCTGGAGCAGAACCACATATGTGCACTCTCCGGCGTCTGATATTAATACAAAGCACTCAAGACAGCTGGAACGAACCCCACGCATTAGATCTGTAAGTCCACTTCTCATGTCAGCGACTTTTTTTAGAATTACTCACAGCTTTTTAAATTTAGACTTGTAGTTGTGAAGTACTGATACAAATAACGGTAAGTCAAATAAGACGTCTAAATGAGCAATTCTGATTTAAGAAGCATTCATTTATGCCTTTTTTCCCTATGATTAAAACTTAGACACGTTAGATACTACTGGCTTTGAGTCTAAAATTGTATGTATTGCACTGTTGTGTATCAGCATCGTATTCTCAAACAACAGTTCATATATCTTGTTTGTTCATTATCCTATGAATGTCCAACAACACGTGTCAATTTCCGCTCGTTACATTCATACAGTCTTTTGAAAATAATCTTCCGGCTTCACAGGAAACAACTTCCTTTTGGTTTAGGCAACACAACTACTTAGTTATGTTTAAGAAAGCTACTTAGCTTAGGAAAAGGTCGTGGTTTGTCTTCATTAACTCTGGAAGTGGCATTACTTAAGTACATAAGTTACGTGACAAATACATCAACGTTGACTTCTGGTTTCACACGGGACACAAACGTCGGTCTCATGGGCGAAAATCTGGTATTTTTTGACCAAACCATCCTCCCCGACCTCCTCCCTACGCAACGTTCGCCGCTCTTTATATTTCCTCATTCACGATTATCATGTTAATTAAACACAAATTGCTTTGGTGGGATAGTGTTTGAGAACAGCCTGGTTATCAGCAAGGGCCATCCATTGAGGACACTGAGGTCCAACCCTATTGCCAGACAAGACTGTCCATTTCGGACCATTCTGTAAAGCCCCAGATTATGGTCAACATAGAGATCTCCCTAAGGATTGGTATCGGGGTCAATGCGGGTGTATTTTGATGGATCTGTATCATCTGAAATAAAGCCAATCAAAATGCGACCCTTTCTTTACTGTGCTGTGTTTTGTCCGTCTCAGCCTGTTAGTGTTGCAGCTCTGCTCTCCTTTATGACAGCCAGCCTCCACAGTGCAGCGTTCCTCTGCATATGCAAGTGAAAATTAGACTGTATCAATGTGAAAAATGATTTGGTCGCACCGTTGATTGAGTCTGCTCTGACACCCGAGGTTGGCAAAGCGCACGGATTCGCTAAGCTCTGATGCTAATTATTATTAGCAAAGAACGGTGTACAAAACATCCACAGCTCCTCCTTTTTGAAGCCGGTGCTGACTACTGTCCCTTTAACCAGTTAAAATGACAAACATCGGCGGCGGTAGATCATATCAGCTGTCACTAATTAATGTTAATTACGCGAGTAACTTGATGACAGGCCAAAATTAAACCTGGCTGTTGACTTAGCTGCATGTCAATTTCAGGAGTCACATCCTCCCATTTAATCTTTCATTCATATCATCATCAATAATTTAAGATAATAAACTTAATATTTTTGAACCAGTCGACCTCCAGTATTTGGATCAAGTAGCGCATAAGAAATAAGGTGTGCCCGATTTAGTCAAATACAGCCGTTATTCCAATGTGATAATTAACATTTAAGTAAATGCCCATCAACCCAAACCTCCTTAACTTTACCTTCCGCCTGGCTTAGTTTAGAACTTCATTTTGGGAAGTGCAATTTACAGAGTATAAATGAACAACTGAATGAATAAATGAAATATGAAAACCTCTAAGTAGTTACAATTAGTGAGGGGTGACATGGTCCTGTTGTCAGCCTAAAAAGATATATAAACCAGTACAACAAATACCATTTAACTAACCTTTAAACTAATTACACTTCATATTCTATAAGTATAAAAATTGTGAATAATATTTAGGTGAGTTTTAACTCCGCTACGTCCCCGCCAACGACGGTCCATCAAACATTTAAACTTTGAATAGATTTTCACAAGATGGCCTGTAAAAAAACACTGAAACGGCAACAGTTAAATTAGGACCTAATTATCTTCTAAATATCATTATGAACACTACTGTCCCCTGCCTTTAAATTTAATTAGATTTTTTTTGTCTTCCATGATGCCTTTCGTCATGGCCATGACTTTGACCAATAGTACAGAGCAATCTGCCACGGAGGCGCGCACAACTGTAAGCAATGGTGAAATGAAAGAGGGACGATTTTGGTGCTATGAGGTGGAATTGTGAAATGGAGGAAAGATTTGTGGATCTATGGCAACAACACCCTAGCCATTTTGATGTTTCCTTGAGGAACTACCGCGACAGAGTGAAAAAAGAAAAATGCGTGCTGGCAGACAAACTTCAGCAACCCGGTGAGTAGGCTACTGCCATCACTGATGTACAAAGAGAACGACAATAGTGTTGGCATCAAGCTTCCTTCCTGATGACACCACGTACGTCGTGAAACATGACCAGCAATGATTGGTCGTGGACCGGCATGTAGTCTGTCATGTCTCTCGGCCATGTCACGACAACAACTTACGACCATCAATTGCCTATTCTGACATTGTGACTATCGTAACCAAAAAAATATATTGTGTAGTTTGAACCAGGCATAAGAAGTAGACATAGTCACCGTGACTTCACCCATTGCTTTGTGGACTGTTGTTTTGAAGCCTCGAATTGGCATTTTGGCAATCGCCATATTGGTTTTCGAAACCAGAAGTGAAACGAGAGGGTTGAACTAAGTACAACCGAACGCTGAATAAGACATTTTTAGGCGACCAAAATGTTATAATAAACATTCATGAACTGAAAACCCACTGTGAAAGGGTTAAAGTTCGAAGACAAAAACACATACAACTCCCAGACCGGACAACGCCGTGGTAGCGACCTGTCAATCACAAGGTAGCCACACCCTAAAGCATCCCCTGCTTTATGGTCTATGTGACTCTAAATGGGACCATAATTTACTAAATGAACATCATGCTGTATTGAAGGAGACTTGAAACTAGAGATCGAGACCATAAACTCATGTTTGCAATGTTTACTGAGGTAATAAATCAAGTGAGAAGTAGGCTCATTTTCTCATAGACTTCTATACAATCAGACTTCTTTTTGCAACCAGAGGAGTCGCCCCCTGCTGGCTGTTAGAAAGAATGCAGGTTTAAGGCCCTTCCGCGTTGGCTTCAATCCTCAGACCCGGAGGTTTCCGCCTGGTGCAGATAAAGAAGACGGCTGTGCAGCAGCTGTTTAAAATGAGTTCTATTAATGTTTTAACCTTTACTGTCTATTGAGTATTGACCTTTTTGTCCAAGTTTTATTGAATTTGCTTCGGATATTTTCACCCATGGGCCTCGATTTCCTGCCTTCATGACAATTTAAAATTTCAATGCATACTTCACTGTAGAGATTTATACGTGCAGCTCCAAACTCCAAATCTCTGTCTGCTATACGCACTCACAGCTGGTTGTGTTTTTAGCAGATGAAGCCTCCAAATAAAAACTCCTGTATTTCACATGTACACAATTATTTGGGACTTCATTTCCCATGGCACACCTTTTGGTGCTCACCCATCTAAAAGCAAGCTTCTGTACCGTGCAGCACTCTGTTGTGTGTGTGTGTGTGTGTATGTGTGTGTGTGTGTGTGTGTCGATTGGTCGGGGAGAGAGTTTCTGGTGCTTCACTTCCATGTTCAACAGCATGTTTGCGTGTCTCAGCTCAGAGCGTCTCTCAGCCTAATCCGTCCTTATCTCCCAGTGCGACAACACAACAAGAGGATCTTTAAAGAAGACATTTCTCTTTTCCACAGCGCTGAGCTGCTCCACTGATACTGTTTTAGTGCTGACTGCTCGCGCGTATGCGTGTGTGCTTTTCTCTTCTTACAGACTCGTTTCATTTGAACACATACACGAGTGCCTTTTAATTCGGCGAGAACGAGCGTGTGTGTGTTTGTGTGTGTGTGTGTGCATGGGCTTGAGCTTGTGCATGCCAGTGTGGATGTGAATGCTGTTGTCATTCCAAAGCTCCTCCAACATCAAACTCAGACTAAAGGTTGTCTGCACGTCTTGACATTAGATAAATGCCTGGTCTGGCTGTACACACAGCTGTACCAATTCTCCGATAGGTCTCTCTCTCTCTCTCTCGGCCTCCCGGCCTCTCTCTCTCCGTCCGGGCTGATCTAATGACTCATAGGAATGCATCGAGCCGCTTGTCAGAGATCAATCATCTTCGTCAGGTCGTTCTACCGATTGTTTGAGTAGTGGGCCATTAGAGAGGAGCTGTTTGGAGGTGTTTTGTGAACCTAAGCGGCTCCAAAGGTCAGCTGGAGAGAGAGACAGAGGCAAAGAGTGAGAGAGAAACATACAAAAAAGTGTGTGTGTGTATGTGTGTGTGTGCGCGGCCGCTCCAGACGGTAGGAGAAGGAGAGGCAGCAGACAGGTGGAGGTATGGAGATAGAAAGACAGGCCTTGTCAGCCCTGTTGCGTGACTCCGCTGCCCTTTGTTAGTATGAATCCTTAAACAGCTCACCACAAGTACAGAACCTGAGATTAATAATTCCCACGCACCGCCTGACATCCATCCCTGATCTGAAATATGCATGTCGGGGAGAAAAGAAGAGAGACGAGGGGATGGGGAGGAGAGGGAGTGGAAGCGGAGGAGACCAAAAGGGCCCCGCTAGATGGTGGCTGCCGAGCCTTTTGGAGGGAGCGATAGATTCTGTTTTATGTGGCCTGTCAATAGCACCTAATGAGGGAACCCACCTGTGATTTGTGTCGCGCAATGAGAGAAACCCCTGGCCGTAAACTGCTAACACGAGGTGCCATCAACTTTTCAAAGGTCCTCCCTCCTGAAACCGCCATGTCTCCTCTTTTGAAATGAAGTTGTGAGACGGTGTAATTTAAAGTTGTTCAGTAACTGGATAGAAGATGATTCCTTTTTCTTCATTTTGAAAGAGATTCGGTGTGTATGATTGCGTCGGTGTGTGTGTGCGTGTTTGTCTCTCTGTGTGTGTGACACCGTCTGTCCTTTGAAAGGAAAAAAAAAAAAAACGGACTGGGATTTCAGCAGAAACAACAATTGATGATTAAAAGGTTTTATTGCCAAGCTGTCTGCAGAGTTACAATCATAATGCTGAGGTCATTTGAACAGCCTGAAACTTTGCTGCTCACCCATGTGTGGCTGCAGGAAGTAAAACGCTGTGGCATCTCATTTTAAAACAGAAGAGGTGAGCGAAGTTGACACCAGATATGAAACCGGAATTTTTCTGTCGAGGTTTGGCTTTTTAAACCTGCTGTTTTACAGTAATCTGACCGCTGTGGTTGAAGTTATGTTTATAAAATGGGAGCTGATTTAAGGCGGTTGCGTCTTGCCAGTAATTGGCGGTGTGGTGAGGACCTCTGTTGCAGACTCGTCTCCTATCAGAAAACACTTCATAGGGAAAAAGCTGAATTAAAATCAGCTGTTTAGCAGATAATGTAAAGGCAGGTTTCTGTTATGAGGATATGAACGTGATGAATAGCTTCAAGTTTCAAATGCAAAAGGGGGGAGACGGAGAGGGAGTAAAAGAAAAACGCCAGTGAAGTCTCCTGCCACACAAAACTGCACGCTATAGCTATCAAACCGAAGGGCCGAAACTCATCAGTTTCGTAGAATACGATAAACAAAAGACATGATAAATACACAGCCAGGCAATTATCTTATTTCCTTTGGCTGCTAGTTTATATTCTTAATGCTACTTTAATCTACTTTTTTTTGTTTTGTTTATTCATTTCCCCCCCTTGTTTTTCATTTTTTGGTTGTTCCTTCCCCAGTTCTCACAAAGGGGGAGAGAAAAAGTAGGGCGCTCACTTTGCAATTACCACTCAACCCCAGACTACTTCTTTATAAGGCACTGAATTATTTTGTTTTAAAAACAAACAAACAAAAAAGCGACTTTCAACCGGGAAGAATATTTAATTGTTTTTTGATTACTTAGGAATGGGCCATGGGAATAGGCCTTTGTAAATATTTAAACAGATCCAGCATGATGCCATATTTCCATTCTGCCATTAATGTTTTTAAATGATTGTTATTGTCATCTGGGTTTGACATTCACAGTGAAAATGATTTACTAAAAATAAAGAGAGAAAAAAAATAGTAGACATTGTTTTTTTTTTTTTTTTCTTTCTGTGTCAGTTGAGGCGAGGGCAGTGAAATGAGATACAGGAGTGAAGCCGAGCAACCCCCGAGTTAACAGCAGCTCCACACGGCTTCATGTCGGGGTGCTGCACTTCCTCCGCTTCCCAACGGGTGGCAGCAGCGAGCAGGCAGCCCCCAACAGAAGGCTGCCACTCAGTGATTATAATTTATGATCCATTTCTATTATAGGTGGGGTGTACAGAGACAGTTACAGTAATAATTATCTGGACTGAAGTGTTTCCAAGGCAACCAACATAACCCCCCACCCTCCTTACACGGAGCGAGGGAATGTGTGTGTGTGTGTGTGTGTGTGTGTGTGTGTGTGTGAGTGCATTGCTTGACATGGTGAAATGAGGGAGGCATGGGGCCTTGCTACTGAGCTTAGCATCGCTCTTAGCTACACACACACACACATACACACACACATACACACACAGTGACTCTGCACCGCCTGACTGTTTCACAGCAATCATTGACTTTTAGTTTTGAGTTAAAAAAGCTGCTTGTTTAAGATCACAGAGCAGTTTGTATTCTGCTTTGATTCTTCAGTAAATTAATTACACCACCAGGAACAAAGGCATGAAAATACAAGTGAGCAACATTTGAATTCTTATCTAATAGATCTGAAGTGCGATTTCTAGAACAACAGTATCTCAAGATACTCAATGTCACCTTTTTATTTCAATATTTTGCCGTCATTAAAACCCTGCCTGTACTCCTTGAAGGATAAATCCTAGTGTATTTTTCTTGTGTAAAGGTCTACGCCTGATTAAATAAAGGATTATGTTATTTCCTTAACAGTGCCCGAGGAACTTCCGTTCGACTCTCCATCTCTCTTAAATATATACTTTGATTCCCTTGAAAGTGTCACACGCAATTACTAATTACAATACTACTGCTAAACGCAGAAGGACACGATGATTATGTGTTATAATTCTAGTTCTATGAACACAGGCAGAGCCCTGTAACGGGGATCTATGGGTTTAACCTTCACCCTTGTGCATACCATGCACGGGAAATTTGCATAATGTACGCTCCGTCAGCCAAAGCAGAATAAAGTGTTAATGTGAGTCCTGTAAAAAGGGGCCGTTTACCGACCACTGCATCCACTGAAGTTCAGCGTGGTGTAACAGGTCAGTGTAGAGTTAGAGGGCTCCGTCTGTGTTCTTACAACTACAATTATAAAAGCTGTTCAGACTGGGAATGTACGCAACATTGCTGGCTTCATCTGTTAAAGTTATGGCATTATGTCATTCAGACAGAGGTAACTTACTTTAATGTTCCTTATACAGCCACAGGCGCAGTTTGCGTTGGTTCAGGAGCCTCACTGAACCTCATAAATGCACGACAGGATATCTATAATGTTTTGAATAACACAGAACTACTAATTTATTGTAATGATGAATAATATCGACCTTGTTGTGTCTTTTTATTGACAGAATAAGAAGCCAACAAGATAATAAGATAGATTTGGATCTTTTTACTTATTACTTACTTACTATAATAACATTGGACGTTCTCTTGTCCACACAACGTTAAATATGCACTTTCTGTTACGTCACGTAAACAAACCACGTAGCTATACCTATCAGCTGTGTGGTCAAGATCAAACTAGAGACATAACCTCTTAAAAAATGAAGTGAGAAGTATTTGGTGTCTTCCAACATTTGTACTTTTTAAAGGGACTCTATGTAAGAATCAGAAATTGCTTGTTAACAGCGACACCTGTGACTGTTAAGTCAACGAAAGTCAGCGTCCTGTTGCTCACGCTTGCGCTCGCTCTACATAGACATGAAAGAGCATCGCTCAAAACAGCGAGGCGACACACGTCAGCTAAAACCAAAATATCACTCTGTATTTCACCTGCTTGGCAGTAATGATAGCTGACCAGACGAAGGTCTCTCCATGAATCAATGCTGATCCTAGTGTTGGCTTTTCCTGCCTCAGCCTCCCGACCGCGGCCAGAGGGAACAGGGGAGACACCGGAGTTTTAGTCGGAGACGATAACGTTTCTCTCTGCGGAGCCCCGTCACTTCACAAGACACGGGAAACCTCTGTTGGTCTGGAGGAGCTGCAGCAGTTATTTCTGCACAAACATCCACTGTACATTCACTAGATATTCTCAGAGCTAAACTAACTCTTCTGCAGTGTGTAGTGTGCGCGCATGCACGTGAGAGTGGAGCGAAAGTGTGAGAACGAGCGCGGCGTGTGAGTGAAGGCAAGCAGGCAGGCAGAGGAGCAGAGGAGCAGAGTACAGCAGAGACTCCGGTCCTGGAGACCAAAACTACAGTCTCCCCCGCCACCTCCGACCGCGGCCAACACTGTTTTGCAAGACGGTCTACACTAGATATAGCTTTGCGGTTTTGGTGATCTATGTAGTTTGTGTCTGAGTCTTGTCTGAACAGCGTAGCCACACGTGAGCGCGCAAGGGACACCGACCCGCAATGATTTATACGTGTAAGAAGTTACAAACAGTCCCTTTAAAGTGGGTCTATAGCTCACCAAAGCTATAAGACTGTTTAATTGCATAAGCCCATTCTGAACTTTCAATGCACTTTTAAGAGCCGTGCCTCCGCCAGTTTAAAAGGTGGCTACTGTGAAATGAACCATTGACAGTCACAATAACATTTGGAACAAACTGCCCTTTCATCAGTGTTGTAACGGAGATTTTCCTCATGTTTTCAAGTGGCTGTAGGGGATGTTACTAATTATGATGAGGACAGTTTGGCTAAACTGCTGCCTGCTTGTCTGGGTGTTGCTGCTTTTAGTTACCGGGATAGCCCATCTGATACAACAACATCTGACTAAACGGCAGTTAAAGTAAAACAGTTTCTAGACAGATTGCTTATCATTACAAGGTTATGTCAATGCACGCACTCCCGGTGTTTGCTGCTGAAAATAGCCGACTAGTGGAGGAAGCTTTTTCTCCACATATGGACAAAATGCTAAATGTGGAGAAAAAATCATATTGCTGGGATGGAGCCGTGTGTTCAGCTGGGCTGTCACGAACAAGGTGTAAAAACACCAGATTCCTCGCTTCAGTTTGCATTACACATTGAGACCATCATACTAGTAGAGCAGTGTTTTTCTCAGGCACCTCTCACCTACTCTCTCTCTCTCTCTCTTGACACCTACTTACTTTCCTGTGTCCGCTCTGCCACCTCAGATGATCTCCGGAAAATGCAGAGAACACTATAGACAGCTCACAACACGGCTCATCAGACTACAGACGTCTCACTCCTCAGTAACATTATCGACTCCGGCCCAAGCAGGAAAAGTTAACAGTGTTTGGTTTGTCCGTTCTGGGCTGCTGTAGAAACATGGCAATGCAACATGGTGGACTCCGTGGAGAGGCGACCTGCTCCCTATGTAGATATAAACAGCTCATCTAAGATCCCCTAATTGTTACACACTGTTCCTTTAAATAAACCTTCTTTTGTTCTTATGTTCATATGCTGTGTCTTGTTTTTTGGTATGGCCTCCCGAGCCAGGTCATAACAATTATATTTTTAAAAATCTTTAAGAAAAACCAAAACACAACCGTTGCTCTTATTAACACATCTGATACGTATTAACCCAACTTCTATAAATTCATTTCATAATATAAAATGGTAACACTTCATTTTACAGGTCCACCAATTTCATGGTAATTAGGTGATAATTAGCATGTAACCTATGTGAAATTTCTTTGGAATTACTGCCAAATTAACCCAATATTTACCTCAAAATTGATCAAAAACGACTTTATTATAAACATTATTTAATAATCATATTCCACTATTTCCCAATAGGGTGTCTGAGAGTTTCTGTAGCTCAAGGATGCACCGACTTCTGGATTCATGGCTTGCTGTGGTTTTACAAATACTGTTTGGTGTTTTAGAGAGTTTGCGAAGAAGTTTAAAGTGCATGCTTGACTTTGAATTTTGCACTAAAACAAGATTCAAGCAATGTGCATAGCAATGGATGTTTGGTGCTTTTTCATTCTGCTTTTTCACTCGACGATAATACCGAGGCTTTGTCACGTCCATCGTCGTTCGGTATCGCTGCACAAAGCACCCTTTAGAACCGGTTTGAAACACACCGGGCGTTCCATTATCTATAATGTAAACCAATTCTCGGCTACAGTAAACTCTTAGAGAAAGTGCGCCGGAAGTGTGCTGACGTAGTTTAAAAAGTCATACACCGGGCGGGCGGGATTGGAGATTGCAAGGCTTTCATCAGGAGACCTGCTGTTCATGCCCCGTGCGTCAAGTTACAATCAGCTGTTCGTTTGTGTCCCGTGTTCACGACGTTTAGCATCATTTTCACTGTACAAACGTTGTAGTTTTAAGCCCAACCATGTAGTGCTTTCCTAAACCTACCTATAGCGGTTTTATTGACTAATCATAAAGTGACGCCAAGGGGTGGTATATGACAAGTTAGTATGAGAATATGTTGTTCATCACTAAGTTTTCAATCTCTTCTTCTGTTATTCACTGAACAATACACAGCTGGATGAAGTACTCCTTTCTGGCCAAGCACACTTCTTTCTCTACAGTATGACCTGTTTCACATAAGTAGCTTTTATCAAGTCATTTTGAGTTCTGTTAGAAAGGATAGACACCTATTTCTTTTCGTGAGAGGCTCGCCTTCCCTTAATTGCATCGAGATGAAACTTGAGGACACTGTCATATTAGCTTAGCAATTCCACCAGCTCTGGGAAGTTTCCTCCGTTTGAACTTGAGAGGCTTTCATCCCCTCGCTTTGCGAAGTACAATGTAATGTCAATTAAGCAAGACATAATCTCGCCTTTCTTTGTCTTTGGCAGTTTGCATGATACGGTCAGTCTTTTCAAAGGCAATGTTTATTGCCTTTCTTTTATAGGCATTCCACCTGATCATGTTAAACACATGTGCTTGCACATGCTAAATGTGTGACTCACTACTGCAGTGGTCCTTGATTTTGCGTTTTGCCCACTTCCACAGGTTTAACCCTACAGATTTCCTCCCAGTCTTGCTCTTAGATCTTAGACTGAACTTGAAAATGTCCTCCATTTCTATCTCAAAATCTTCACTGTCTCTCTGAATGGCCTCTTCCTGTCTCAATATTTCCCCTTTGTATCGTTGTATAGAACCTTTCTGTCTCTTTCCTTTTCATCTCCAGATCTTCTTTTTCTTTTGAAGAGCCGTCAACTTGGGCATCTTGTGGGTTTGGCTTGTCATCTTTAAACACAAAATGTAACATGTAACAACACTAACGACTGTCACACTTGAATTAAATTAACATTCAGCAAACAAAGTGTGTCCAATTATGTCCAATTTAATTGTGATTAACATTGTGTTAACAATGTACCTCTTGTTCGTAACTTCATACCTACTTACAACTTTGACAACAGACGTGGAGACAAACGTACTTTCATTGAGACAGCATATAAAAGTATTAGGGCTGTCAAAGTTAACGCGATATTAACGCGTTTACGCAAATTTGTTTTAACGCCACTGATTTCTTTAACGCATTAACGCGACTTTCAATTTTACGGTCGTAGCGGGCTAAGTTTTAAAGCTAGAGTGAAGATACTGGCATCATATGAAACTAAAACACCTAATGAATCCATTGGTATCAACCATGTCATACTAGCTTGTCGCAAAGGAGGTTAAATAACGCTCCAAACTTATAGTAAATCTTGGCGAGGGAAAACTGGCATGGACATTTTTAAAGGGGTCCCTTGACCTCTGACCTCAAGATATGTGAATGTAAATGGGTTCTATGGGTACCCACGAGTCTCCCCTTTACAGACATGCCCACTTTATGATAATCACATGCAGTTTGGGGCAAGTCATAGTCAAGTCAGCACACTGACACACTGACAGCTGTTGTTGCCTGTTGGGTTTGAGTTTGCCATGTTATTATTTGAGCATATTTTTTATGCTAAATGCAGTACCTGTGAGGGTTTCTGGACAATATTTGTCATTGTTTTGTGTTGGTAATTGATTTCCAATAAGAAATATATACATATATTTGCATAAAGCAGCATATTTGCCCACTCCCATGTTGATAAGAGTATTAAATACTTGACAAATCTCCCTTGAAGGTACATTTTGAACAGATAAAAAATGAGCGATTAATTTGCAATTAATCACGACTAACTATTTTAATCGACTTGACAACCCTAAAAGGTATATACATATATAAGAACTGGATATTAGATATTATAGATACTATAACTACTTCCCTTTGCTGCCTCCCTCAGCTCTTTCTCTGTCTGTGTCACCTCTTTGAAGAAGGCATTGCCGCTGTACTGTGCAACACTCAATATGAACATTATATCATTTTACAAAACCACCAACTGGCTTCAAGGTAAATATCAAATAACAGCGAGCTGGAAAAAAATCATAAAGATCTTTATTAGAAGGAAAGCAGTAGAAACGGAATAAAAAAATATTACATCCAAAGCTGGCACTAGCAAGGATTTGATTAATTAAATATAATTGTTGTACAACGCAATAATATATACCCGCCAGCAATGCAACTGGTACTGTACTACCCATAGAACCCATTTACATTCACATATCTTGAGGTCAGAGGTCAAGGGACCCCTTTGAAAATGGCCATGACAGTTTTTCCTCACCGAAATACAGTGTAAGTTTGAAACGTTATTTAGCATCCTTTGCGACAAGTTAGTGAAATAAAATGGTGATAACAGCCTTGTGAACCTACAATTAGTTCAGTTTATGTGACAGATGTGTGTTGATAACACCTATTCAATAGCCTGATAACAGTCAGACCGGGTGCAGTGTAACTGAGATACACATTTATAAAGCATTGAGAAAACACACCATGTTTTTGAATAATCCATGCAGTAAAAATATATTCCAAAAATAAGAGGAACGCTTACTGTTTTTATTAAATCAAATGATGAGGTAAAGCTGGAAGACAAGAACACTACAAAATAAGATTAAGCTTGAGATAAAAACACAAGATGGATCAGAGTTGTATTTTTAGCTCTAAGCAAGAACATTTTTTTTTTTCCGTACAGTCAGTATATATTATACATGTGTTCCTCTCAGTACGAGGAGATATAAGGTCTGAGCAGGATGCTAATCATTATGCATAGGCCTGGCCAGATTATTGTATATGTGGGTGTCGGGCTGAGCAGGGCTGAGCAGGGCTGGGCAGTCCCCTGAGCAGATTGTGTGGTAACTGGTAGTGGCTGGCATTAGCGGTGCCAGCAGGGGTGAATTAGAAACAGGATCAGTGGCACGGCTTGGCCTCAGGCAACGCAGGGTTAATGCCGCCTGGCCAGACCCCTCTCATTCCGCCTCCCTCGTTCTCTTACACTAACACACACATACACACACTTTTGTCTCCCTCTCTCTCTCACACTCCGCACCCCCCGGCCCCCATCCCCCAAGTGTGTGTGTGTCACTGATGGAGGCTCTTGGCTGATGTGTCACCAGCGGGCATGCAGATGGATGCAAGTCAACCCAATGAGAACCCGTTGGCACTCATAAACACAGACAAACCAATGCAAAAGCATGCACACACACACACACACACACACACATACAAACATATACAATAACACCTATACATGTGTAAAACAGGCGTTTGCACAAACACACACACGCAAGTAAACAAACATGTCCACATCAAGATGTAGTGAAATGCTGTTTTTGTTTTTGTCAGGTTGGGTATTGGCACGTCAAGTAATCACTTAACACCAGGGGCGGGAATCTCAAGGCACCTCACGATTCAATTTCGATTTAGAGGGTTATGATGCGATTATAAAACTATTATCGATGCATCTTGATGCGTAAGTTTTCAATTTCTATACATGATTTATTTTTTCTCACTACTTACTACTTTTAAAACGGCATATTTGTAATGATCCATACTCTCACAACAGATTGCATACAGTGTGGCTCTTGTCCAGGCCCCTTTTCCCTTCAACTTCATGGAAGCCAAAATGCTTCCATACGCTATAGCTTTTAAACCAGGGGGTGCTGTTTGGATTTTAACCATATGCGGTTCCTCACGCTCCAGAAGTAGCTTAGCTTACGCCTGGGCCAGACTGGGCACGTCAGCAGTGCGTGGCGGATGCCTCGCTGAACCGCTGCGTATCTCACGCATGGGACGTCCACACCACCCTTTCTTTCTACATAGAGTTTGCCTTTCATAATGGCCATTTTCATTTAATTATAAATGTCATAAATTACATTTGTAAATAATAGTAATAATCCACAATTAAAACCCCATACTTTATTCATTCATGGAGCCCTGCAAGTCACTGCATGTTCTACAACATTGTCTTACACATATTTTAGAATAAAAGCCTCGTGTTAACAAATGAAGGAATTCTGTCCACAGAAAAAAACGCTTGAGGGCTTTTATTTTTTAAACAAAAGCAGGAAGTGTTGATTTAAAAATTAATCTTTACTTTTTTCATGTCCGTGAGATATTCTACAGATGTTTCAACATCGAAACTGTAGTAATGTTGCTGATATGATGTCAGTATACTGTCAAAAGATCACTTTCACTGTCTGTTGTTGCAGTGAACGACGCGGCTCGTGGTAGAAATAGGCGAGACCTCGAATCTCGAGAAGAGACGCAGCCGACGTGCATGCAGCCGTGCTACTCATGCGGGCAGTGTGGCTGGTCTAATCTGTTGACGCCGAAATAAAAAGCAGCCGCCACGCACCGCTGACGTTCCCTGTATGGCCCCGGGGCTTAGATGCATCTAAGAATAATTATTTTTCCCTTCCCCTACTTAACCTCCACTGAATGATACACATTAGAATTTTTAACACGATGAAAATATTCACTAAAATGATTCTACATCAGTGTTTTTCTGTAAATCACAGCTATGACTTAAATTGGCTTTAGTTTGTATGGTTTTCCTTCCAAAATAATACGTTTAGCAGTGAAGAATGAGAATGAGATAATGTCAGATACCTGACATTTGCATGGCTTACACTGAACAGTAAACTGTAACTGAGCCGTATATGTATTTCAGTTAAGTGTAACAAAAATTAAAATTGGCTGCCGCAGGATCTAGTGTTTTAAGGCCTCTATTCTTTCGTTCCTTGCTCTACCTCCTCCCTCTCTTTGCCTCCATCCTTTTCCCTCCTCATCTCGACCCCGTCATCTCTCTCTCTAGGTGTTTGTATGTTTGTTTGGTTGAGGTGCGGTGCCTTTAAGAGAGCAGTGTGCCAGCTACTCCGGGCCTAATGTCATTACTCTGTACAAACTTGGTGTGACAGAGGCAGGAGGCGCCCACAGATTGATGACATTTTATTGTTATTGCAGTGCCACTATTAACTGTTCACCACTCCTGCTTCTGCTGCTGAGGGCTCCTACCTAGTGAGGGAAAACACAAAACAGCAAATTGAACACATCACCAGTGTGATACAGAGAAAAATGATTAATTTAAGAGTAAAATTGCTATTTTGATGATATATTTTCTGTTTTCATACTATAATATTACAACCCTCTGCAAAGATAACAGTGCATGGAGATATAGATATATTTAGTTTGTGTACAAGGCTGACTTTATAAATGTGTTGTGCACGGTGGTCAGAATTGCAGCTGTGGTTTAAATGGTACACCGTTATGCCATTAAAATGCAGCGACATAATTATGTCTAATGCATAGGCTATTGTGTGATTGACAGAGATAGATGGATAGGCTTAGCACTGTAAGTTGGTTTGGACTATGAGTTACAAGAATAATGAAAGCAGTCAAAGAGTCATTTACTTTGAGTTACTGATGGCAAAATGGTTCATATCAGTTTTTCATTGCAACCACGTGTCCGATTTCCTAAAAATATCTGACTGCAGGTCTCTCAACAGAGACCTACGATTGATCCTGTATATATATCTACCCATCTATGATACACTTGTCTATCCATCTACATCCATCCATTCTTGATATCACTTAGAGGAGAGGCCAGGGGCGTCCAACACTTTCCCAACCCGGCTACACGTTGACCCCCTTCATGTAATTACACAGAGGTTAATTCCCACTCGGTGGTTCAGCAGGATGGGATCAGAAGGAGGAAGAGTAGCTACTAAGAAATAAAGGTGGAAGTCAACAAGAGAGAGAAACACAGACATGATAACGCAGCGTATACTATAGGGCTGGGTATCATTTAAAGTATTACGATGCCAGCACCCTTAAAGTGATACAGAAACCAAGAGTACTTCATTCGATACCCATCATGTGAATGAATGGAAGCTGTGTGTCCCATCAGCAGTTCATGAAATAGTCACAAAATTTAATGTATTGATTCGTGTACATAGATACGAATTTCACATTTTTATTCGTGACGGACAGCACGAAATCAATTTGTAGGTAATCCACGTAATTGTGAACCGGGAAGTGTAAAGAGCAGCACACAGGACTTTCGCCCAGGAGACCGGTGTTTTGTCCCTGTGAAACCAGAAGTCACAGTTGATTTACTTGTCACGCAACTTCCCTACTTAAGTTACGACACTTCTGGTGTTATTTTACCCAAACCATGATCATTTCCTAATCTTAACTAAGTAGTTTTATTTTGAAAAGACTGTAGCAGAAATTTGGAAGCCTAACCAAGTCGATCTATTCCTAAACCTAACTAAGTAGTTTTATTTTGAAAAGACTGTAGCAGAAATTGACACGTACGTCACGTGTTGCTGGACATTCGTAGGAAAATGCACAAAAAATACGTTGTTGAAAGTCGTGCTGAGCGTCGTGAAAAAAAGGGAAATCAGTGTCTACGTACACAAATCAAATAGATTCAATATTGTCACCATTTCACAGACATCAGACTGTGTTGTTCCCACTCTTTAGTTAATCGCCGCCTCTCTGCACTGAGCTCATACGCAGTTGCCGCTGTTAACGCCGTCCCAGGTGGCAGGACGGAGTTGTTGCAGGAGCGTAACGCCCACCCTCCGGTCCCCCGGCCCCCCAGGTTAACACTGTCAGCACTGTTGCCGTTGGTTTGTTACTGGTCCTCTAAACTAAATCTACCCTTTCACACCTTAGTCCATATGTTTACAGTATTTTTGTAGAGACTGTCATTTGTAGTACGGTGCAGACAAAAGAACCAGATTTTAAACTGTCTTAAACTGAAGTCTTGATTAATAATGCTCAAGATCTATTATTTCTTCTTGAGCTCTTCAAGACCACAGCGGAATAAAATAAATACATGTTAAGTTTAGTAAAGTGCAACATGATCTGCTGTCATTCTTCATGATCTCTCCATGTTGGGTCCATGTAAGGCTGATGATGCAGGATGAGCGTCACCAAAACTGTCCAACCAATGAATTACCATACGTCATTCTTGGTTCACTTATACACTTATATATAATAGTCTGTTTGAACATGTCAAATGCAAGAATTTGTCAATTATTTCCTTGATTCCGGACCAAATGAACTAAACTACAGGTGTGAAAGCAACCTTTGTAACACTGCATGACAAATTAACTGAAAATAACTGTACTGATTATATCTAACAGTACGAGTGTCTTAACACATGCATTAGAGGAATAATAATGAGTCAAAACTCTATTTAAGATGGTAGCGAATGCTCCTAAGATGTTAACTTCCCAGCTCCCTCCGGAGCGCACCTGCCATGTTCCATCCGCTGTGCCTCCCCTCGTTGATTGGCTGAGTGGCATTGTTGCCTTGGCATCTGGTTGCTACGGCCACCCGCAGCCTGGCACTGATCCCACCGCTCTGATCAGGATTGGCACTCGATGATGACATCATCATTGCCCATCAGTCAGCCCTGCTGTTACAATGAGTGTCCCTCTGTATGCCACTCTTTCAGCCAAGCAGTGGGGGTTTCAGGCACGGATGTATATAGCGGCAAATAAAAAAAAGGTGAGCAAACTATGACCTCCGTGTAAAGAAAAACAGAAAAACAACCCATTTTAACAGTTCTAATGCAAGTATTTCAGACCTAAATTCACCCATTTCCACTAATAAGAGAATATTATTCTGTTTTTTTTTCTTTCTCTTCATCCGTCATGTCTTTATTATGTTTTTTGCATGTCCATGTAAAATGTCTTAAACATTATAATGGATTTTTTCCCAATGATGGTTAGTTTAACAATGTAACTATATGCATGGGTAGGCCTACTGTTCATTTTACTTAAACCCGCAGTAGGCAGAAAGTTTTTCGCATCATTGGGCAAAAATTCCATAATAACCTTTCAGCATATTGTAATTCAAGTGTTCTGAGAAAAAAAATAGATTTCTGCAACTCCTCATGGCTCTGTATTCAGGCTTTAAAAAAATCTGGCCCATGACGAGAGACTTTGGCCAATCACAGGTGATTTCAGAAAGAGAGAGAGAGAGCGTTCCTATTGGCTGTGCTCCGGCTGGTGGGCGGTGCTTGGTATTTCCTCAACTGCTGCCGGGTCACAAACTCTCTCATTTTACAGTTAAACAGTACACTACAAGATGTTTCTGAAAACATTTTATGGGATAAATAGGCATTACGGTAACAGAATATTAATTAATATTTGATCAGCGCTGCCTAGTTTGACCTGCTCCGGAGCAGGTCAGGTGTTCAGCATCAGTTACTATGGCGATCTACCCCGGTAAGAAGTGAACCACCATCGTAGGAAGGAAAACCCCTGAAGGGTTAAACCTGAAGTTACCTCGTTAACCCCAAATCCTGCTTCCTAGTACAGGCCTCAGGATTGCTGTTTGCTATCATAAAGCAAATAATACCATTTGTTTGGATTTATAATTTCATTCTAAACAGATAAACCGATAAATATTGGTTTGCTCGTCATGAATATTAACAGCAACCGAATCTTTTCTTATCAATTCGTAAGTCTTAACAACATCAGAAGGGACTACTTTAACCCTCAAGGTTTGTGCAACCTTTTGCCTCTGATTGGACTCACTACATTTCCCTACCTATTTTTTTTTTGCAGGACAGATATTAAAAGCTCTTCTGGCTAACAATTCAAGGGATGATTTCAGGCAACAAAAATGCTTCCATCCAAAGTTAATTTGCTATGCTCAGCACTACTGTGAACCTCCGTCCGACATGCACAATGTGGTCTTCTGTCATGCACATGACCTGCATTATATCTCTTTATCTCTGACGATGCTTTGTCTTCACATATTTATCTGTAGTATTATTGCCAGCATGTCCCTGCATTATTACTTAATATTGGTTGTATTTTCTTTCAAATAATCTATATCTGTCCTGTTCTTATCTAC
Source organism: Sebastes umbrosus (assembly GCF_015220745.1). Lineage (NCBI taxonomy): Eukaryota > Metazoa > Chordata > Actinopteri > Perciformes > Sebastidae > Sebastes > Sebastes umbrosus. The sequence goes on from NC_051270.1 coordinate 4,766,411, forward strand.
AGTATATTCTTCTCTGTGCTGCTGCAACAACCCAATTTCCTCACAGGGATCATTAAAGTCTGATCTTATCTAATCAAATTTTTGTTTATTTGCTGTGGAAAATGTGAAAGTTTTGTAGAAGCTCAGAGCAGTGCTGTGCGCCGCTTGGAGAAATTAGCAGCCAGTTTCCATTCATTCTGCCGTCTCTAGATAATACCGTCCTGTCCACTTGTTCCTGTCAACGGAGATTCGGTGAGTGAATAACTGTCAGGTGGGTTATTCTACATGGAGCTTGTATAAATGACGCCGAAAAGTTACAAAGTTTGTAATTGCGGGTTATGAGTGGCATTCAGAGCGGAGGGAGACAGACGGACACAGAGAGAAAGCCTGAGACAAAGTGAGGTGTAGGCCAGGGACGGACTTGATGGGATTTTAGAAATCTATGAGGCTGATGATGAATGTCTGAAATAGGTTTGTCTGCCCATTGAAAAGCCATTTGTTTTCATTAGCTCCCAATGCTATGGGTAAGTCTGCTGTGAGGGAAGAGGGTGGGTGGCTGGAGCTTATGCTGAGGATGGTCATTATGGGATGGACCCTCGCTAGCTAAAGGAATTAGCCCAAAGCTGTGTCGGTCCTTGGACCTGCAGCCTGGTGGAGCTCCAGTCCAGTTCTGAGTGATGTGGGTGAAGCATGGCCGACACTCCACTGGCTCCTTATTACAAACAAGCCTGTTCTCACCAGATAAACTACAAACGTGGTTGATTGTTAAAAAGTGGAGGCAGAAGTAGAGAGACATCGTTATAGTGCCTCTAAACCCTGTGGCCTCAGCCCGGTCTCGCCAAATGGCGTCTGGTGGTATTGCAAGCCCGTTGGCTTGTAACGTTAGCGAGTGTATGGTCGAGAGAGAGAGAGAGCGAGAGAGGGAGATGGAGAGAGGGAGATAGAGGGGCGAGCAATTATGACGTTATCAGTAAACACAGGAGAGAAAACAATTTAGATCAGACTTAGAAAAGACCGGAGCCATAACATTAATGAGGTAATCGCCGCGAGGCGATGGAGCCTTCACAGCCGGTGTGCGGGGAGCAGCAGCGCCAGCAGCAGCAAAAGCGCTACCGGAGAGGCCAGACACACCGCCACCCGACGGTAAAGATCAGAGTCAGCACTCTACACATATTGACCGTCATCTTTTTCTTGTAAAATGTCCGGTGCAATCGGTAACACCGGTGTTGTCACAAGTTTATTAACCGGTGGGAAAATTTCCTCACTGTCACATCCCTACCAATGACAGTTACAGGCATCGTACGGTACCTTCGTAGAAAAAGAGTACCGTCACGTTTTTAGAATTTTGGCATCGACTTGGTACCGAAGTATCGGTTCTCGTGACATCCCTACTGTGACCTCACAAACACATCTATGGCCATAACTCAAGAATTCATGTGCTAATTATGACAATTTCACACAAATGTCTAATAAGATAAAATGATGAGAATTGTAGATTTGGCGTTTTTTCACATTAAACTCTGAAATTAGAGTTGAGTTTGACCAAAGCACACTTGGTGATTGTTGGAAATAGTAACGACGACGGTTTAGGTGAGGTTTACTTTGTTTCTGTCCAGTTTGAATGAAGTGTTTTACGATGCTCCGCTACGTACAGCTGATCTCAACATAAACAAAAATATACGTGGATGATGGCGCATGCTGAACGGAGAGGGGGGGCAATCGTACTCAGGCACCTTGGCGGAGGTCTGCGCTCTCCGAAAGCCATTCTAGTTCTAGTTTTTTCTCACTTCAGGGCCTCTCAGGGCTTCCATACAAACCAGCTCAGGATATTATCAGAATTGATTTTGCTTCGGTCATCTGTGCTTCTGAAGGCATTACATGTTGTCCTGCACCAGATCAGACGTATGAGTGGTTTTATAAGGCGATGGAAAAACAACAGATTTTGCCATTTAGTTTGCTACACACTCGAGCCAGCATTAAATATTCATCTAGGAGTGTGACTGATATATGACAATATTGCAGCAGTGGTACAGTGTAGAGATGGGGGTGCTTGTGTGTGTTTGAGAGACAGAATAAGATCAATGTAATAAGACTGCATTGAAACCCATTTCTTACACCTAACAACTCTTGACTCTTGGTACATGCAGTGTAGATGCTACTATATGAGCCTTAGAATAAAACAGCGGCTGTGGTAATGCATACAGCATCCATCTCTCAACACATCTACACATTTATCTATCAAATCTGCTGTAACGTCTCTTATAATATGGCGAGATCTGTAAGTAGGCAATATGAACAGCTCTGGATTGGCCTTTCCCGGTCTGAAAGGGTTTGTTCATGTGGAGCTGAGAGTGGCCAGAATCAATAAGAGAGAAAAATAGGAAAATGACATGGCTCTCTCCAGATGAAAGATCTAATCTCCAATATCCATTTACAGCTCAGGGCACTAAAGCAGCAACACTGCATCCCAGTTACAGTACGGCAAAAAAAAAACACAGATCTCACTGTCCGCATTCATCTTCACACTCTCTCCTCAACAATGTTGGTGATTCTGAGGCCATGTACTTAAAAGCAATTTTTGCTGTTGTTGCTTTTATGTATTTTATTTTATAAGCTCTTCATTCCGTCCTCATAATGAGGGGATGGAATGTGACTCGAGCGTGGATTTGCATTTGACATAAAGTCGCGTCCTGTTTCTGATGCTTTCACTTAAGACGTGATGACAATTTAATACCCTCAATATAGTAGTCAAATTTAAAGTATATTTCATTTGCTTCCCATTACATTTGTGCTGCTCCTTTTTTCCCCTTCCCAGCTGAATATTAACGTTGAATATTGGTGCGCTCGCTGGGTCACATTAACAAACACTGACATGCATGTATTAAAACCATTCTGGGCCAAGACTTTTGCCTGCCGTTTGGTCCCTTTCTTTCTCTCTCCTCCTCCCTCTCTTCCTTCTTCATCCTTCCCTTCTGAAGGAGAGGCGCCTTTGTAGTTTCTGTCTGCTCTTATCAGTCCTGGCATGAAGCACTTGCCTCTGCCACTGTCCTCATGTTCTCTGCAAGCTCCCACTTTTGTGTTGCCTAATGAACTCGGACCAAAATTAGACATACTCTTCAACTTTTAAACTGAAGGAGCCCCTTCAATGGTTCCTTTGTGAAGTGCTGCCACCGCTGTGAAGGGAGGGTGTGTGTGACTGAATGTGTGTGTGTGTGTGTGTGTGTCAAAAAGTAGTGGAATGCTGGACTGTTTTATGGTAGACATGAGGAATTTAGGCTGGAGCTTCAGTCAGCCCTCAGGCAACGGGAGTATGTTGTGATCTCCCTCTCTCTTCTCTATCCACACACATACACGCACCAGCTTGTGATTCTGAACATCCATTCATGTCTTCGTCGATTCCTTTATTTGAATGGTCACTGGTAAAAACAAACTTTTAAGGGACTCAAATGAACAGACTTATTTTTTTTCTTGACATTCTTGCATTTTTTATGATTTTATTGGGCTCATGGGGTCGTAGACTTTTAGTCACGTGAGCAACGTAGCTCCAAGGATGTGAAATGTCTCAACGTCTACTAAACTGTAGAGAACATAGTAAACAGGAAATATATGAAATACATTTCTGGACACTAATGCCTGGCACACACTACACAAGAATCAAGCTGATTTTGAGCCCGATTTCCCCCCTCCCGACAGTTGAAAGAACGACAGCCAATTGAGAACCAAGCTGACTGAAGCGGCTGAGGCTAATGCATGAGCTGATGCAAAACGCGAAGCATAAAGTAGTAAGAAGATAGACCTCACAAATGGAAGACCAACTTGTCGATTTGTGGCAACAACGCGAGTGTTTATTCAGCGTGTCTCTATGACTTCATCCATCGCTAATTCTTCCTGCCCGTCGTCTGCCATGTTTGTTTATATTAAAGTCACGTTTGATCACGAGAAATGATTAAGACCCACGCTTTGAGTTTGAGAATCACTGCTCTAGACAATGCTTGTGAAACATCCCAGAAGTGGATGGGTTTTAATAAATGTGTATTCATTTATATGTGATGTATATCGATAAATCCATGTCGCTGTCCGTGGTGCTGAAGTAGCGGACGGATTTTGTAATTGTGACTTTACTTTTTCCCTTCGTCCCGGTGTGGGGGGTGGTGCACAGGGTCCCTGCTGTAGATCAGTTCAGTTTTTGGCGGACTTGTTCATTTGGCTAAACGTTTCCAGGGGACGGCACGGTGCAAGCTTGAGAGGTTACAGAAAGTCTTTACTGCGTCGTTACTCCATCTCCAAGTCTCCGGTTCAGTTCAGAGAGAAGACAGTCATGCAGGCTCACTTGGTTCAGGCAGGGAGAGGGTCAGAGAGAAGAGAAGACATAGCGAGTGGACAAAGGTTGACTAAAGCAGTTATAGTTTTGGGTTGGAGGAGCGGCGACCTGGGGAACTGACCCTTGTGCTGCCATTAACCCTAAGGTTACACTACCTTGTATGTCGTACCAGATAAATGTGAGAGGAGTTCTCCCAAAATCATAATTTGTTTCAACTTTTTCTACTGTGAACAGCTTCTCTGTTTATTTTGTGCAACACACTACACTCTAAACCTGAAATCACCCTAAAATTGGGCGTTACAAGGTGTCTGCTTGACAACAGAAAAATCACTCCCATATTGATTCACTCGTCCTTAATATTATGCTTTATTTTTCACGGTCTAATTAATTTCCATTCTTTTGCACCATGATTCCCATCCTATCTGTTTTTGCTCTCACCCCTCTGTGTGGGGTGGAGGGAGAAAAACAAGGGAGGAGGAGGAGGAGGAGGAGAAGAGGCGAAGGGAGGGAGAGGAGGAGGATTATAAATCAAGGTAAACGGTGGCTGTTTAACCCCTGCTATGATGTCATTTCCAACAGAGCAGCGACATGCTGGCTTCCTCTCCTCTCCTCTTTTCAAAGCCCCACTGTACATTGCACTCGCTACCATGCATGTCACCTTTGTGTAGCTGCTTATGCCCCCCCGCACACACACACATACACACACACACACACACACACACACACACACACACACACGCACACACACACACACACACACACACACAGCTCCCTACATACCACTCCCTATGCACTTGACATGCGGCTATTAAGGCCGGCTGGGGGCATATTGGGGTATAAAAGGAGGGGGGGGTGCCGACAACTTACAGCTGCAGTGAGAATAGTAGTCTCACACACACACACACACACACATACACACGCACACACACACACACGCAAACACACACGCACGCAGACACACGCACACACACACACAGACACACGCACACACTATAGGGGGTGAGAAGAGTAATCAAAATACAACCTGCACATACATTCGTGTACTTTTACTACACATGCTCATGATTGTGTTGTGTGAGTGAATATTTCAGATCAGCAGGTCTGTTTCAAAGTGTTTTTGGGAATAGTCGCCTTAGAATCCATTTAAGTGGTTTATTTAATCCATTTCTTACTGTGTGTGTGCATAAAAATAACAAGGCTAAACATGAAGTTTGTTATTGATTATGCCTAATATGTTTCTGTGTCATTAAGGGAGCGTCGGATGTATTAAAGCTTATTATTCACCAGGACTGCATAAAATATTAAAGCAATGTGGGTTCAGAAAGGCTTCCAACGAGTGCTGAAACATAGAGAGACATAGTTTAAGATGATCATATAACAACAACATCCGTTCTGTTGAAGCTACTCAATGGTTAGTTCATCATATTTTCTCAGTGGGCCTATACTGTTAAATTAGTCCAGGATCAGCACATGGCATTTAAGGTAGTCATGCACCTTGACCTCATGATGACGCACGTTGAGTGACAGCCCCCCCTCATTTGCATAATGATGCAAAAATGCATAAAGAAATGTAAAAAATAATGTATAAAGAAAAGAATACATTAATAAATAAGTTTGGGGCAACAAATAAGGAATGAAATGCAAAGGGAAAATCGTGCAGAAATAAATAAATAAATGCATAAATACATACATTTAAAAAAAAAAAAATCTAAAATAAAAAATATATACAAAAATGTATGAATAAATAAAAAATAAATGTAAAAATAAATACATAAATAAATAAAAGCGAAAAACAAGAGTCAAGACATAAGGGAATTAATACAGAGATAAATAAATAAATGAGAAAATGAAAACAGAAACATACATACAAACATACATACATACATATATACATTTATTTTTAATATATTTTTTTCTACATTTAATTACATATGTATTTATTTATCGAGTCATTTATTTATTTATTTATTTTTTATTTTGGCAGCTTCCATCCTCCATAGGTATTAGTGGCGTTATCTTTCTGTAGAGTGTGTATATGTTGAAGGGTTATAAAAACAGATATTGGCATAGAGCATGAACATGATACTTCCCAGAGATCACCACTCATTCACAAAGTGTGTCCAGCCACAAAGAAATCCCAAACCATCCTGAGCATGACCTAAACACTCTAACTGTCCGCTTTACATCACACTGACATGCCTGCCAATCATATGACAGCAAGGAGCGGTGACTGATGTGGGAAAGTGCGAGGTGTGAATGTCATGACTGACTGATGTCAGCCATCCCTTTAACCTTTTTTTAGTGGAAGCACCAACCCAATGGCTTCTCCTTGCATGAGGTCTCCACCAATCCACAGACAGACAAGGAAGGCAGGAAGGGAGGAGGGGAGGAGACAAGGGAGTGAGGAAGGCCCATTGAGACTTGATTAGCGTGTTGCTGTGTGTATGTGTCCTCGTGGAAGACTGATGTGTACTTGAGATGGTATGTGCTTTGCCCTCAGGTCAATGACATTTAAAACACCGGAGAGTGGAAAAAAAGAGAGAAGCTGTGTGTGTGTGTGTGTGTGTGTGTGTATTCCCATAGACCTATTTAGGCTGGAGGCCCACTTTGCCACTCTTCTGTAACAGTATGATAAGGTTGTGTATGGTAATTAGAAACAGGTTACTATAACCTTAATGGACAACCAAAGAACAAATGAATGGTACTGCATGTGAGTAACCTGGTTGCACCTTTTAGGACAAAACATTTTTAGTAATTAGTATTACTTGGATTATTTGTAGGATTGTCAAAGTTAATGCAATAAAAAGGCGTTGATGCAAATTTGTTTTAGCGCCACTAATTTCTTTAACACATTAACGCAACTTGAGATTTTTAGGTTGTAGTGGGCTCAGTTTTAAAGCTGGAGTGAAGACACTGGCATCATGTGAAACTACAAAACCTAATGAATCCTTTGGTACCAGCCTTGTCATACTGGCTTATTGCAAAGGAGGTTAAATAACGCTCCAAACTTTCACTCAATTTTGGTGAGGAAAAACTGGCAGGGCCATTTTCAAAGAGGTCCCTTGACCTCTGACCTCAAGATATGTGAATGAAAATAGGTTCTATGGGTACCCACGAGTCTCCCCTTTACAGACATGACCACTTTATGATAATCACATGCAGTTTGGGGCAAGTCATAGTCAAGTCAGCACACTGACACACTGACAGCTGTTGTTGCCTGTTGGGCTGCAGTTTACCATGTTATGATATGAGCATATTTTTTATGCTAAATGCAGTACCTGTGAGGGTTTCTGGACAATATTTGTCATTGTTTTGTGTTGTTAATTCATTTCCAATAATAAATATACACATACATTTGCATAAAGCAAGCATATTTATCCACTCCCATGTTGATAAGAGTATTAAATACTTGACAAATCTCCCTTTAAGGTACATTTTGAATGGATAAAAAATGCGCAATTAACTATGGACAATCATGCAAATAATCACAATTGAATATTTTAATCAATTGACAACCCTAATTATTTAATATTTTTCCTTAAAAACTGCACAAATTATTTGACTGAAAAGTCATATTACTAATGCGGTCTAGCATGATTGATAATAAGGCTGAGGGCCTTTGTTTCTGATTTACTGGTGCAGGTGTGATGCATTCTGCCCCAAAAGCATGTGGTGTAACAAAGTGTTAGAAAGCTGCATCTCTCTCCTTTTTGTATATGCATGAAGGGGAGGATCATCTTTACAGAAGTTGATTATGTATTCCGTTGGATTTACTAAGGGTCAATTTGCAATGGCCAGTTTCGCAGGAAGAAGCTTCCACCTATAAAGACCAGGTGTAATCATAGCGCAGAGAATATCATTTTAAAAATATGATTCTAATAAAAGTAGGGCAATCATTATTTATGCATACAATATCAGATTACTGTAACAGTGGACGGGGAGATGTGGTTTGTGTTCATTACACTTGAATTTGAACTTGATCATCAGTGAACTGTAAAATCACCACAGGTTGACAACGGAACTCTTCTTGGCTGTATTTACCTTACTATTAACATCTGCCATATTAACACCATCTCCACCTGCTCCACCCTCAGCTGCTGGACCTGCTGCTCCGTCTCTCTTCCTCTCTTGTGGTGGCTCGTATATATTTCGCGCATCCTTGATTTGTCTCATTGTGTCACTCTGACTCCTTTACATTTCCCATGAACGTGTTTAATGTCTCTTACTGCATCAGCAGTTAGACATATTATACTTTTATAAGTCATATTTTGGGTAATTGCAGCAGTTTATTTTCTCAGGTGGAGCAAATACACACATTTCAGTTGTATTGTACCCTACATAAAAAAATGGATTGCATGTGCAACAGTAAATCTGGCCCTGAGACACAACAGCCATGCACGAGACTGTACAGCGGTGCTTTCAGCTAAATGCTAACATCAGCGTGCTTACATGCTGATTCAATGTTAACCGTTTTAAGCCTTGATCATACTCCAGGATGGACGAGGACAGTGGATGCGCGTGTGCTTCTAGTCATACTACAATCGGGGGGCATGCGTACGCAGACACGTTCCACAGATGCTCACTAGAAAACATGACGGCAACCTCCTGACAGCAAGAAGAAGAGCTCATTTGTTTGTTTTCTTTGGCTAAAAAACATGAAAATGTTAAAATAATACTAGAACAACTAGAATAAAACAAAGGATGGGAAATACAGTATATTTAGTGCAAGACACAGGTTAAGTTTGCTTTTCTAGCATTTGTGCCGTTTGCACACTTGTAGTGTGGACAGTCCCTTGTGGACGTGGACAGATGGAGAAATTTACATCACACAGACCCTTGCGTAGGAAGTAGGAACCATGAATTGCCATGTTAGCATGGTGACATTAAACCAGTAAGGATAGTATTGGATACATAAAACAAATGACTTGATGGTGCTAGATCAACATTCATAATGTTGAATATAACCAAGCTTTTAATATAAGACGAAAAGGGTTTAGTATAACATTCAGTTTTCCTTCCAAAAAGATCAAGAAGGATCACTTTATGCCACAATGCTAAAATGTTTAGGTGATCAGTTCAGAAGATATTGTGGTTTACAGAAAAAATCTGAAGCACTAATTACAGAAAGTGTCTTGGTGTTTCAAATTATACTGTTTTTAAGCAGTTGTGCAAAATGTTTTCAACTAATATTTGACTGTTTTTCAGTCATCTGATTATTCTGTTAGTTTGAATAGCTATTTGCCAAGGACTCTGGATTACTTCTGTTCCATTCACTGCATGAACATCCTATCAAGTCATTCATTGTGGCATTAGTCCTTGTGATATCACTGCAGTTGTTTCCAGTGTAAATAACATGATTTAAGAGTTTTGTTGGCTCAAGTATTAATTTTCTCCATAATTAGAACAGAGTACTAATTCTGCCATGATTTTAATATTGGCACTTTCTTAAAGAGTCGTCTCACAGTAGTGGAGTGGCATTTTGAACAAATGGAGATATACTGGTGCTCTGGCAACCTTTTTAAAACTGTGCAGTGGTGGACTGGTGGCTGTCTGAAGGCCAGGGGAGGAAAATGATAAAGGGCACCAGCTGCATGCGCTGGGGCACCAGCACGCAGAATGATTTCTAGTATTTAGGGCAGCCTATATGCCACTGCATCGCTTTTTCTCCACTGGAAGGGCACCCGAGAGGGCATTGCATCATGTTTTAGGGCACTTTACCGTGTTTTCTCCACTGGAAGGACACCCTAGAGAGTACTGCATCATGTATTACCCTAGAGGGCACTGCATCATGCTTTGCACAATAGAGGAAACTTTATCAAATTTTCTCCACTGGCAGGGCCCCGTCGCGTGCACTGCATCACATTTTCTCCACTGAGAGAGCATCCTAAAGGGCACGGTCATTGCATTTTCTCCACTGGGAGGGCACCCCAGAGGGCACTGTATCATGTTTTCTCCACTGGTAGGGCACTCTAGATGGCACTGCATCACGTTTTGCACCATAGAGGAAACCTTATCACATTTTCTCCACTGGAAGGGCACCTTGGAGGGCACTGCATCACATTTTCTCCACTTGAAGGGCACTCTAGAGGGCACTGCATCACGTTTTGCACCATAGAGGAAACCTTATCACATTTTCTCCACTGGAAAGGCACCCTAGAAGGCACTTCATCATGTTTTCTCCACTGAAAGGGCACCCAGAGGGCACATCATTGCATGTTATCTACTGGAAGGGCACTCTAGAGGGCACTGCATCACATTTTCTCTACTGGAAGGGCACCCTAGAGGGCACTTCATCATGTTTTCTCTACTGGAAGGGCATCCTAGAGGGCACTGCATCGCGTTTTCTCCACTGAAAGGGCACCCAGAGGGCACACCATTGCATTTTCTCCACTGGAAGGGCACCCTAGAGGGCACTGCATCACGTTTTCTCCACTGAAAGGGCACCCAGAGGGCACATCATTGCATGTTATCTACTGGAAGGGCACTCTAGAGGGCACTGCATCACGTTTTCTCTACTGGAAGGGCACCCTAGAGGGCACTTCATCATGTTTTCTCTACTGGAAGGGCATCCTAGAGGGCACTGCATCGCGTTTTCTCCACTGGAAGGGCACCCAGAGGGCACATCATTGCATTTTCTCCACTGGAAGGGCACTCTAGAGGGCACTGCATCACGTTACGTTTTCTCCACAGGAAGGCCACCCTGGGGTGCACTATAACACTTTTTTCCCACTGGAAGCCCCCCACCCAGCCAGTCCACAGGGGTACTGTGCATTAGTTTTTTAGGGATACACAGTGCTGTTGAACTTGGCAGGGACTTTTCTTGTGCTTACCGATGGTTTGGTATATACCGTAATTATGAGCAAGATCAAGAAAGTATTTGCATTAAGTGGCTCACTTACCAGATGTTTCTAAACTTTTCTATAAAACCTTCAGTTTCAGTATTTATTTGGTTGTCTTTCACTCTTAATCTGTCATTCTGTCTATCCACAGAAGGATACTACTACCGCCGCTGCCAGGGGCATGGGATACACACAAACACACAAACACACAAACACACATACAGTATGGACAGCATACACAGGCCGCTGCTACACACATTCCCTGGCTGGGCTTGATGAATGGGCCTAGTTTAAATTATTTTGTGCAGATCTCATTTAGGCCCTTGAAGAAGAGATCCAGCCTGTTTATTCATTTCACATTTGCACCCGGGCTTCAATATCTCTGTCTATGCCTGCAAAGGATTTACCCTCCTCCCATCCAAGAGGGAAAAAAAAGCCTGTAAAGAAAAGACAGAAAGAGACAGAGAGACAGGGAGGGAGAGAGAAAAAAGCAATTTACACAATGTACATAAAATGATGCGCTCAGAGTTTGATAACCTGCATAAATTATAGAGTATAATTAAATATTATACCCCGTGAATCACCAAGGAGAGACGATGGTGGGAGAAGAGACAAGAGGATAAAAGCAGGGAGTGGGGAGAGAGGAAGAGATAGAGAGGGGAAGAGAGAGAAAAAACAAAAGATGGGGAAGAGGAGAGAGCACTGGTGCTAGTCTGGGATCTCATAATTGTTTTTATTGATTATTTCTTAAGGTGAAATGGTTTTAAGATAGATAAGAACAGGGAGTCAGGTGAGGGAAGGGCAGAAACCAGGGCGATGGAATTTCTATGAAAGAAATGTCTTTTTTTTTTCTACTAAAAGAAATCAAGGCGGCTTTTTGGCATTGTCAGATTGCCTCAGTGGTGGCCCATATAAATTAAATGGAATATTAAAAATTTAAATTGTTCGGCAAAGGGTAGGCGTGGAGGCCGTTTCTGGTGAGCGCACAATTGACCCAAAAATATATTCAAATTAGCATAGCTAAACAGTGTCTGCTCACCGAGGGAGGGGACGGGAGTGTTAGGAAGTTTGTGTGTGTGTGTGTGTGTGTGTGTGTTGTGTGTGTGCTGAAGAACATGGACATATTTGTTCACTCTCTTGTTCTTCTTTGACCCCACAAGAGAGAGAAAGATGGAGAGATAAGAGGAAGAAGAAAGTAATATAAAAAAGAGAATATGCAGTATAACAGATGTCATTCTTCTGTATGGAGCCGGGTAAAGACAGAGGCTTCACTGACACGCTGTAAACTCCACAGGCTACTCTGCTGTTGGGACGACTAGACACCAATGTACCGTCATACACTTCATACCACTTATAAATTGCACCACATGATAACACATAATCTTGATGAACTAATGCAATCTTGATTGGCCTGAAATCCAAAGCACAGGCTGTAATGGAGAGATACGGGATGAATAACAAGGCCAAGAGACTACAGCCATGCTAGCTCCTCTGCGAGGCCATATAGGCACAGTAGCGTTTTGAGCATAAATGCATGCTAACATGCTCACAATGACAATGCTACCATGCTGATGTTTAGCAGGTATAATGTTTTCCATTATAAAAATTAGCTAATGAGCTCTTGTCATTGAATTTACAGGTATTTGGTCATGAACCAAGTTATTGGAAAAAAAAAACAAAGTCAGGGGATCACCAAAGTTATTGCTGACCTGCACTAAAACAACTAACTTCTCCTCCATATATTTACAGAAGAAAGAAAAGATATCTGCTTGCTGTGATTGGTTGTTCCTCGTCACATGACATGCGGTTCAGCATTTCAAAAGTTTAACTATTTTTATCTCGGGGCGCAGCAGTCTCGCCCTGAAAAAATAGGCGCTTGGGAACGCTTACGGCGACTCGCAGCTAACGGTGCTAACAACGTCAAACACTGCTGACAGAGCTAACAGTGAAAACAACAGCAAACAGTGCTGACAGAGCTACGCTTCTGCGTCGGTTGGGATGGCGTTGTCAGCTATAACCGCTGTATGAGAGCAGTGCAGCGCGGTGGCGATTAGCTAGCCAGTGGGGCACGGACATGATATTAAAGCATGTACAGTCGGCCCGGCTATGTCAATAAAGTAAGAAGAAATTCTGATTACAACACACAGAGGGAGAGTGACTTCATTCTCTGCTCAGGTAGACATTACTCCTCTATGTCTTCACACAGACAATAGTTGTTTGCTGCTATATTAATGATAGATTAATATAGCTAGATATCGTATACAGCACCTTTAAAGTCTTTGCATTCTGAGCACAGGAGGTGATGTGGACTGAACTGGTTATTTAGCAGTAATAGTCTCCAGCAGAACACACAAAGAAAAGAGCGAAACACAAACTCCGTCAAGTGACAGCTGATCTATCCACAGCAATGAAATCTCTGCACCAATGATGGAGGGAACAAAGAGAATTTTCAGCATATAAAACTACAGTAAGGAGAGGGGAAATGTCTCACAATTGATAGTACTTGAGTAAATACTTAGTTACTTCCCACCATTCCCCCCCCCCCCCCCCTCCCAAGAGCGATACAAACTCTTACACACACATCAAAGCAGCTCAGAGTTCACAGTGTACTATTCTTAAATGATGGTTCCTTTTAAATCTACATTGACATGTAAGTGATGGCTGATAACAAACAGAGAGATGACAGCACAGGACCAGAATGCGCTAAGCAAAGTCTGCAGTCTTTAGCTTTCAAGTAAAAACACAGCATCTAACGACCACTCCATCTTTGTCTCTCTCCCTCTCTCGCCCATTGTTTATTCAAATTTTACAGATGGGGTACTTTTTCCAGTTCAGCACCTTCACCAGTTTTGTGAGAGAACGGCATTATGCCTGTGTTATTATGCAATTCATCACCAATAATAGATTTGTTTACGGGGGCCCCCGTCTCTCGCCCGCTCTCAGCGCTGCATTTTCAAAATAATAATAATAATACATAGTGTATAATGACGGTAATGGTACGAAGGCTTTGATAATAGATGTGCTGGGAGGGATAAGGGAGCCCTGATCAGCCTGGGTCTCAGCTCAATTGTCTTCAAAGCACTGTTTAATGTAGAATAGGCATCCTGGGAGATTGTCTCGAAACCAAGAAAAAGGTGGGTGTACGGATAAGAGAAATGAACGCACCGATGGGAGTATGCACACACGCATACACACACGCGGCGCTCGCGCAAGCACACACACAAGAAGACATACACTACGTACTCAAATAAGCTCTCGCACAACCACCCACTGGTGCGTCTCTCCTCAGAGGGCTCTCTGGTGTAAATGTGTTAAAACTCTCCCTTGGTCTTTGGCTTCTGCTGAATAAATCTGTGTTTTAGTCTTCACTTTAGCACTTTAAACTCGGGGTATTTCCAGCATGTTTTCTCTCTGCCTCCTCCTGGGCTTTAACTGAGATCTCAAGCTGCCGACGGATATAGCAGCATTAGTTTTCGTGAGTGTGCGGCGGTACATGTAGGTGAGAATGTTTTATTACTTTCCCCGGGAAAAGTACACTTCAACCGCTTACTTCTTCATATTTAAGCAATAATATAACAGTTGGAGAATATGTTCTTAACTTTCATTATCACCTGCTGTAATTCTTAGACTGAAGATGAATTGTGAAAACGCTGTCTCACCCCGAGCCTCTTTAAGCAAGCACGAGTGGGAAAGGGAAAAAAGATTCTGAGAAAACACCAGTTACAGGCTCTACAGAGAAAACAACAACTTTTTTCTTAATATTTAAAATGAATAATGTTTATAGAATAGTTAATAAAATTATTTCTTATGTCTCTGATGAAGGAAATGGTGAAAAAAGCTGAGCTACATTACATGGTTGATAAGACTTGTTCAAAAACACTATGAACATCAGCACTTTTTTGTCCACACTGGTGCCGTCTGAGGTCACTTTTAGAAGGGAACCTTCATTCAGAACCATAGACTGTATGTAAGAAGTGGACGTAGTCACCGTGACATCAGCCTGTGGTTTATGGACTACGGTTTTTAAGCCTCAAGTTCGACATTTTGGCCGTAGCCATCTTGTTTTTTTTGGGATCACCTTCTTGGTTTTTGGCCATCGCCATCTTGTTTTTTTGCAACCATAAGTGGCACTAGAGGGTGGAGCTAAGTACAACCAAACACTGAATCAGGCGACCAAAATGTTACGATTAACTTTCATGAACTGAAAACACACTGTGAAAGGGTTAAAGTCCTGAGACAAAAACATGGACAACAACCAGAAAAGCCCCCGGGAAGAGCGCCAGTCCTTGATGCCAATTTTTGTAGTGGCCAAATGGCTGTACTACAACGTCCGTGTCCGTCACGTAATGCCATTGGGCCCAAAAATACTTTTTCCCATAGACTTACATTGGGAAAGAGACGTCTGTAACTCAGCGTATAATTTTTTTTGAGGTGAATCAACTTCGGGGAACGCAACTTGAATAGTCCGTATTTAAATCATTAGGTCCTAAAAGTTGTAGGGAGACAGAGTTAGCAAGCCGTGACGACAGCGTGACATTGTGACCCCGTAACCGAGCCATGTGACCGAGGGGACGCTGCCACGCCTGCTCCACGGGCCCAGTGGATGCGGAAGATCACCAGAAGAAATGGGTACTTTTCCAGTCAGAAGTCGAGCCATTTTGGCTTCATGTGCCACTGAGCAACTTTCATAGGAATGAACGGGAGCCCGTCTCCAACGCTTGAAGCTTGAAGCTAGCGATTGAGACCATAAACTCATGTTTACAATGTTTACTGAGGTAATAAATCAAGTGAGAAGTAGGCTCATTCTCTCATCGACTTCTATACAATCAGACTTATTTTTGCAACCAGAGGAGTCGCCCCCTGCTGGCTATTAGAAAAAATGAAGGTTTAAGTCACTTCCGCACTGGCTTCACTTTTAAAAGAAACATGTTCTCTCATGAATGACAGTATGGCTGCACTCCACCATATGGTTCACAGTAGAATATTGCGTGGACTATGTCTTTTGAGAGCGTCTTCATACCCATCTGGAAGAAGAACATATTCAACAGAAAGTCTCTTTCTCTCTCACGGAAAGTGTAATTGTTATGCTGTCTTGGCACCTAACATTAGTTATTTTAGAGACCCCCCACAAAGCTCTGATTATAATTTGTAAGCAACAAAATATGTATCAAAAATAAGACTTATTATTTATTTATTTTGAGAGTATTAAATAATAAATACTATCTTTATTTGGAGGTGTACGGTTGTATATTTTATTCTCGAATCATGCTTCGACAGAAAATTGAAATGGTAGGTCTAAGCAAAGGTACATTAATTTGATATTATTATTATTATATCACTGGTATTGTTGTTGTTGCCACTCCTGCTGCTGTTCTTCTCATAATTGCTCTTGTTGATGCTACGCTCCCATTTATCATCGCCTTCAGTGTCAGCATTTATTTGAAACAATAACTGAGTTAAGAAGGAACTTTTTTCCCCCCCCTTTTCCTTTTTTACACCTTCTTTGTTTTCTATGTAGGTGCGTCCCTCTGCAGTTATGGTTGTTTTGCACGTGCGTCTGAATCTAAAGGTTAAATTGCATGACTGTTTCATTCTTAATTGGTCATCATTAATCAGTTAATTAGCGTAGAGCCGAGCGCACCGCATGTCAGCTTTTTAATGTTTGGTTTTGTGGTTAGTGTGTTGTAACTGTTAACACAGAAACATTGTAATCAACAGTATATTATATATTTGAGTAGATTTTCCTTGCTTCATAATTTCTTTATAGGTATTCATGCTCATACCTTTGAAAATGTTTTCATCAGGTTGCATTAGATGTCTATTCTGAGGCACGGAGGGGGGCCATCTATCTATATATAAAATCAATAACAAAGGGGAGTTGTTGTTATAAAAGGATAGAAATAGCTCTGTTACTTATACTTCATTAAATTGGAATTTCAAAAACTCAATTTAAGAGATATGCCCATCAAAATTCCAGTGGACATACAGTACCTGGGTCCAGAATGTAAACGCATTACATTTTATGATATGCATGTTTTACATGTAAAATTGTAATCTTCAAAATCGCAACAATTTATTTTTTAGGATTTTTTTTTTTTGTGTCAATATATGACACAACACAACCTGGTCTCACGGTTAGGTGTATAAATACCATGACATTACACAGACATTCCACTTGTCGTGAGTACGCATTTTAGCCTTTTTGCGTGTTATTTGTAGGCCGCTTTTCACATGTAATTTTGATGCCACGCAAACTTCCGCAGTTAGTTCAGGAAAGAAAACAACTTACTCAGGTTCAGGCAAGAAAACAAATTAGTTATGTTAGGGGAATACGTCATGGTTGGGCTTAAAATAAGTACATAAATTACGTACAGTAAAATACGTAACCCTGACCCAACTACTGAAAACATGTCAGAAACATCAATAAAAAAGACGTGACAATCATCACGTGACAAATGTCACTAACGTAATTTACAAAACACAATGGTCTCGAACACTGGTCTCCTGGTTAAAAGGCTGATGTTTGTTGGGTTCATCCACCTCCCTACCCGCCCACAATTAGTGGTCTTCCTCACTTTTTATACTGTCACTAGCTCTTAAAGTAGCATTTATACGCAGATGCGTTTAAATTGCAGTCAGTTCACGCGGAAATCAGGAAAATCGTACTTATAACACACGCAGTATCGCATTATTATCATTATCGTGACATTTATACACCTTTTTGTGCGAACGGGCTGCACGACAACTTTGTCAGTAAACCTTTTGAATCAGTTGGCAAGAAAAAACATGGTTCTCTAACTCATCTTGAACCTCAGACATTTTTAAGGAGTTGAAATTAATTTTGTAATAGTGTTATCAGTGGTGAAATGTAACTAAGTACATTCACTCAGTTACTGTACTTTTAAGTTCAATTTTGTGGTGTTAGCACTTTATTAGAGTATTTCCATTTTGTGCTTCTGTACACCGACACTCAGAGGAAAACATTGTACTTAGTGTCTCTCTATATTTATTTGACAACCATTACTAATTACTTTGAGAAGTAAGGTAATGAATCAGTCTAGTTCCCCTATCAGCTTTCATATGACTACAACAAAAATAAACTGTGAAGGACACACACAAACACACACATTGTTGTGCTGCACTGTGACATATATTATGTCATGCTCATCACCTCTTCATCCACATGACAGTCCCTTCTCCCTTGTGTGTGTGTGTGTGTGTGTGTGTGTGTGTGTATGTGTGTGTGCATCCATAGTTCCCCTTAAGTAAATATAGAGATATCTTCTGTGGTATATATCGTGAAGTCACACCCCAACACTTGCATAATTATGAGAAAAACATCATGCATACAGGAGGATGGACAGAGGAGCAGAGCAATGTAGGACAGGTACGGCCCCATTATGACATGTGATAGGAAATCACTGACGCACACACACACACGCACACACATACTCCATATGTCGCCAGGTGTGGCTGTCACCCTCCCCTGCCCTGTGCACCACTATAATCAATTTAACAGGATAGTTTCATCATCAAATATCCAAATGATGATTGCTTACTTTACCTAATCTCCTAATGCCAGTGACCTCTAAATGCGTGGAGGGTAATCATGTTTTCCTGCTTGTTGCTGTACTCGTTGTCTGTGTGTGCTTCAAACCGCCTGGATGGGCACGGGTTGCCTGCTTTATTTTGGTAAAACACTGGGGAATGCTGAAGCACCGCAGAATGCCTCTTGTAATCAAATTTCTTCATGTGTGTTAGTGTGTGTGTGTGTGTGTGTGTGTGCTCTTTTTTTCTGCTGTTTGTGATTGGCGTTGAATGCAAAGTGACTGTCAGTGATCCTCATGAATGCCGAAGTAGCTCATTGACTGTGAACTGGGTCTTGTTAGCAGTTGGGTAAGCAGGAATAGAAATATAAGCACTTAGACTATTTATTCATGCCGACTGCCTTCCCCTGGCTTTTTGAAGGTAAAGAGGAGTGTTTTGTGTGCATATGCGCGTGTGTGTGTGAATGTGTGAGTGAGTGTGTGTGTGTTTATATGTGTCTGTCTCTTTGCATGCGTATAAGAGAGAGAGGAAGAGAAAGAGATTGACTAAGATGACAATGTGATAGTAGTGGCGGTGTGAAGTTTTTGCCATTTAATCAGTGCTCTCTTGCCTTGGAAACAGATTTTTGCAGGTGAAAACACACTAACTGATTTGCCATCTTCATTAAAGTTTATACGTTTTATACTTTTTTGAAGCAAGGTTTATAGCAACAATGATGCAATTGACAAAAAATGAATGCTGTAGGTTTGGTTTTATTTTAGTAATGTCCAAAAATCGTTTTTGGGTCCTCTGAAATGTTGCACTGTAGTACAATTCCCATGAGACCCACGTTTGCACTGCACAGATGATATGTAGCCTATATGCTAATCCTAATCCTGTGCCTATATGTAGCACTGGAAATGGACAGATTTTACTGTATTATATTGTCTACCAGATTAGTCATAATGCCTTTTCCTCACTTTTATTCTATGAAAGTCAAAATTCAATCACATAACTTATTTTGTCTACTTTACATTTTTGCAAATCTCGACCAGGCTTGTTTGCACTATACTGTCTCTTTTTAGTTGTGGTGAAACTGGTGCAGGGTATTGAGTTTCAGGAAGCTTTTTTATTGCGTACAACTTACCTGGAGACTATGGTCACATACACCCATGAGCTACGCAACCCGATGTCGTGGGAAGGCGTATAAATAAGATAAGATAAGATAAGATAGAACTTTATTAATCCCGAAGGAAATTCTTGTGCCAGAGATTGCTCAAAATTGCAAAAAAATTATAACAAGTTCAAGTGTATAAAATATGTGTATAAAATAAAAAGTACTATTTCTAGCACCAGTGCCTAATAGAATAACAATTAAGTAAGATACATTTATTTAAATGAGTAAATAAGATAAGTAAAATAAAAAAAGGTAAAGTAAGCTAAAAAACAGAAAAGGAAGTAATATTGCATATGATGAGAAAAGAAGTATACAAATACAATATATACAAATATAAGTAAATAAATATACAACGAGCGGCGGCTGTGTCGCGCGGCGGCTGCGTGATTCACGCGTTAGGCATTCACACCAGCTGTGTGTCAGCTGCGTTTCTGCTGCTGTGAGCCCTTTCTTTCTACATAGAGTTTGCTTTTCCTAATGGCCATTTCATTTCATTATAAATGTCATTTATATTTATTTTAGACAGAGAAAGGTTAAGAAACGTGTGTTAATTTGTAAATAATTGTAATAATCCACAATTAAAACCCCGTACTATATTCATTAATGGAGCTCTCCAAGTCACTGCATGTTCTACAACACCGTCCGGCACATATTTCAGAATAAAAACTTTGTGTTAACAAATGAAGGAATTCTGTCCTCAGAAAAAACGCTTGAGGGCTTTTATTCTGAAATGAAAGCAGGAAGTGTTGATTTAAAAATAAATCTTTACTTTTTTTTTTACATTTTCTACAGATATAGAGATTGAAACTGTATGTTGCTGGTATGATGTCAATATACACTCAATAGATCACTTTTCACTGTCTTTCAAAGTCTACGCGTCTCATGCGCGTGTCACGCGCGTCCCACGTGGGCAGTTTGGCTGCTCTAACCTGTGAACACGGACGCCGAAATTAAAAACAACAGGTTCTGCAGCCGTCTCACGCCGCTGACGTTACCAGTGTGGCCCGGGCTTTAGTCGTTTACATCCACGTTTACTGACTTACAGTCTCCTTCTTCACTTCCTTTGCGGGTGCTTTGCTATTCTTATTTGCCCGCCTGCTAAAGTTGTGCTATACTGTGCAAAACAGTATGCCATGTGTACAGTAGAATATGGTTGTTTAATGTGCAAAGTATCTCATATCATAACTTTTCAGCTGTAGATTCAAACATCCTGCTAAGTGTGCTCGGGTTTTGGTATTTCAGTGTTTCACAATAATCACCTAATTTTAGAATGAGCTCAGTGAATGGCATGGGGTAGATATGCTGAGTTTAAAAAAAGAAATTAAAAAAGCAAGTTGGTTTTCCAAGTGCTCACAGCAATTAAATCTTCTCCTCATGCTGTATACAATTCTTTGTTGTGACACTGGTGGGTTTTGTCATTCAGAGTCACACGGGTATGTGACATCCTTTTCTAGTTAGGATCAAGCACAATGTGCAGAGAGAGGAAGAGAGAGAGATGGAGAGAGTGAATTGTACCAGTGAATGTGTGTTCATATGCATGTGTGAATGTACCAGTGAATATAAGTGTTTTTTTTTGTCTAAGTGAGTTCGTAGGGTGAAGTGGGTTATAGAGGCGAGAAAGAGAAAGGGAATCCTTTTATGCATTATCAAATGTTTCCCTTTAGAAATTCAACACTCTTTTCAATATTGAGTCTAAAAAGAATGTGCTCAAGACTTTACCCTGCCTGCTAGAATTAGTCGGAGGACCATTTTTAGTCATAAATTATGCATTGAAACAAAGAGATAGTCTCTTTTTTTGTTCTCTCAGCGTACGGGCCCGAGCAAACGCCTTTTAAAAATCTTTAAAATTGTCCATTCAACTCAAAGTTACTGAGTGTAGCAAAAATGTCGAAGACATAAAGTCGGGGGAAGATTGAATAAAATAATGCGGGGGGACAGATTAGTCATGGAGTTGAGCCCACACGCTCTTTCAGCCGCCGCACAATGCCACTTTTTATAAGCGGCCCCCATCTCCACAAAGGCTGCGTTCAATATATCGAGGATGATACATGGTCAGACGTGTAATCTCTCTTTGATTCTCTGCTCTCATTCATCCCACAACCTTTTCAGCCCTGACACTGATGAGCTACTGGGCTCGATCACACACACACACACACACACACACACACACAGACACACACTGTCAAGACGTGCACGCTCGCAAGACGTGCAAATGTAAATGTACATATGTGTCTACACTCTTGCACTGGTGAATGTACATGCGCTTACATACTTACGCACGCTCGTGCTATTTCATGGTCGCACATGCACACCACACACACACACCAACACACACACCCACCCACAGTACTTCCTGGTCTTAAGAGTTCATTACAGCCGCAGCCAGTCCTGGCATCTCTATTGCAGCTCCACAGTCTCTCTGTGGTTTTATTGACCAGAATGTTCAGGTGGTACAGAGCCAGCTATTGTTGTAGGATAATGGCACTCAGTGTGATGTTAGCAGGCAGTGTGAAGTCGTGGAGGTTTAGAATTATAAACGATATTGGATTTTTCATATTGTGAAAATGTTAAGGTTCCCTTCTTGGCCAAATAACTTGGGATTGACTATACGGAGCTACCTGTGGGTGTGCTGCATTTCACTGCCGATATGTCATGGAATTTGCACATCCTCTTCTTCCACGTCCACTTTTACTCGCCCCGCCACCACCACCCTCTGAGCAGCACCACTGTCATCGAATCTCAACAGAAAGTGGTGGTCCTATGGATTCATTCCATCTTGACGTTGTCGCAATCTTGTTTAGTTTTTAAGAAGTGACCATGAGCTACTATGAATTCCCATGGATGTATAAAGATAACTGGATACAGCATTTGAGGTGGGGCCTCATTCATTCCTATGAAAGTTGCTCGGTGGCGCATGATGCCAAAATGGCTCGACTTCCGAGTGGAAAACTACCCAGATCATCCGGCGATCTTCCGCGTCCATTGGGCCCGTGGAGCAAGCGCAGTAGCGTCCGCTCAGTCACATGGTTCGGTCACGGGGTCACAGCCGTCACGCTGTCGTCACGGCTTGCTAACTCCGCCGCCCAGCCCTCTCTCCAGCCTCGGTCCGGGTCTCATTCACATGAACGGAGGAAGGAAAATAACTCTGGGTTCGGCTATTAGTGCATACAAAATAATTAAGTAACGGCTATTCAAGTGTTCGTACTGGGAAGTTGGTTCACCTCCAAAAAATGTTTTCTTGCATCCTCCAGAAGCGTCTTGACCCCCTTTGCGAACCAGTTAGATAAGTGGAGAGGAAAAGGACAGAAAGATGAAACGATATGGGACATGCAGACAAAAAGACAAAACTATCTGACCAATCAGAATCAGCCGAATTCCACAACAAATATTACAACTGCTTCGTGCCCCAGGGTGACTGAAAGACCCTCCAGTGTACACACAACATGTGTTAGTGGCAAACCAGCTGATTAGACTGTTGTCAGGCTATTAAATAGGCGTTATCAGCCGCTATAAGCCCCATAGATGTGGGTCAGTAGGGGCCTACTACACCCACTAGTAGGTTTTATCATCTATTCACATGCTAGATCACCGAAAGAAGGTATAAAAGAACACTGACACTGAACATGACCTCTAGCGACTGTAGTAATTATGACAGGATCAGAAGTCAGGCACAAAATACAGGGTTTTCACCCAGGAGATCAGAGTTCGCATCCCAAGTTCGCATTGGTGAAACCAACAATCTGTAGTTGTCTTTGTGTTTGTAGTTTCTTCAATCGAAAAAACTGTGTTTTTTCCTAAACTTAACTGTTTGTTTTTTTTGCCCAAACTTAAAGAAGCCTTTTACAACATATTAGAGCTTTTTGCTTTTAACTTTCACTTTTACAACGTAGTAGGGGTAGTAGGCCCCTACTGACTCACTTCTATGGTGCTTATAGCGACTGATAATGGCTATTTAATGGCCTGATAACAGTCTAATTGGGTGGGCAAACATACAGTACATAAATGCACATATGCACACATACATGCCAACGTCCAAACACACACACTCCCACACTTAGACACATACTGTACAGTTGCCACACGTGGCCATTTACCTCCTCCAAGCTATTCATTTTACAAATTCCATAACCTCTTAGAATTTCTTCATGTGAAGAAGATTGCTGGCCTCAGATTCATTATGGTGATTGAATTCCCTTCAATAGAAAACTTTTTAGTAGAGAGAGGGAGGGAGGGAGGGAGGGAGAGAGAGTATGAAACTGAATGAGAGAGAGAGACAGACGGAGAGAGCAAAAACATAAAGAAAGAGAGGGAGACAATCAGAGGAACAGACAGAGAGTGAGCAGTCTGTCTTGCCTGACTGAGAACTGAAGGCAACAGGGGTGAAAGCTCGTCTGAGTGCCGAGAAACAAAACTGCTGCATTTTTCACCTCCTCTCACCTCTCTGCTTCCATCTTCACCTCTGTACTTAATGTCTGGTCTTCCGGGTTGTTTCTAGGATCAAGTCTGTATGATACTCAAAGGCCATGTGTTTGTTGGAAGAACTATTAGTTCCTGGAATCATTCCTCCTCTCTTCAGCGACAAATGATCTGTGCAAAAAAGCCGGAGTTTGCCACATCAAGTAGGCTAGGTATCTTTATCTTGGTAGTCTTGTTCATTTTGTTGATTATTTTTTTAAAAAGTGGTAGTTGGGGCAAGGGAGGACATTCAGGTCCCCGTCCTCCCTTGAGGCGGGACCTTTTCTATCAATTCAATGTATTCCATTTTTTTCATGATTATCTGTGATTGGCTAAAACACGTAAAACGAGGCACCAAGGGAGGTCATCTTCTCTTGGCTTGTTACCAATCAACAACCAGAAGAATAAAATACTAGCGTTAACCAACGCAACAGTTAGCTTTGTTGTGGCAGCCCTGAAGGAAGGTCGAGGGTCGAGGCCGCCTGGGGCGAGCGACAGGAGTCAGACTCCGCCGGGGAGTGGATGGAGAGAGCTCCGATGCTCAGGCCTCGCTGTCAGCTGTCCGAGCTGGACCTGTAGTGAAGCTACGGTGACGTGCGGTGTGCTCATCTGGGACAGGATCCCGGTGTGGGCAACGGACTGCTGTACGCAGAGTTACAGACAGACTTAGTGACACATTTATGCCCACCCTGAGGCCGCAGTGATTGTTTTTAAGAAATCTTGTAAGCTATTATTTTACTGCTTAATTTTTCGTTTCACATAAGAAAGTAGAGATAAGTAACCGAGGCAACTAGTGCAGTAATAATAATAATAATAATAATAATAATAATAATTTTATAGTACTTGTCAAACTTAAGAGCAAAAAGCTTAAAAGATTTACAGCATAAAAAAAAAAAAAAATCTGAATCCCATGTAAGCCCCCCTATATGTCATAACAATTATGAACATGAGAGCATATCAAGCAGCCCTGAGCTCATACATAAAATGGAGGTGCACGTGCAAAATAAGAGAAATAACTAAATAAAATGACATGACACAGTGGGTTGGTTTTTCCTCAAGTCTTCCCTAGTTTTTTGAGTCACCGGCCGCCACTGATTTGAACATTGGTTTCGTCCCGTGCAAAGATGTTCTCATCCAGACAGTAGCCTAAACACGATTTGTGATTAGGCAAACACCTTGGAAGATGCTGCTGTTAAAAAATAATGTTAGTAAATATATAGCGTGAGATTTTTTTTCCATTATAAGATAGCATACAGAGCTGATAGGCAATAAGAGTAGAGAAGGGGCTAGACAACAACTCAAATCATTAAAGTTATGTTTACATGGTTCACCAGGAGGCCCCAAAAGCCATTTTTGTTTCTCATCTTTTACAGTGTAGTCGCATTATAAAGGGACCTCCTCATGGGCAGTATGGGCAGGAGGAATGATTACAGAGACCAGTAATTCTCTCAATGTACACATGGTCATGTGTAATAAGATGGACTTGAAAAATACGAGACTGTCCTTTTAAAATGAGGCCTTGTTTATAATGGCTTACAGACATAATTAGTATACATATGTAATTTTGCTTTTCTCTGACTCTGTCTTTCTCTTTCTATCTGTCTCTGTCTCTCTCTCGCCATCCCTCCCTCTTTCTCTTTCCTTTTTTACACCAGTAGCACCTGGACCTGCACTATTCATCATGCGGATGACTCGGAACATGAATTAGTTTTCTTTTTTTTACAGTGGAAGATGAGAGGGCCAGATGGCATAGAATAAAAAAAAAGGGCTGGAAATAAAAAAAATAGAGAGGAAAGAATGGATGGAGGGAGGAAAGGAGTTAAGGAAGGAGGAATGGAGGGGAGGACAATATGATTTTTTGCCACAATATCGTCTTGTGCTCTTTACACTCGGTCTTCTATGTTATCATAGAGGGCACATGGTAGCGTTGGATTAAGGTCTTGGATTTTTTACGCCATAACGCTCTGCATTAGAGCTTTTCACATGACCTCCATTGTCGTTTCTTTTACTTCAAACAAGAAAATTGTGAAACTCTAATTAGTCTGTATAATTGAGGCCGGATGAAGCGCTGCCAATCGGAGCTCGTCTCATGCAAGGTGGAGTGGTTTTGTTCACTGGCTGTCTTTTCATGGTGGGCTGGCCTCTCTTTTATTTCTCTTTCTCTCTCCGTCTCTGTCTGTGTCTCTCCCTGCTCTCTCTTAGCTTTGTGCTCGTCCCTTTTTTTTGAGAAGCAGAGAAAAGGCTCCACTCGAGAGGGCCAGGAGGTGAGGGTTGCGTTATTAGAGCATCAATTGTGGCCAATTACAGTTGTGCGAGTGCATGCTCAGTATACCTGCTGCATGCGGTTCGGTTGTAGGAGAGACCAGCAGCGGACTCCAAACCACCAGCAGGCCTCGCCACCTCAACAACTACTTGTTTTCACCACAGACCAACAATATGCTGCGCTTATCTGCAGTCAGTTGAATGATAAACGAAAAAACGTAGGGCTGTCAATTGATTATAGATCAATATCTATATATATATACTTTATATATCAAGTTACTGATTTACAATTTATTATTTTTAATAAAAAAATAACAATTCAGTTAATTTATATTTATGTATTTTTTTGTTAAATTTAGTTTTACAAAGTTAGGAAAGCAATGTTAAAGTCAAGCCTGGTGTTGCCTTACACATAGAAGAATGATCCCATCCACACAGTGAGACATACAGCTTATTAATTAAACACTGGTACTGGATTGGTACTCGGTATCGGCTGATACCCAAAGCCAAGGTATCGCTATCGGTATCTGGACTGATAAAGTTGGATCGGTGCATCCCTAATAAGTTTATATCTCACAAACAGCACAGAAAACACAATAGTTAATTTTCCTATAGTTAAATAGTTAAGTACGCAGTTTGATTGTCTCATTGTGCAACTTAACATACAAACCTTGAAATCAGCATTAATATGACTCTAAAAAACAAATAAATCTCCATCAGATATAACTGTAACATTTTAAAGGTGCTGTGTGTAGGATCTGGCATCTAGCGGTGAGGATGCAGATTGCAACCATGTGAAACTTCTGTCATGTGCCAAGCGTGTAGGAGAGCTACGGTGGCGACGTGTTTGGTTTGTCCATTCTAGGCTACTGTAGAAACATGGCAGACTCCGTGAAGATGACCCACTCTCTATATAGATACAAGCGTCTCATTCTAAGGTAACAAAAACACAATGATTCTTATTTTTAGATGATTATACACTAAAGAAAACATACGGTCTCCTGGTTGAAAGTCCTGTGTATTGAACCCATCCCGTCTACTATACAATCTCTCTTACTTTTTATTTGACTTTATTCTTCTCTTCCACTAGCTCTGAGCGTAGCATATTAACACAGATGAGTTTACATTTGAGTCAGTATAGACTACATGGCGTGAAATGACCGCCAAAAGCAGGTACGGCATTGTTATTGCACGCGACAGGACTTTTGGAACATTTCCATTAAAGGAACAGTGTGTAGCGTTTAGAGGGATCTATTGGCAGAAATTGAATATAATATTATTAAAGTGTTCGTGTCCGAAAGTGTTGTTGAGTTATTTTGAAGTTATGTGAGTGACGTTTGTAATGTTTGTAACTTGTTGTCCGTACTTATGTTACATTGTTTACGTACGTATTTTACTCAGTTTACATACTTATTTTAAGTCCAACCATGATGTTTTTCCTAAACCTAAGTCGTTTTGTTACCTAAACCTAACTGTGGCTGTTACCGTACTTTTGTTGTCTGAACATGCACGTGATCGTTTGAGTTATCATGACACGCGGAATGTCCTTAAAATGTCCTGCTATTATTATTATTATTATACCTTCCCATGACATCAGGTAGATTTAACATACAAACTAAAAATCAAAACTAATACAACTCTAAAACACGGATAAAACTCCTTCATCAGATATAACTGCATAACATTTTAATGTAAGTGTTCTAAAAGAATATCAGACTGTAAAACCCTGCACTGACCAGTAAATACAACTGTCAACTATGGTAGCTGCAGAGATCATCCTCTGCCCTACACAACATGTCATCCACCAGCACACATAGACATTGAGAAGAAATGCACACACGTGTGTGAAAGAGCCGGTGCAATGCTGAACGGCTACTGTCATCCTATCAATCATGGTTACGAGGCCACCGCTTCCCTGCTACATTAACTTCATGACCTCTGGACCCAATCTCAATTAAATTTCTGATGAATCTATGATTCACATACAGTCTCCTGTCACCGGCCTGTCATTCAACACGTCCTTTTTTTATTTTTAGTTTTGGACCAGATGCAAATAAAGCAATAGCTCGGGGATTCAAGAGAAGAGAGGAGAGGGGAAGAAGAAAGATGGAGAAAAGAGAGGATGAAAACATCAAGGAAATGATTGCGGGGAGGTTGAGTCTGTTCGCTGCACACCAAAGGGGGTTAAGACAGGGTTTGGCTGGCGAAGACAAGCCAACAGAGACACAAAGCGCTAAATCTAAAAAGTTTCTCAGGCATTGTTTAGAATCCCTAACAAGGGGGACTGTGAACAACAAGGAACATAATTTGGATTTCCTCCCCCCCCCCCCTCCTCTGTTTTCCTTTTCCATGTACCCAAGCACATAAATAGCTATCTTAACAACTTGATGCTATTTTGAATAGGGGCTGCAACTCCCTGTGGATTTCCATGAGTGAGGCAATTTGCTGGCGAACAGGTGCATTTTTAATGCTTTCATACAATTAAAACAGAATCTACCTTCCTTCTCCCTTCCCTGTTTTCAGAGGCGCCCTCCTTTCATACTTAGGTTGAATTGATTTAGTTTGTCTAATTAAACTCAGAATAAGATGTTAATTACCTAACAAGGTCACCTCTCCCTACCACCAAATTTACCGTTGGTATCCTTTCTTCAACAGTATTTTCTTCAAGGATTCAAAGGGAAAGTAGAAGAATGGTGTTAATTGCCTATATGCTGTGTCCCATTTTTAAATTTGAACGTCTTTTTTCCCCCCTTTGCAGAACTTTCCTTTTCCTGGGTCTTTTTAAGCTGGGAGAAAATGGGGATTCATTGTGCCATTGTTCCTTTCTCTCTTGTCCTCCACTCAGAAATGATGCGTCAACTCATCACAATATGGCCTTTGTCTACATTTACCAAGTTTCCCATACTCGGTGTGGAGGAAGAGAGGGGGACTGATGGGGGACAATGGTTTGTGTTAAGAGGGAGCATGGATCAGAGATAGGCTGCGGAGTGAGTTTTCCTCAACGTAGGCCGATGTTTCACCCCGCTGGAACTATAAGTTGGTTTTCCACACCGCCGTAGCACTGTTTGCTCAAGCAGGTTGGTACAAGACAAGTATTAGAACCAAGATGATTAATAATCTCTTTGACAGTATTCTGGCCAAAATAGCACCGTAAAACATGGAGATTATAAAATATATAACACATACTTTACTGTACTTTGACGCCCTGGGAGTGAGACAAGGCTGTCAGTTTGGTGGAGATCAGGTTACTGTGAAGGCCAAAATCATATCATCATTGTCATACTTAACGCATCATTCAGTGAGCCCTCATGCACTGTATCAAATGATCTACATTTCATTTATTTATTCAGGTTTTCCTTTAATTTGTCACCCGTCTGTATTCACATTCTGACCACTTTACAGTCGGCTACTTCAGCCAATTATTCATAACACCAAGTGTTGTGCATTAGCTCAGTAGTTAATAGGGCTGCCCTTCTACCACTGTACCAAATTGGCAAAAATGTGGCGTGGTGGTAATGTCTAATACGGACATGAGCTCTCCAGTGTCCCCATGTTGGGCCAATAATGGAGGGGTTTGCCTCCTCTCACGTTTGATTGTGCTCTTTAATCAAATCAGTGAGGAACTGTATCCGCTGCACTGCAAGTTTCTCCTTCTTTCTTGGCCAGTCTTTCGACAAAATTACATTGCAAATCCTTTTATACATTTCTAAGCTGACTGACACCTTATCACAGTGGTTGAAACATCCAATCCGTGAGCTCTGATGACAGACTCTCCACACAAGAATATCCCTCAGGACTACAGAAAAGTAATCACAATAAAGTAACATTGGTCAATATTATAACCAACACGTTCTCACTCCCAACTCGTCAAATACAGCAGCTCGGTCAGTGGTCCTACGCTTCAAACATATGGCGCTCTACGTACGTCAGTTTTGCACGTGTCAGTTTCCGCTCATTACATACATAAACTGTCTTTTCAAAATAAACAACCATCTGTGTTCACAGGAAACCACTTAGTTTAGGTTTAGGCAACAAAACTACTTGGTTATGTTTAGGAAAAGATCGTGGTTTGGATTAAAATAAGTACCGTATGTTTGTTACGTACTTAAGTACGCAATGTAAGTTAAGTACATTACGTAACATTGCTTAACTTAAACTTAAACATTTAAATACAACGTCAATTCAAAGACAACGTCGACTTTTGGTTCCACACGAGACATGAACACCAGTCTCCAAGGTGAAAGTCCTGTGATAGCCGTTATGCAAATGTGTTACTTGGTGACATCACCATGCCACGAAAAGGCCAGACTTGAAGTGAGGCGTTTTAGGCATTTCAGGAGCAGTGTTTCTGTTGTGGAGAGTAACTCCCTTTGCCGTAGATGTAGAGCTTTGTAACTTTGCAGACCTTTTATGTGCACAAAAAACTATATAACACACTAAAGGAAAGGGGAAAAGCACAAAAGCCTAAAAGGACCCCTTTAAAGCAGACACACATTCATTTACTCTGAACACTTTGCTCTTGTATTTTTTGGCTTTGGAAAGGCGATAAAAGAGACAACCCTCCAAACTCTTGAGGTACGAAGTGTTGCTCTTACTACAGCAAACCACTTTGGCAGACATCAGAGGAGACATCTAAGGTCAATTATTGTCTCAAAAATATGTCATGTGAAATGAATTGCCATGTGATAATTTTAGGCAAAGAAAACTACTTTGTTGAGAGTAAAGCACCAAAAAATGTAGCTCTAAAGAGCAGAAGCAACCCGAACTTTCCACTGTAAGGGCAGTCCTAGCAGAAAGACAGTGAGGGAGATGAAGGAGTGAAGAGAGAGGAGGAGAGAGGGATCGAGGAGAAGAGGAGAAAGCAGCGGGGAAAGGAGAAAAGGGGAAGTTCAGGGGCAGTGGGGGAAAGAGGAGTGGGAGGGGGAGCGGGAGGTAAATTAGGTGTGTAATGTGAGGTTGATATGAAGTGATTGAGTGTGGTGACCTCCTGTCAAGAATCGGCCTGCTCTTCGACAAACCTTCCTCCTCACTGACACTCAGACAAACCTTCTCCTCCTCGTCCTCCCGCAGAGATTTCTTCCTCCAGATACAGACTCTGCATGGACCCGCAGATCCTCTTCATTTCCTTCCTGCTGTCTCTCAGTGGCCTTTTATATCCAAGAATAACCTGTGTTGTAGCAGCATCATATCTGCATTACATGTACTGTATAGTCCACCTTAAAGATGTTTGCTCTTGCCTATTATTAAAATAAAACACTGTTTTCATTTGGTAATTTAATGAAGTCTCTCTACTTTTCCATTTTTTCCTTCAATGTTAAGGTACCGTCAGTGAACCCAGTAATTCCTGCACAGATATTTCACATTAAAAGCCTTACAGTGGCTAAAAGGGTACAGTCTCTAACTTTGCTTGTA
This sequence comes from Sebastes umbrosus, assembly GCF_015220745.1. NCBI lineage: Eukaryota > Metazoa > Chordata > Actinopteri > Perciformes > Sebastidae > Sebastes > Sebastes umbrosus. The sequence goes on from NC_051270.1 coordinate 4,798,383, forward strand.
AGTTATTCATGTAAAACAGCTACACAAATTAAGTTTTGTCAACATTATCTTAAAACGGATTGAAACAAACAGCAAAGTAGAAGCAGCTGGAACTATTTAATGAAGAACAGTATTTATGTTAAAATGAAAAACCCAGAGTAATGAGTGTGAGTATGACAAGACTGTTTCTTACCTTGTGAGCTTTTATAGTACAGGGATCCATCCCAACAGTGTGTAACAATTAGGGGGATCTCTTGGCAGAAATGGAATATAATATTAATAAGTATGTTTTCTTTAGCGTATAATCACCTGATAATAAGAATCATTGTGTTTTCGTTACCCTTAGAATGAGCCGTTATGTATATCTACATAGGGAGCGGGTCCTCTCCACAGAGTCAGCCATGTTTCTACAGTAGCCCAGAACAGACAAACCAACCTCTGTTAACTTTTCCTGCTTGGGCCGGAGTCGATAATGTTACTCGCTCGCCGCCGCTTTCTCTCTCTCTTGCTTCACCACTCACTTCCCACGTAACCACGCACTCTATGCCCTGGCTCTGCTCCAAATGACCTATGGTAGTCTTACATCAGCTCTAGAGAGGGCCATTCTTGTTTTCACATCGGCCACCGTAGCTCTCCAATAGGCCTGGCACACAGGAGAGGCTTCAGTTGATTGCAATCTCCTCACCAAATTACAAAAACTTGCAAAAAACTCCCGCGAGATGAGCTATCCTAATCTTAACCATCTCGTGAGAGTTATGCAATTTGTGTGTTAACTTCTAGACACAACCTCATTTTAGCATGATCTCACTTCCTGTAATGTTTAAGAAAAACCTAAAAACGACAACATCCAGCCACGCCCTCAGCAATATCTTTGAGATTCAGTCATTATCAGGATATTATCTTATATAATATAATTATGCTGTACTAAACATGCATTAGAAATAGAAGCCGCTCAAACTTGTGATGAGATCACACCAGCCCTGACGCCAAATTGGGTCAGGGACGTAAAGTGTGGGGGCCAATGGCCACTTCCCCACTTCCTAACCCCCTACGTCCGGCCCCATTGCCTGGACCACACCCATCTTCGAACTCAGGCTTCATTTTGATCTCAACTACACACCTCTAAAGTTTCGTGACTGCATCTTGCCCGGTTGTGACGCTATCCTGGTAACCAAATCTGTACACAGACATGTAAACACCTGGAAAGTGCTCTAAATCTTCTTCTGTGCTAGTTCCTGCTGCAGGAGGAGTCTCCATGACTACATTTTTAGCATGATGACACACACAAAGTGAAAACAATACCAGCCACATGCTGTCGCTGGCACGTCACAGCGCTGGACTGATTTGATTGACAAGTGATTTCTGGGAAATGCAGTGCAGGAATAGCTCAGCAACGAGTGCCACAAACACCACAAACGGAAATAAAAAAGATTTTGCGGAATTCTGTTTTTTGTGCAGTCGGTACAGTAGCATTATCTCTCAGTATTTACCCCACACATCTCTCTGACTTCTCTATCTTTTCTGCACCGTACTGGTAGAATCAATCTCTCTCTCTCATCCCTTTCTCTTCACACCAACCCATCCCATCCCTGCCTCCCCTGTCCCTCTCTGTCTCAGCCCGTGTGTGTCGCGTACGCCTCCCCTTTGTGAATGAAGAGAGGAACAGAATGACAATTATCTAAAACACAATTAAAATGTGTTAATCTGATTATTTTTTACTGGATAAAGCACTCCAGTGACATTGAAAGGTGTTTAGAAATAGCCATGCGTGCCCTTGTTATAACATAGATTAAAAACAGTGTGTGTATGTGCTCAGAGAGAGGAGCCTAGTGCGACTTTATTTAGGATAAAAGGTCTTAAAAACACTATGGGACCCTGGCAGTAATCCTTTGGAGCTCCACATTTTCCATATGTCCTGGTTGGTTGGGTTTGATGCTTTTAGTCTTATTCCCTCTGTTATCAATATACTGTAGTCGAACAATGGGGGAAAATGGTAGTGCATGTTTGCAAAATTATATTATAGGAGTGGTTTGGGGCAATGGGGGAACTAAGAGAAATGTTAACAACTTGACTTTGACATTGCTGCACAGCCTTTACAGGAAAAAAATATTTTGAAACCACTTTTAATATTAGGGCTGTCAATCGATTAAAATATTTAATCGTGATTTATCGCAAATTAATCGCAATTTTTTTAATCTATTCAAAATATATCTTTATTATATATTATGATATAGTATTTAATACTCTTATCAACATGGAAGTGGGCAAATATGATTGCTTTATGCAAATGTATGTATATATTTATTATTGGAAATCAATTAACAACACAAAACAATGACAAATATTGTCCAGAAACCCTCAAAGGTACTGTATTTAGTATAAGAAATATGCTCAAATCATAACATGACAAACTGCAGCCCAACAGGCAACAACAGCTGTCAGTGTGTCAGTGTGCTGACTTGACTATGACTTGCCCCAAACGGCATGTGATTATCATAAAGTGGGCATGTCTGTAAAGGGGAGACTCGTGGGTACCCATAAAACCCATTTTCATTCACATATATTGAGGTCAGAGGTCAAGGGACCCCTTTGAAAATGGCCATGCCAGTTTTCCTCGCCAAAATTTAGCGTAAGTTTGGAGCGTTATGTAACCCGTTATTCAAGACATGGTTGGTACCAGTGGATTCCTTAGCTTTTTTAATTTCACATGATACCAGTATACACCTCAGAAAGATCGATGGCATTGATTCGTTAAAGAAATTAGTGGCGTTAAAACGAAGTTGCGGTATTGCGTTATTATTGCGTTAACTTTGACAGCCCTAGTCTATAAATATTTAACACAGTAATAAAACAGAAGGATAGTACAAAACTATGAAAATATGTGTTTTCATTTAATATTCATGAAAATGTTTCCTTAAACATACGGTTTCACTTATTTATGGTTGGGTTCACAACACTGAAACAAGCTTTGCTTGCTGTAATTAGTAGTTTCTCCTGCTCATAATAGCATAAAAGATCCTCTCCTAATGCCTTTTCAATGTAAGTGGTGGGGGACAAAATCCACAGCCCTCATTCTCTGCAAAAATGTACAGTATATCTGAAACTAATATATGGCTTCAGCAGTCTTTTAGACAAATCAAGTGGATATCTTCTAAAGATAATGTGTTTTTAGTATGAGATTTCTTCTTACAGTATTTCCCTCTAGAGCTGCAGTGAAAAAAGAGGAGACTTTGTGCCTAAAAGACTATATCTTTGGAAGATATCTGCTTGATTAGTCTAACTCAGACTGCTGGTGCCCCACATTAGCTTCAGATAAACTCTAAAATACACTTTTACACCCAAACGATGACTGTGGATTTTGTCCCCCAGCACTTACACTGAAACCAACTCTGCAATATACACACTGGATTTAGTTAAACTGTTGAACCAGCTACATTACAGCAACCAATAATGCAATGTACATATGGGTCCTCACAGTCTCACAGGCAGTTCATGAAACAGTCCCAAAATGTAATCTATTTGATTCATGTACATAGACAAGAATTTCATTTTTGTTTCATGACGCTCAGCACGACTTTCAACAACCTATTTTTCGTGCTTTGTCCAGGTGACGCGGTGTCAATTTCTGCTCCAGTCTTTTCAAAATAAAACCACTTAGTTAGGTTTAGGAAAAGATCGTGGTTTGGGTTAAAATAACTCCGGAAGTGCTGTAACTTAAGTGACAAATAAATCAACTTTGACTTGTTGTTTCACATGGGACACGAACAGCGGTCTCCTGAGCGAAAATCCTGTTTTTTGACTCATCCATCCACCCCGACCTCCTCCGTATGTGGCGTTTGCCGCTCTCTATACCTCCTGGTTCACAATTCAGTTGATTACATACAAATTGATTTCGTACTGACCATCATGAAAAAAATTTGAAATTCATGTCTATGTACACATATCAATTGTAGTACCGCCGTTTGGCCACTACGAAAATTGGGATCAACGACCGGCGCTCTTCCTGGGGGCTTGCTCCAACCGGCAAGAAGGCTCTCAGGAAGTGACGGCGTAAATTACTGCTCAGTGTGTCCGAAAAGATACATACCACCGTTTATTCACACAAAAGTATGTTGAACGACACCTATTGAGTATGTAGTGCGTAGTATATGATTTCGGACGAAGCCCCTTTCTTCAAAAAAGGGTTCTTCAGAAGCAAATGGTTCTGAGTAGAACCCTTTGGGAACCCTTATTTCTAAGAGTGTAGTCAAACTTTAAAGCTACATGTGCTGTACGTACAGGTGAGTGTGTATAAAGTCCAGTTACAAGCCTCATCTAACCTCCATCACGCTGCAGCGGAGTCCTCACTGTTTCCCTGCCGTTGTTCTCCCCTGCCTTGCTCTCCATGTCTATTCACACCTTCCTCCTCCTCTATCTATTACTGTATCTTTCCTCTTTCTCTCTCCCCCGCCATCGGCCCCGTTTTCTCCCGTTTTCTTTGCCCTCACCTCCCCTAGTTCCCCCCAGCTCCCCATCACCCCGTCCCCCCTCCTTTTGTATTTATTGCTGTATTTATTTCTGCTGAAAAGCCAGTCTAGTTCATTTGCTAGTCGACCGGGCAGAGCAGGGCTCCTATTCTTAGGCTTTTATTAACATCATGGACTGCACAACAGCTACAGAATCTATTATTCATTAAGTGTAACCAATATAAAATTTAAAACAGTCTGGGCTTTTTTTTTTGTGGAATTATGTAAGGTCAGCATAATTTTCTGCCTATTACTAATATCTATATCATCTTTTCCTTAGTCAGCTCTATTTAAATATGCAATCATTTACAGCTTTTGACTATATGTGTGTGCACACCCAATTTCCAATATTCCTCTAGTAGACTTTTTATGCTGACATCAATGGCAAGCTATTAAAGACAGTATTTCATTATTGGTTCCTCTTCCCCAGTGGTTATTTACAATCCCATATATACTAAGCACTGATATTAAAGGAGACCATTTTAATGAGGTGCTATCTGCCACGGCAATATGTCTTTCTCCGAATGAGATTGTGTTTAAAGATTTTATCAAGAAATGGCTGTTCGGCAGGGTTATGTTTTGTCCATGAAATATGCATTTCATATCTCTTTCATTTCATTAACATAATTTAATTTGTGCTTTGCATTCTGTGCATAATACATATTTGATTTACAAAACAAATATTTCCATTAGAAAATGAATTTCATGCACGCAAAAGGCAGAACTGAAAGATGTATTGTAAGGAAGTAAGAAAGAAAAAAAAAGGGAATTGTATTATCTTTGACTCAGGGAAAAAAAAAATATCATTGGCAAGGAGAAATACACTCAGTAGATTTCTTATATGCGAGTGTGTGTGAAGGAGCTTGCGCGTGTTACTGCATGTGTGCGGACACGCCGTGCACGTTCGTGTAGACAGTATGTAAATGTGCATTACAGAAGCAATGAAAGCTGAGGGTATATTGCATGGAGTTTAGAGCAATATAACACAGATTGATTTACATGGCCTGCATAGGGGTCTCTCCCTGATGTTAAGTGCACCATTGCACTTAACATCAGAAGAAGCACGCGGACCCATTTTGAATCTTGATTTTGACTTTTAAGAGTGAGACCAGCCATATGAGAGCATCCTGTAGGGAGAATATACGGTGTCTCAAGCAGCCGTACATCAAAAGGGCTTTAATTCTTGTCTCCAAGGTGTGTGCTCCATGCACGGGGAAAGCATCTCTTTCAAAGTGGCCATCTTTTATGCCTCTACTTAAGAGATGTTTAGCTCCTCTTCCTCTTCCTTTTTGGCCACCAGTGGGAAAGCCCTTTGGTATGATGAATTATGAAGTCCTCCCCCTCTCCGTTTCCCTTTCCTTTTTCCCATGGAACACTGCTAGTTTTAATTAAAGCACTTCACCTTGCTTGTTTAAAGGCTATCACGAGCCCCATGATAACTTTGAGAGTGTGCGAGCGAGAGGGAGATGGAGCGCAGGGCTTTGGATAACACAAAGCATTTAAAACCGGCCCTGGCGAGTTCATATTAATTTGGCTTATCTCTGAGAATAAAAAAAAAAAAAAAAAAAATCCAGGTAGAAGTGAGACAGATCCCGGGATTTAATGAGCTCAAAATGTAAAGTCAATGTCAAAACACTTCTTTTTTTTTACCTCCTTAACTTTATTCCTCTCGTGGTGGTGGTGGTGGTGGGGGGAGGACTTGTCTAAGCTAAAAGCCAAACAGTAAGATCAGTGTTTCAGGGGTAACTAGTATTAGCAGGGATTTCAGGCTTGTTTGACACGCCGCGTTGAAGGAATGGCTTAAAATAGACGGCGGCAGGTAGAGGAGGTACGCGGCAGGAGAATGAGGGGGAGAGTGAGTGAGACGGAAGGAGAGAGAGGGAAGGCTAATACCTGGGCTTCACTCCGCTTTGTCGCCCACTGATAGGAGAACGCTCGGAGGATGTTACCGCTTTTCAACCTAATCGCTCTTTTCTATCCCCATCTCTCTCTCCATCATTGACTTATTTTCTATCTCTGCCTCAGAGTCGCTCTCTCTGATTGTCTCCCACCCCTCCCTCTCTCTCTCTCTCTTTTCAAACACACCTACCCACCCACAGTCCTCCCTCTGAGGTGTTTGCCTGCCCGTCTGGCAGGAGCTAAGTATTTGTATAAGTCTGTGACAGGTGCATGCAAGTTGACGGCAGGTGGGGATGGATGGTGGAGGGTTGGGTGTGTGGGGGCGTACAGGAGTTGAGGGAGGTGATAGCATCACAGTTCTCTGTCTTTTTAAGGCGGTGGGTGAGTGTCTCAGGATGACTCTTTTAACATAAGCCTCTTCTGAACTGTAGTTTTAGTACTTAACACCCCACTCTTCAAACCAAATCCCAAACGAGAGGCTTGAGATTGGAGTTTAAAAAGAGAGAAAAAAAAAGGTTCTTGATATCATAATACGTAACTTTTGCAGGCTGTATCCTCGGCGTAACAGTGCAGGAGGGTAGCACTTATTAAGCATGCACACAGGGTGCGAAGAGCCTGTTATTGTATTGATTTTCCCGATATAGAGTGAAACCTCATTTGTTTCAGTGCACAGTGCAAATATGTTTTATTCTTGTTTTGCCTCATATAAATCATGCAACATGCATTTTCCCTGCTGTTCCGTTTTCTTGATAAGGCACTGTTTGTCAGGGCTGTAAGAGATCTTAGTCTTTCCATTTTGCAGCAGGAGCACATCACTTGACAGCAGCTTCTCAGAAGCCATTGTTCACCGCCGCGACATGTGACTAAATACATACTGATGACTTCTTCACATTGTGATCCTCAGTTCAGTTCAGTTCAAAAGTACTTTATTCTTCCCTTAAAAGCCAAATCAAGGGGAGTGTGAAAAGCAAAAAAGACCACAACTAGAATATCCCTAAAGGGACTGTATGTAAGAATCCGAAATTGCTTGTTAACAGCGACAAAACAAAATCAAAACAGTGAGGCGACACATGTCAGCTAAAAGCACAATATCACTCTATATTTCAGCTGCTTGGCAGTAATGTTAGCTGACCAGACGAAGGTCTCTCCATGAATCAATACTGATCCTAGTGTTGGCTTTTCCTGCTTCAGCCTCCCGACCGCGGCCGCGGTTGGAGACGACGTTACTCTCTCCGGAACCCAATCACTTCACTAGACACGGGAAACCTCTGTTTGTTAACATGTCTCATCAAGACCTCTCATCAAGAGGTCATGTGACACATGTCACATGATCTCTTGATGATTTTTAATTTTCCCTCATTGCAGTTTATACCCTGATGAAGACTTGTTGAGTTGAAACGCGTCGGTTACAGGCAGCAGGTTCTGAGAAGTGAAGCCAATGCTGAAGTGCCTTAAACCTGCATTCTTTCTAACAGCCAGCAGGGAGCGACTCCTCTGGTTGCAAAAATAATTCTGATTGTATAGAAGTCTATGAGAAAATGAGCCTACTTCTCACTTGATTTATTACCTCAGTAAACATTGTAAACATGAATTTATGGTCTCAATCTCTAGTTTCAAGTCTTCTTCAATACAGCATGATGTTCATTTAGTAAATCATGGTCCCATTTAGAGTCAAATAGACCATAAAGCAGGGGATGCTTTAGGGCGGGGCTACATTGTGATTGACAGGTCGCTACCACGGCGTTGACCGGTCTGGGTGTTGTCTGTGAAAGGGTTAAAGTTGTAAGACGGAAAACACAGTGTGTTTTCAGTTCATAAAAGTTAATTGGAACATTTTGGTCGCCTAGAAATGTCTTCACTTCTGGTTCCAAAAAAACAAGATTGCAACTGCCAAAATGCCGGACTCGAGGTTTCAAAACCATAGTCCATGAACCAGTGTCGCGCTGATTTGCGTTTCCATTACCAGTTTTAGCCGAGTTCGGCCGCGCCACAACCAAGATGAACCATCTCCGGAGTCAGGCCAAAGTGCACCGACGCGCCTCCAAATGGGTTGCAGTGACGTCTCGCCTGCCGCAGCCAACCTGTGATGACCCACCTTATCCCCCTCAAACAAGCATTTGTTGCGAGACTCAACGTCTGTGCAGGAGACCAGAGAGAAAGACGTTGTGTGTGTGTTTACCTCTCTGTACTTTTGTAGCCTCTAACTGAATCTCTGTGGTTTGAAGTTTAGTTTCTCTCCCTGTTTGCACTTTCAGAAACCTGCTTTATTTTGCTGTTTTGCTTTCAGCTGTACAGGAGTCATGTTGCATTACTACTGATGAAAAACCTAACATTTCCTTGTTTTGCTACTTCATAATAAAAGCTTTTAAATTACAATATAACGGGGGACTTTTATTGTGAAGAAGTCATATGAAATTAAATAGAGTTCATAACCAAATTAGCAGAGCTTTGTTCGCGGCTATTCTTCAACTTAGAAAAGTCTACCAAAACTGCAGGGAGGAAGCAGCAAAAGTAACACTTTTATTGTGAAAAATATAGGAAATGAAATGTGTTAATCCAGCCGTTCCTTTAATCACTAATCAAAGCAGGTAGCCCTGTTGTAATGGAGACGCGACTCTGCCATGCTAAGCTGATGTGCCGAGTCGAACCGAGTCAAACCAAACCAGCACATGTGTATGGAAAAATTATATTTCTCACTTTTTATTCTACATCAGCTCTGAGTGTAGCATATTTACCAGGATGCGTTTACATTGGAGTCAATACAGACTACATGGAGTACAAATGACACGCTAAAAGCAAGAACAGCGTTCTTATTGCATGCAAAATAACTTGCGATTGCCGTGTTATCCATACGTCATTTAGTGTGACCGGGCAGTAAAAGTGCTTTGGTATTTAGGGAAGAGGTCATCTTCAAACTAAACCAGTACTCTCTCTTTACCCCCTCCAACAGTGTTACAGACCTACAGTACAGTACAGTACTGTGGGTGGATGGCTTGTTTTCCATCAGAACCAACATCTAATCTATTCATCTTCTGTTAGGCATCCTGACTACTGCACTTGTGCATATGAAGTAACGGCAGTATGGGCATTACGTGCAGACCTAACCAGCTGTAGATAAGCCTCCAGTCCTGGATATTTGTGCGGCTGCAGACACCACAGCCCGCCAGCTAAATAGGCTAGATGGGAAGTAGCTCCTCAGAAAACAACACATAACAAACATATCCCCTTCCTCAAACAAACATGTCCCCGTCTCCGCATTATCACCTTAGCCTGAACAAAATGCCTCTCTTTGCTCTCCTCCGGATCCATGAGCGCAGGTACCTCAGCTTGTTTGTTAACATCAACACCAAAGAGAGGGAGAGAGGGAGAGAGAGGAAGGGGGGGGAGAAAAAAAATCAATCTAATACTGCAGAACTATCAGATCATATGAAATTATGGATTCTTGGTCTGAGCATTCAGCCCTTGTCTGCCGAGCTGTGCAAATCAATTCAAACAGACACAAAGAGCAAACACACGCCGAACGCCACAATAGGAAATTGAAGCGAGCAGAGCCTCCCTTTTTAAAATATGCCGCTACATATTTGTTTTGTGGATTACCATTCTGAAATGAAATTTGAACAGTTACTTAAAATAATATGCAAAAGATATTTCCTGCTTTTTTTTTTATTATTCCTCTCCTCCATCCCCCCGTCCTCTTGTTTGTTGGAGGAGAGGGGAGCGATGGTAGAGGCCACAATGTAAACAGACACACAGAGCTGCTATGATGCTGATTATGTTTCCAAAACATATTTCGAGGCCTTATCCCCATTGCAGGGAGTATTGAGTATTTATCCTTCTTTGTTTCCATATTGTATTGCTGGTTTCTGAAACATTTATGACGGTATCTGAGGCGCAGTAAAAGAGGGGGGGGGGGGTTGGATTTAAGCTTTTCAAGGAGAGAAATCTGTGTCATGTTAGGTGCAACATTCATTGACATCGCCTGTTAAAAGGCAACCTCGCTCCCAGGTGGGAATCTCTCGTATGAGTAATATGAAGAGCAAATATTGTGAATCAACGGCTTTAATGTAAGTATTCTTCTTGGTGGCCTCATTTTCAGCTGAGCCCCCCCCACTATCTCCTCTTTTTTTTTTACCAGTTTTCTCTGTGCAAGATGTTATATCAGATTGATGTCCCTTAATTGTATTTCATCTTTGGTGACACCTGAGCAGAATACGTATTAGAAATGCTGTTTGGAATGAAATCAAATTCATGCACCCACTCAATACACTCACTCAATTGAAGTGCCTTTTTATGAACCAACAGTATCACGTTGCAAAGAGAACAAAAGGCCTCTTTGGATTATGTTCCACTGAGCTGCCTTTACACTCTTTTAAACCCCTCACCCTGTTATATCGCTGCCTCCTATCTCCCGAGCTCTGTACTGTTCCGCTGTAAAGGCACTAAAAATTTATGTCCCACACTTCTTCCTCCCCTTACTGCTTTTTAAAGGGACATTGTCCTACTTACCTACCTTTCAGTACTTCAGCACTGCTTCGTAATGCCCCCCCTTTTCCCCAAGGAGACACTCCATCCTACCTTTAACCCTGCTCTACTGCTTTATCACATTTTTCATCGAAAGTTTTTGGAACCACAAAAAGTGCTAGCTGGGAAAACAGATCAGCATAGAAAAGAATAGTGTTCCTACCTGGTTGTATTTTGCTTCAGATGTGGATGATCTTTGCTGCTTTGTGTCTTAAGTCAAGTTCACACTACACGACTTTCAACTTCATCAGATCGCAGTACTGTTCACGCTACACAACTTGCTGTCTTGTAATCGGGAGTCTTGAAGTCGTTGTGGTTTTCACACTACATGACTGACCGGCGACAGGAGGTCACACACTACGAGTTCTTTCAGCAGGAGGAATCCCCGATGATTTTATCACAAAAACATGCAAGAAATACAGGGTAAATGATGTGATACCATGTGCTGTTGTCTGTAGGTAGGCACCTCCCTTTAAAGTCATTTTAGACATACTTGTGATACAATGAATAAACTTAAACTTTAAGATACGTACCATGGGGACCCACAGCAAATTTTAGGTTAATCTGGCCCCGCTGTGGGGGGACACTACATCGGTGAAATGGCAAAGAGACTGAATGAATATCACCAAACCAAAATCACTGATAGCATCAAAAGGGAAAAGGTCAAAGGTCATCTGACCAGGCATTCAGTGGAGTAAGTACCTAAGAATTGAAAGGATGAGTGTGGTGATATTCTTATTAACAAAAAATCTCATTAGTCAAGTATTATGTGTGTATCCGGAGCCCAATATAGCATATAGTCCTCTGTGCCATAGAGCTCCGCTTTTATCCAAAAACGATTAATAACACATCCATGAGTCACACAGTTGCACTGGATGACATGTTCCTTCATTACTATTGTAGTGTGTGGGGACTTTAGGATCCGGGAGATCCATTGGGTTGGTAGGAGATGATAGGTGTGTTAGTGGGTACTTGAGACAAAGCAGGCCTCGTTATATGAGGCACACACGGAGATCCAGCGTGAGCGAAATGCTACGATTTTATAGTGTCATATGTGAGGTTCAGATAGTGAATTTACACCTGTGTATTTCTCTTGTCTGTTTAAAGGGCCACTGTGTCAGATTAGGCCATTTTAGATTCATAAATTCTTGCCATGACTTTGTCGAGAGACGGGATAGACCACACATTGGTCCCCAACCAATCACGGCTTGCCGTCTTTCACGGCATGCGTGATGTCTTTGGGAAGGAGGTGCTCGGAACCAACTAACGGGAACGAGAATAGAAAAGAAATGTAAATAATGGCGTCCAAAGCCAAAAAAAAGAGGAAAAAAAAAACCGCCTATTGATCAACAACAGGGGACATGATGGAATTCGTTGTGGCAGGCAAAAAAATATATATATTCTAACATGCTAGTCTTTCTGACGGAAAAATGTGAGGCCCAGAGATGTCGCATTGTCGCTGTTGTCGTCCACTGTGGCACACCAAATGGGATTAAAATGATCGATTGTTGAGCCTGACGTCCTACATCTGCCTATAATCAGGCTGATGTTGTGTAGTCTGAACATTAGGAAAGCTGGTTACAGGACCAGTGTGTAGGATTTAGTGGCATCTGGTGGTGAGGTTGCAGATTGCAACAAACTGAATACTCCTCCGCTCAGCCCTCCCTTTGCAAGTGTGTCGGAGAACTACCGTGGCCTTCAGGTAACGTAAAAATGCTAAAGGTTCTCTCTAGAGCCAGCGTTTGGTTTGTCCCTTCTGGGATACTGTAGAAACATGGCAGAGCAGCATGGCAGACTCTTTGAAGAGGACCCACTCCCTCTGTAGATATGAAGGGCTCATTCTAAGCTAACGAAAACACAACGATTCTTAGTTTCAGGTGATTATACACAAATATTATATTCCATTTCTACGAATAGATTCCCTGAAATCCTACACACTGGACCTTTTAACACAGCCCCCAAATATACAGTTGTGGTAATGTAAGGTATCATAGGTAAGTCATAGTTATTGAGGTCTAATGTCATTCCGCAGGATGTATTATATTGACTATGACTGCTGGTATTTTTAGGAATGCTGAGAAATGAAATGAAATTGCCTAAACTGGACAGAGTATCTGAGAATCCCGGGGAATAGTATATTCTGCTGATGTATATGTCATTTATTATTCATATTTTTGACAGGGTTTTCTTTTCATAATCTCTTTAATCTCTATAATATCTGTGTAAATGCTCTTTTTTGACAGTTCTGTCTACTTTTATTGGTGTGGATATGAGAGCTCCTCCATGTATACCACTTGGCTCTGCTTCTATCCTCTGAACTTATAGAGAAGTGCCTTGGGAGGCTCGTTATGACGGTGCCTTCTTCTCTTTACAGTGTCTTCTTTTGTACAAAAGTTGCACTATTGGCTCTCATTTTAGTGCTCAGCAGCACACCTGGTGCTGAAAGTAAAATACTTTTAGCTTTAACAAAACGTGTTACACTTCAAGTAAGAGTCTCAAAGCTAAAGCACCACAAAGAAAAGCTGCTAGGTAAGTATAATCACCGTGTGAGGGCTTTCATATTGAAAGGGAAAGCAGAGGGAGAAGGTAAGAGGATGTCAAACTGATGGGGCTGTTTAGTCGATTTCATGGTTGTGTGAGCTTTTGCTCAACCTGTTCCGATTGATGCTGAACTTGTTGCTCTCTGAAGACCCCGTTAAATTAAATACAGCCTAGACTGGATACAATGAACGCAAATAATTCACAAAGTACAAACACATAATACAGAAATAATTACAAAATATCCTGGTGTTGAGGCAAAATGAGTCTCAAAAACTGAAACTTCTCTGACTCATCAGTTTCTCTTTATCTCTATCGCCATCTGTAATTGGTACAGATTTAATAAAGAGGGATTGGCCTGGATTCACCTCATCATTTAATGTTATGAACGGTGTAATATTTTAACTGAAGAAGCAGACAGGATCACACGATACTGTCATGATCAAACTTTGGGTTTTTGGGACACATTCTAACTCCCAACTCATCAAATACCGACGCTTGGTCAGTGGCCCTCTACGCTTCAAACTATGACCCCATAGGAACCCCTCTAGTGTCGGTTTAGGACTGTCAGGGACAGTGTGTCTGTTTCTGCTTGTTATATATATATGGTCATATAAAAATAAACTTATTTGCATAATGTCTTTTCAAAATAAACTTCTGCATTCACAGGTTTTTAGGTTCACTTACGTAATAAAAATACTTGGTTTGGCTGAGGAAATGATTGTAATTTGGGTTAAAATAAGTATGTTTGTTACATAAAATAACTACATTTGTTACATAACTGGCGTTATTAAAGTACGGACGTTACGTAACAAAATTATGGTAAAATAACTTTTCACAAGGGACACGTATCCTGGGTGAAAGGTGAAACTCACAGACTCGCTCTTTATACTACGTTAGTTGCTCTGACCGTCTAATAATGACATGGATGGGTTTACATTGGAGTTAGTTGAAAGCCTGGTGTGTGTGTCATACCAACCCGTTTGCAGGAAAAGGTGTATAAATGCCACGATAATGTGCAGGGTGTTTAGCGTGCTATAAATGCGCCTTTCTTGATTTCTGCGTGACATTTTTACGCCTTGTATCCTGTACTGACTGCAATGTAAACGCATCCACGTATAAATGCTACGGTAAGAGTTAGTGATGTAGTATAAAAAGCGAGAAAGACCACTTATGGTGTGCAGGTGGGGAGGTGGATGTGTCCAACAAACACAGGACTTTTAACCAGGAGACCGGTGTTGTTTTGTAAGTTACATTCCGTACTTGTTTCCGTACATGTTTTACTTAGTTTATTTACTTATTTTAAGTCCAACCATGATGTTTTCCCTTACCCTAACTAAGTGGTTTTCTTGCCTGAACCTAATTGTGAACATTTGCGTGGCGTACAAATGACATGTGAAATGCTAAAATGCGTAGGCCTACTCCTGACATGTGGAATGTCCGTGTAAGGCTGTGGTATTTATACACCTTCCTGTGAGACCGCGTTGGTCATACAGACCCTAAAAGGTGCCTCGATACCAGACGCCAAGGGCCACTGTCCAAGCGGGGGTATTTGACAAGTTGGGAGTGAGGATGGGTCGGTTTTAGCACCTGTAGTAAAGACGTGTTTAGACTGAACACAGAGCATATTTTTTGTTTTAGTGCAATTGCGTCAGCAGAAAGAGGTTAGACGGTACAAACACATGCAAATTTGCTCTATAAGCTCAAACTAGGACAAGTTGTTTTTGGTCAGTTGTGATATAGGGTCGTTGCTAGCCATCATGCTCATTTTAGGCAGTGAAGGACCCTCATCATAGGAGCACCCCATAGAAAAACAAGCCAGTGTTAACCGCGTGTTCTCTCTCACTACATTTTTGTGTCCATGTAGTGTAACATCATTATCCTCACCATCTTCCTTCCCCCAATTCATCAGCTTTCACCCTCATCTCCAACAAGACAAAAAAAACATGGGACATGTCTTTTGTTGCCCTCTTTCTGCTCTCTGTTTTTCCTTGCTGTGCCCCTCACCCTAACCACAGTCTACCCCCATCCCCCCCCTGCCCTAAGAGCTCTGAAGGGCACCCAGGTGCCCAAGAGGTCGCTGTAATGAGCACTAATGAGCCCATTGACAACCTCAGTGCAGGCTGATTGGTGCTGCAGGCTCTCACCATGTGCTTTACAGAGCACTTCCTGGCACCGGCCGCCAGCCTGCTGGATCCCTGCCCTGCCATGCCCTCCATATGAGCTTAATGTGGTTACAAGAGAGTGGGTAGTGAATCTTTGATGCTGAAACTGAAAGGGTCACACATCTTTCGTCGCAAATAACCGTGCTTTAAAAATGTTTTGTTAGCAGCTATATCAGTGCACATAAAAAACATGCTTATGTGTAGCAGGTTGGGGAGGCGAGTCGAGTTAGACGATCGCCTTTTGCTTCCATCTGCTCTCCTTCTCATTTGCATGGGCAACATCAATACAGTTAAATCAGTCATGTTAACCCCTTACCATTCAGCTCTCTTTCTTTAGAGGTGTAGGGGACAGACGGATGTTCAGGGGGAAATAAATAGTCAGCAGTAGCTGTCACATAGAAGTGGTGTACATCATCTGAAAGCTGGGAACCTGAAGATTAATTTGAGATGCAGCTCAGCACTGTGTGTCAAGTTGTTCTAGTCATTAATAAGAAATAAAATCTAATTATTAGATTAATAAATTAATCAAAATAAATTGTGAAAGTGTATAAGGGTTTAAAACATTATGATCAAAGTATATGATGGTCATCCCCATGCTCTATTATGTCTCATAAGTTGTTGCAGCAATTTTTTGGTTCATACCATGTGTTACACAGATTTGGTGCTAAATTTAACCATTTTCTACACCTTGAAAATTGATAAAAATTATCAATAATCCCTCCAAAATACCACATTAAGACACCAAGACCTTGAGGAACACCATAAAAAAAGCAATGTTGTGATTTGTTTTCAAAAACTTTTGACATTTGGAGATTTCTGTGGATGACAACCCCCTTATTGTCAATTTACCAAGCCATCCTCTGAATGCCCTAGTTCTCATGAGGTTATCGTTGCCCACGTGTGCATGACGTCAGAGCTAGTCGGGATCAAGTCGGACACAAATCTAACCGGCATGCATTGCGTGGCGATCGGGGGTGATCGATTCTGCGCAGACCTGGCTCATCTCGAACGAGCCTATTGTCAGCCCTGTGAGTCACATGAGTCGCTAATCAGTGAAGTTAACGTCAACCACGACCGTTTCCTAACCCTAACTAAGTGGTTGTGTTTCCTAAACCTAACTTCCTGTGAAAACAGAAGTTTATTTTGAAAGGACACTATGCATGTAACAAGCGTATATTGACACGCCGTCCCTGGTCCGTCCAAAAGTAACGCAAGAGGCCCGTGCGTCGGTCTCCGATGCCGAGGGGCACTGACCAAACGGCGGTATTTGATGAGTTGGGAGTGAGAATGTGTTGGGACATAAGGACAGAAGAGACGAGAGTCTTTTCTCTTATTCATGTAACTTTTGATAGTTTCTATGTAGTGCAAGTGTCACACAGCGGGTGGTAAAAGGTTTAGCCTGGCTTTTTCTTTTTCAATACATATTTCTTGATACGCACCTCCTGTGTAAAGTAAAATACTTTTTGTATGTATTTTGAGGTTCGGGTGTTCATTGGCTCCATGAGGAGATGAAAATAGTTCAATAGAGAAGCAGCTGCTGAGAATATGGTCAGATGAAAAGATCATAAAACAGGATGCATGCGCAAAAAAAAAGCCAGAGTTATGCTTCAACAGGTAAGCTGAGCAACAGGCCAATCTCTCACAAACTTTGCGTATTCCCTGAAGTACCACAAGCATGGAATCCACTTTATTAGCGCTCGTCAACGTGGCCGGTTCTGTGCTCTGAATTTGATTGCTCACGGATGTCCCACTGTAGTGCTTGTCAGATGAGGGATATTCCTCTCTCTCCATCCCTCCACTCCTCCACTCCTCCTGTCCTTCCTGTCATCTCTGTGGCAGCAGGAGACATCTGGACGACTGTCACGGTTGACACGGTTGGTTGACGAGCACTGACAAATCCCCATGGACCACGGGAAACAGGAGGAGAGGACTCTCATTGGTGATGATGGACTGTGTGTGTGTGTGTGCTGGGAGTGTGTGCGTGTGCTGGGTGCGGTGTGCGGGAGTTGTTTGTAAGATGATGGTAAGATTAATAGTCCCTGTTAAAGGAATTTATATTATCATTATATGTGTTGATCAAAGATGTTTCATGGACACATTGTTAGAAACTGATTTAATGTACCTGTAACTAGTTTAAAGTTTTTACCTTTGGAAGAAGCCACCATGTTTTGCAGGATGACTGTTACAGCTTGCGTCCTGATTGGCTCCTCTCGCTGAAGGAACACTGAAGCATTTCATTTGTATTCAACATGTTTACTTGGTGTTTGTTAAAGTTACTACAAAGAGTTTTTAACTGGTTATGAAACAGTCTCAATTTTGTACGGACACCTCTATATGACCTACATGAGTAAACGAGACCATCAGAGAGAAGATTGGTTATTTCTGGTTATTCTTAATGCTTGTCATCGGAGCCACCAGGTCCTATTCTGGAAAAATCTGACAAAATCATGCAGGTTCATCAGAAACTCCTTCAGCTCAGACTCAAGCGGGGCTTCCGGCAGCGACCAGCCCACCACGGACAGACCCAGATCCGGAGCTCTGGCTGGAGGTGGAGAGCTCCGCACCTAGCCAGGAGCAGAGCTTCGCCTCGCTGCTCACCTGGTCCTGCAGCTTTTGTCCACAGGGGGCGCCAAAATCAACCCAAAATGAAAGTTAGTTTTGTAACTTTAAGGAAAACATGCGGCGGCAAGGTATAGAACTATTATTGCTGACACTTTTCTAAATGACCTCAAATACATTTTAGCAATATATGGATAACGCTAGGGTTGGTAATGTCGAGAAACCAGAGAGAGTACGCTAGATTTTAAAATGATCCAACCTAAAAAACAACTCTTTTCCGGTGAAAGTAGCTAACATCACTAACTCCAAAAGTCCCTAAATCCAGCGCCAAAGTCGTCAAATCAGCGACACTTTTTATACTACGTCACTAACTCTTACCGTAGCATTTATACGGGGAAATCAAGAGAGGCGTACTTATTGCACGCTAAACGCATTGCGCTGTTATCAGCCAAATCCACCTATTAATGTTTATTGTGCACCTATTGTCTCAATAAGTACACTTCATTATGTTCTGAATTGTTCCATTATGTTTTAGTCAAAATATATTTAAAAACTAAATTATGAAAACTCAGATGGGACACTGAATTGTTGATTACTATATATACACAGCACAGTTTGTGTGTTGCTGAAGAGGGGTTAGTTTACAAGAAAATCTATTCATACAAACCTTGGTTTGGAGGCTGATTACAATGCATAAATGTTTGAAGAAAGTATTTCCATCCACAGTTTATTAGGACGATTTTTTTTGTCTGTAGTCTGCGCCATGGGAGCGAGATGTTAAATTTGCAAAATATGTATTTTTATTGTCCGACTCGATGGGAATAATGTGAATTCAGAAACAAAGTGGTGGAGGTAGAGCTGCTTTGAGTGGATCCGAATGAAACCCTCCCCTTGTCGATTAACTGAAATACCCCTCAAAGAAACACTGTTTGTCATTTATAGCCCGAGGCACAGAGTAATGCTGTATAAAGTTGCATTGTAATGACATATAGAAACGGTGATTACAGCCTAATTCAATTGCTCCCTAATCTCATTTCCATAATGGCCTTTATTTGGAACCTCAATTTATTGTTTTCCCAGAAATCATTATACAATTTAGCCCTTAAATCCATTTTGAATATGCGTGCCCACTGTTACAGGCAGGCATACGAAAAGCGGCACACATAAATATCACCTACACTAATATACAGAACACTGTGAACATACAATACATAGAGAGACACACACACAACAAAATCTCACACAACACATAGCAGTCATAGAAACACACACACACACACACACACACTGATGGCATTATGGTAATGGATAGGCGGGCCCAGCTGGTATATCTGGTGGCAGCAGTGTGAGAAAAGAGGAGGGTTATAATGTGCAAATATTAATGATCCTGGGTTTGGGACTCTGGACACGCATGCATCTTTGTGTGGGTGAGTTTATGTGTGTGTGTGTGTGTGTATGTGCGCGCGCATGTGTGTGGTCAAGTGCCAGAGGGTGGGATCCAACAGCCTGGATTTAATCACTGGGACCCCTCTCCATAAGATGACTATCATGATCTGCCAGCTTCACTGAGCTCCTCTGATATGTCTATCCCTGGTGACACAGCTCGATCTGGGCTGCGATGTTTGGCCAAGTCACCAAGATCACCATAAGTCCATGGTAGGCATCGGACCAACCCTGGTCTTAGAGCTCGAACGCTGCCTGTAACCCCGTACAAAGCTTTAGTTCAAATAACCCACAGTCCCTGCGCGGGGGGGGGGGAAGCTGAGCTGCTCTTCGAAGGGTGTGTGTCGGGGATTTTCAGCGACTCTGGGATGAAAGATCGTCTTGGTACTTTTTTCCAGCGTCTTTGTGCATGACAGAGCTCGGTGTATGATATCTGCTGTGCAATTTCTACATGGATAACCTGCTCTCTCTCCCTCTCTGTGAGGCACTGTGAGGAGCAATCATGCGAGACTGATTCCTGTGCTTTCTTAAGAGGATATATAATACAGTTCACCTCTGCATACTTCTGCCGCCGAGAACCTTTTGAAAAGACTCTTCGACGGCAGCCACCAAGGAGGATCATGTTTTATAGAATGGAGCAAAATCAAGCAGAACAAAATGAAATAATATAGAAAAAGAAAGGAATAGAATAGAAAAGAATAAAGGTTTACTGCGATATTCACTGCTTATCTTTTACACTCAGCTGTAGCACTGCTGTGATGTTAACTGTCATTCCATGAAAGAATCAAAGTCAGATGATAGATAGATTACTGGCCTGCTAACCGACTATGGTAACATTTACCATTGTAGTAGAAGTTCTATGTATTATTATATATATTTGATCATGACATGACAGCTGAAGTGAAGCTTTGGAGTGCCCCATGCCGGTCTTAAGGGTGGATCATTGATCTTACAGGGCCGGGCGTAAGTGAACATGTTTGATGTGACGGGCTGCACAACATGTTGCAATCTAAAAGATGTGAGAAGCTTCTTTTACCCACGGATGCCCATAACATCCGTCTCCCAAAAGACCTGCAGAGTTTATTTGCAGAAAACCACAAAAAAAAACGTCAACCTTATGTTATGATCATTGTGGTATTGTCGCCCGGACGTGAACCACATTCAAGAGGTTAACAGCCAAACACGCAACTGCCAGGTTATGCTAGAAATTAACTATTTTATTCGCCATGGCGTCCAACCGTGCCGGAAGGCAAAAGAGTTTCTAGGTGTTCTGAATGGCCTCACTTGAAGGCCGTCTTAGAGAGGGGCCAGATGCAATAACCGTATAAACACAGGGATAGCTGTGCAAATGCTCGGACCGTCTCTCCTGGAAGGCATTCATAGTGTTCTGGGCCTTTCAGACAGAACGCGGCTTGCACTGCGTAAGCTGCTGGGTTCAGCGCACATCGCAGTGCGCTGCGCGCAAAGTTCCACCACACTGTACCTCAGGCGCAGCGTTCTGCGAGCTGCACAGCAGAACCCATTGTTGTACCGTGCAAGCCATTGGAAATAATGGGTTTCAGAGCGCAGTGGTGCCGTTGGCGCCCAACTCGTCACATATGGACGCTTGGTCAAGACCCGTCCCTTAAGTTTAGGCTACAAAACTACTTGGTAATGTTTAGAAAAAGATCGTGGTCTGGGGATAAAACTAGTATGCTCGTTATGTAACTTCAGGTACGTAGCCTATGTTATCTACATAATGTGAGTACTTTACGTAACGTACTTGCATAGCTTAATTAAGTCTGTGATGTTTCACATAGGACACAATCAGCGGTCTCCTGGGTGGACGCCCTGTTTGTTTGACCCATCCATCCACCCCGTCCTCCTCCCTATGCGGACTATGTCGCTCTTTATACTAGGTCGCCTGACTTCCAGAGCAGTTGCATTAATATTGCCACGGTTGCGTCTCATACAGATGCTAAAGGATGCCTTGTGCATCGGTATCAGACACAGAGTGCCGTGTCAAAACATCTGGGAATGCAACCGGACTGGGTATCCACGTGTCTTCGTAGATCTGCAGTTTATTCGTATCGTTGCAGAACTACATTTTCAGCCGTACCGCAATAAGGTCAACCTTCCATTGTGTTCAGATTTCTATACGTTGTCAAGACATGATCGACATCCTAGAGATAAACAGGCAGAGCAGGACAAAAGCTATGCTGGAAAAAAATAAGAGAAAGACCAAATGCAGACAGGCAATTGATAGTTTCAAGTCTAGTATGGACCAGGATCTCAAAAAGAACCCCCGACAAACAAGTGATATTACCATACACAGACCTTTGTGATGTTTGATAAATACCATCCAAGGTAAAATAGAGTGAGTTCACATTGTCCTCCAGCATATTTGATCAGAGATGGTTACAATTAAACATCCTGGCACATTCCACACACACACAGCACAGTGTCACAGACTCAGGCACTGCTTGGCCACCAGACGTGGGCCACTGTTGCTGCCGATTGGTTGGAGTTCTGTCAGATAGCCAAGCTCTAATGGAAACGCTACAATGCAGCCAAAGTGCGGGAATCATTTCAGTGATAAAGTTATATGTTCAGCCTAGAACAACCACTGGAGATAATGTTTGGCCTCATTATAATTCCCACCATGTTTAAACAGGCGGCCGCAGAACGCAAACAAAAGCAGATGAAATTTGAAAAGTATTATCAATATTGCAGATAGTGGATGCCCTTTCCAATCACAAGCTGCATATCTCTCACGGCAAATATATGGTTGAGTAGTTCATTCATTTCTATTAGGCCCCTTGTATGTTTCCCTGTGGCTCATATATATTTATGCAGAATTGATGAAAAGGCCAAACAAGCTACCATTAGATATGGGTTGAATTCACTAGCCGGGCCGACGCTAAAGGTACATTTAAAAGGCATTACTTTGCGGTGACGGATCTCTCTCTTTGTTCTGCTCTTTCCTGGGGATCATTCCTCATGCGGTCTCGGCCACAAGCCAGCTTTGTGTTGCTTTATAGTACAGTAAGTGTATGCAGAGGTGTGTGTGTGTGTCTGAGAAAAGGCAAGAGGGAAAAAGAGAAAACAAACAGTACAGTAGCTGCATATATGCATGCGTTTTCATGTAGTCCATACTATATTTGTATGCAGTATTTACCTGTATGCATGTGTGGTTCTCTGTTTATCCGTGCATGTGTATGTGTGCGTCTGTGTGTGTGTCTGTGTGTGTGTGTGTATGCATGCATGTGTCTTCTTTTTACACTGCAGTTTCCACTATGCACGCCACTCCATGTATTCTTCAGCTCTGTTAATAGCTGGCTGCTGGAGCAAAATAATTGTCATTTTCCAGCCAGTGGGTCTAAAGTCATACAACATAATGAAATGTATAAAAAAGAGGGGGAAATGGCAGACAGGAGGCATGCTAAATCAAATGTAGAGAGATCTGAATAATTTAAGGCACAGGAAGGCGAGAAGAGGAGGAGGAGGTGCAAATGGAAAGATGGTGAAAAGTATCATTTAGGTTGACAGCGCTATGTGCTAATGTGTGTGCATCTATGAGGGCAGTGCAATATCCAGGGTAATGGTGAATAGAGAAATAAATATGAAAATAGAAGGAGGGGGGGGGGGCTGTGTAGAGTGATCACCGCTGGCTGTTAAGCAAGTACACATTTGATGACTTTGTTCACTGATTGATTGATCAATCGATCGGTTCATTCTCCTGCCCTCTGTTATCTCGAGTCTATATCCCTGATGGCTGCTTTCTTTCACTGGCAGGTGTGTCTGTAACTAACACATTAACTAACCAGGCCAGAGCACTCAGTGTCCTCTGACAGCCTGTCATTTAAGCTCCACAGCCACAGAAAGGTAGAAAATAGTAGGGGGGGAGGGCGGCAGGGGAGGGAAAACAGAGGGAAGAGAGGATGGGATGAACATGTAGAAAAGAAACACGGGGACAGACAGAAAGATGTGTGTTCCCAACCTGTCAAATAAGGCAGCTTGGTCAGTGGCCCTACGCTTCAAACTATGACGCTCTAGGTACGTCAGTAAGGAGTCGATAACATTACTCGCTCCCGTCGCCGACGTTCTCTCTCTCTTGCTTCACCACTCACTTTCCCCACACACACACACTCTACACACTGGCTCTGCTCCAGAATGTTTTTGCATCAGCCATCGTAGCTCTCCAACACGCTTGGCACACGGGAGCGGCCTCAGTTGGTTGCAATCTCCTCACCTCACCGCTAGATACCGCCAAATCCTACACAGTACAACTTAACTTACGTAACTTAACTAACGTACGTAACTTGAAATAAATCAATGTTGACTTTGGTTTTGCATGGAACACCAGTCGCCTGGGTGTTTTTTGATCTGTCCATCCACCCCAACTTTCCAACCCTGACTTTATTGCCCTTTATACTACGTCACCTGACTTCCTCCGTTATTCCCGCCAAAACTACGGCAACGTAGAGCATCGTAGTTTGACCAATCTCGGAGCCCATTGGATATTGGTCTGACTACGAATAAGCCTCTGGGAGTAAGGGGCTATAATTCTGGGGTTAGGGTGTAGCCAGCAGATATTCGGGCCAAGACTTCCTTTTCCGTGCGCTGCTCATTGCTCACAGTCCGAATAGCAACTTCAGATACGAGACTGGAGTTGGAGCTGAATGACGACGTCTACGAGCCGATCGTTTCAGAAGTAGCCAGTTTACTAAGCTAGTTTTAAACCAATAAAAAAAGCTAAATCATCGTGAGGCGATAGCCGGCGGGTTTCGAGAAAGCCTCTTCTGCTCTCCACACGGACTGTTTACCTGCATTTAACCAAAGCCTGCTTGAACGTGATTGGTCAATACTACTCGGACTACAAACGAAAAAACCAGAACGCTTCCGAAATCATGTCCCGTTGATTCTGCACATGAATGCAGAATCTGTTTATAGAGATTATAGTTGGACGCGTAGGGCCACTGACCAAGCTGCCATATGTGACGACTTGGGAGTGAGAGCGGACTGGATGGGGGGTAATGAGGGAGGCATTGATGGGCAGTGAGGATAGAGAAGGAGGCTGACCTTGTACAGACGGCTGACTCAGACACACACACACACACACACAACTGGGGGATCTTGTGGATTAGGTAGGCAGATTCAGGTTTCTGGGCAAAAGACAGAGGTAAACAATATTGAATACTTGGCCATCTTTCTCTCTGCTTTTATCTGTTTTTCCTTCTCCCTCTTTGTCTCTCCTTTCTCTTTTTTCACACACACACACACACACGCACACACACACGCACACACACACACACACACAAACACACACACACACACTCGTAAATCCCTGATTACCATGTTGTACACCTGTCCAACATTATGAGGGTATCTGGCACAGACTGCAGTTGTCTCTAGAAAAGGTACAAAGGACACACACTCACGTGTACGCACTACCCTACACACACACACACACACACACACACACAAATATGACTACGGACACACACTTTCTGCAAGGACACAGTGTGAATGTGTGTCCGTTTGCACATTCATCTGAGCATGTGCCTGATTACTGTTGTGAACGCACATGTTTGTGTTCACATTTTATATATGTGTGTGTGCCGTGTGTGTGTGTGCCGTGTGTGTGTGTGTGTGTGCGTGTGTGTGTGTGTGTAGGGCCTGCAGAGGCCTGTCTAATGGAGACACAGTTTTATTGTGCGTCAAGCAGGCAGGCAGACAAACAGTTTGCCAGTTTTTCTGGAGCTGAGCTGGGCTGCAGCTGGTGATGAAGTGGAGCCAGCATGTAGTCAAGGCTGACATATACCATCCACTGGTGACAGGAGCGTCAGGGATACACGCACACACACGCATACACGCTCAAACACACACACACACACACACACACACACCTAGCTACACCTAGTAGCAAAATATATCTTTTGCAGAAGCATAGTTTAGATTGACTTAAATTAGAAAATACTTTAAAAAGGTACTCAGATGTTCAAATGTGAGAATTTAATTATAGATAATTCAGACTGAGTTTTTAGGATCTTTTGAGGTTATTACAACAAAAGGTTTTATATCCCGGGGTGAACTTCAGGATGACCCCGTTAAACGGTAAATCACAGATGGTGTTGCTTCTCATTCCTCATATGGCAAACATAAATCTCACACAAGTCAAATATAAAGCTTAAATGTCGAGGCTGATACCGTATTATGAGCGCTGCCTTTGCATGATGAGTTATTAGTTCTTCCTCCACCTTGCATTAACTGGCTTTGAGGACGGATCGCGGCTACAGTAAATTTGAATTCATTAAGTATTTATAAACTTTTTCTTTTTTAAAGTTTATGAAGATGTCATTATATATATATATATATGTATATATATATACATATATATATATATATATTCTGTTATATTGATATAAAACATAACGCTGGCTGAATTAGGATTTGTATATACATAATGAGGAAACTGGAATTAATATTGAAAGCATCTGCAAAACATCTTAACATATTGCATTTATTTAGCGTGACTATTGTTCCATTGTTATGTTTGGGCAACTCAAAGCACTTGATTCAGGTTAGGAAAAGATGTTGGTCTTAGTTAGAAATTGGAAAAGTCACCACAGACTTGACGCACAAGACAGGATGCATTTAAAAAAAATAACCAAAACCACCCTCTCTTTGTAACCTTGAAGGAATAAATCAAATTTGTACTTTGGAGAATACACTTGTTTGCTTACTTGTCAAGAGTTAGACGAGAAGATGCATTCCACTTTTCTTGGCCAGGTGCAGTCACTTCCTGGAGTCTTGTCTTCACTGTGAGATTGCAAACATGTTGTTTTTACACTTTTTTTGTATGAATTAGACAAACGACATATATCGTGTTAATTAGTGAGCTTTAGAGGTGCTGGTAGGCGGACTCTGTTACCTTTCGAAAGAGCCAGGCTAGCTCGTTTCCAACTATTTTCAGACATTAGTCCTAAAATAACCGGCTGCTAGGAAAACAAACCCCAGTCTCCAGTGTCAAAGTCCTGCTTTGCGTGCCCAAATGTCCACCCCAAGCTCCTGCCTACGACTCATGTACAATATAAGAACATCACACTTCCTACATTTGAATATTTCTGCCAAAGAACATAATCCAGACGGAAATTAATTTGAAATAGAGGTGATGTGGTATGTGTGTGTACGTGTGTTAAAGTCAGAGGAGGATGCTCCTCTTCTATTTTTCAGAGGCAAGATGGAGATCAAAATATAAAAAAAAAAATAATCGGTTGAAATAAACCATGAACAAATCTTACTATCATTTGTAAAATATTTTTTCTCTCGTCTTATTGAAATTCTGATTAAAATGTTTCAACAGCGACACCTGCAGGGGAGGCAAGAAAGTGTTGGTTGGGGCCAGAGGAGGACGGGATCCACGTTGGTCTAACGCTAATTTCCAAATTTCATCGTCAGTTCTCTACCACTGTATTGTACGTGAGTTTGATGAACTGGCAGTAAACTGAGAGATAGATTCATACAGTAGCAGATTAGAAAATTATTATATCTTGCAAATTGTGAACCACTTTTAAACACATAACTAAAATATTATATTGTAGCAGCCCTGAAGGACTGTAAGCTAACGGCAATAATGAAGCCAACACAGAAGTGACAAAAACTGCAGTTCTTCGAATGGCCTCTTGAGGCTCGCTCCAAAAGCGAGTAAATCCCCATAAACCACCATGTTAAAATGTAAAATAAACATGTTTACAGCCTGGTACAAAACAGTTTTGGTCTCTATAGCTAATATCTCCGTTCATGACAACTGTACGGGGGTGAATTTTTATATAACTTACGTGTTTAAATTATATTAAGCCTTAAAAGTTTGGCATAATTGAGGGCGTGGTCGTTTTGAGTGACAGGTGGATGTCATACCAGGTCAAGCTGTTTGCTCTGCTTCGTCACGCCTCAGCTCCACCGACGATCCATCTCTTTACCCATTTTTTGGATTAGTCGTGAGTTAGGCTGTGACGTCACTGCCAGGATGGCAACGGCTGGAGCCGCCCACTTAGAGCTTCACAACCGCTCTTCAGAAACTTATGGGTGATGTCACAGAGACTACGTCCATATTTTATACAGTCTATGGGCCCAACGTGCTGCTGCTGCACTCCACTCACCGGGAACTACATCCCCGTATGGGCAAAGGACCGCTGCACGGCATGGAGGATGTTTCCACTGTAACGTACTGGGGTGCTGCGTTGGACTGACAGGCTTCTAGTCACACAAGGTTCATTCCCATCCAGAGCCTGCGGTGATTTTTAAGAAATCTCGTAAGCCATCTTAATTTCTTGTTGAATATAAAGTAGAGATCATAGGTGCTTTCAGGTAGAACGTTGGCGATAATGTCTATATGGCGTCTAACATGTTGGACCTTTATCCAATCATAATCGACCATCGTGTAGCCTAATTCAAATGAAATCGAAGTGTGCTGACATCCAGCCCGATACAGTTTCATAATGAGCCCAAAATATTTTTCCACTTCTCAACGGTTGGGGTCCGCGCAGCCGGCTTGGAATGGCCCAGGGTGAAGGTGGCTCGCTGATCCGACCGTGAGTTTTACAGAACCCCTCACCCGGACCTCGCCGCCTCCCGGGGCCATGGAGTTCTCTCTGCACAGTGCGCCCTCTCTCTCTGCGGGGAGGGTCGGGACGGGGCGGACTGTCCTCAGTGCGTCAGGGGTCTGCAGCGATATCGGCACCCCACCCGACCCGTCTTGATTAAATTGTTTACTAGAGCACAAAGCTGTTTACAATGTGCAAAATGTTCTTCATAGATCTAGCCTCGTAATCTTGCCTTCAGAGTGCACCAGATTGATGGATTCTTCCGGGGGAGCATGCTCCCGGACCCCCCTAGAGGGCCTGAGGTTTACCCACCACAGTCTCTCAAAATCCTGTGGGAAACATTGACTTACATTATCCAAAGCTGGAACCCCCAACTTCAAAACTCTGGTGTAAAATAACATGATGCCGTCGGTTGGGAAGCCTCCTCTCCTCCGCAATGTTTTCAGTCATCAGCCGCCACTGCCTAAAGTAAATTGTGAATTATTAAAAACGAGAAACTCTTTCGTTAAATCGTATTTCCCCTTTTGTCCCACACTCAGACCTCGATAGTGACCATACAGTGAAAAGCCGTTTCTTCTCCGGTAGCTGCAGAACATTTCAAAGAGAGAATCAGAGAAGACAAAAGAGGTGGAATCAAATGATTATTCCTGCTAAATATGTGACTGTGTGAATTACAGAGCTACTTGGCTCTCTCAAAAATAGTCCCAATAGGCTTATTTGAGATGAAAGAGGGGGTTGGGAGGGTATTGTCACTTGATTTTTTTTCTTTCAACAGTGTCTTTGGCAAGGCAGAGCTAACAAGTAGGTCCAAAAAAACGATATCAATTGTTAAATCTAGGAAAACTAAATTTAGTTAAAGTCCTCAAAGGGCGAATACTACATTTAAATCAAGTTATCAGATTACTGGGTAATTTATTGCATCTGATCGTGTCCAAAGATTTCACATCCTCCTGACACACAGTTGATCTATTTCACCCAAACAAGCCGTAATGTTCCGACAAAAGCTGCGTGTGCAGTCACTCTCCAACACGAGGTTATTAGCGTGATCGACGGTGTTGATAGCAGAGGAGGGAAATTCCTCTAGTAAAGAAGAGATAAAAAGGATTATATGGATGCCATAACTCAGGCCATCTGTTACACATGTCTACAGTATGACCAGATATATACCACTCGGCTCCTGCAGTGCTGCAACCCACATGCATGCTGTATCACCATAAGACTGTTTAGTGCACGCACACTCACACACACACACAAAGGAGTCTCCTTTACAGGCATTTTATTTTGGTTAGTTCTCAAACTGTATTTTATTTTAACTTCAAAATAAAAGCCAAATAGTAGGTCTATTTATTTACTATGGACCATTTCAGAGTTGTTAATGTAAACATTGCAAATGTGTTTATTTCCTGTTGCAGTGGATGTGAATGACACAAGCTGACAGGAAGTAAACATGGACCCAAGCTGTCGTCTAGCAATGCAATTCTGTTGAAACGGTCTATATCAACACACAATTTAAAAAAAAAAAAGTATTTTAAAGTTATTATAATTTCTGTGTAACATTTTATTTTTTCATAATTTTTTTTTTTAACGTAATAATTTATTGGAAGTAACATCAGGTGTACAGAAACATACAAATAAATAAAAATAATAAATAAAAGCAAAAATGTAAATGATTTTCCATCCATATTTTAATATTTGTCCTCTTAAGCCCCCTCCCACCCAACCCTTACCCGCTGCTGATGCAAAAAGGATAAAGAACAAAAAAGAAGTTACATTTAAAAAAAGAAGAAAAAAAAGTATAGAAAATAAGATAAAAAAATAATAAATTCAAATAAAATAAATAATAATAAATAAAGTACACATTGGCAGTAATAATAATTATAAGATAAATCCCAAACTACAGATAGAATAGGCTGATAAACTTTACATCAAATACTCAATGCTTCTAACGAGATGCGTTCAGTCGTCTCATACGTACTAAGCTCAGTGACATCAAGTAAAAAGCACCATGTACAAATTAACTGTTAGTGGTCATTTCTGTTTACATAAGTCAAACTTTATGATGTCATACATTTTAGCTGATGACATACATGTCATATGCCATAAGTCTGTTAGTTTGCACAAATACATACGTCCAATTAAAAATAAAACATAAACTACAAAAAGTACAAGTCAGTCAGTCAAAATAAGATAAGAGGAGCCTCCAGGTATAGTAAAATTTCTGTTTGTCACATTTTAAAATGGCAAATTATTGTCATATAAATATTTAATTATATTTAATCTGTATTTAAATCACAGAGAAATATCATCCAACACCTCTATGGCTTTTTGGCCTCTTTTAACTCACTGTAAACGAATGTATTGTATGGTTCATTCTCACACACCCTTACTTGCCAACCCTCCCGATTTTCCCGGGAGTCTCACATTTTTCATTGCCCTCTCCCGGTTTCCTCCCGGGGTTACAATTCTCACATATTTCTCCTGATTTATGGCAAATTTTCACACCTTTTTCCCCTCTTGGTTATCACAACCAGTTTCTGGTACTATATAGTGTATATAAGCCTTACTGTTTCCACCCGGACAACAATACAGCTATACCAAATGTTGTTTACTGGTGGAAGAGAGCTGCACGCGGCTTTGAGCTGCGCTCGCCACACATCACAGCGTGAAGTGAGGCTTTGCTGGATGCAGCGAAAAGCTGTCGTGGTGTGGCGCAAGCTATTGGAAACAATGGGTTTCAGCGCGCAGTGGTGCTGTTGTCGCATTGCAGGGCTGACTTAAGGCATAGGCCATATAGGCGGCTGCCTAGGGCGTCACCTTCTGGGGGACGCTGGTCGCCCTTTAAAAAATAAATAAATATTTTTTTTATTTAAAAATATTTTTTGGGCACCCTTCCTCATTTTATGCATAATGCACATATGAATAAATAAATAAATAAATACACTTTTCATCTGCCTGGCCGCACTAATTTGTCAATAAAAGTGTAAATTGTAGTGAAATTGACTAAACACTTTTAAGCCAACAATATCAGCGTCCAATAGTTTATTAATATTGTAATAAATACAGTTATTTATGAAAATAAAAATCTTAATTTTTTGTCTTAAAACCCTTGTGATGTCTGATGTGTGTCGGGCACCAAAAGGGCTAGAGCCGGCCCTGTCACATTGTGTCTGAAAGGGCCATCAATAACTGAGAGACGGAAAGAGAAATGGAGAGTGCTAAGAGAAAGAAATACTCAAGCAAGGGCAAAAAAAATTAATGGCTGAATGAGAACTGATGAATATTAGTTTATGCCAAAGATTCACTTAAGTTCATGCCAGAGGGGCGAATTATTCTGTATTATTTCCTGAGAATTAAGAGTAAAATTTGGTTTCAAAATCGACCCTATTTTTGAGGTCTCAAGGTTAGCAAGTATGCTCACCCCTCTCATCAACGTCCCCAGCCCCAACCTCTTCCTTTAGGCAGCTGTTAAAAAGCTCCGATATAAACTAGATTGTTATATCTAATTATCTATCTAGCGAGCCAAACCAAAAGCTAAAGATCGTGACATTTTACCGAGGAGTTGGTGCGGATCAGAGCTAAAACGTCTCGCCACCTAGTAGTCAAAAAGTGATCAATAACAGCAGACGCAATCTGGCAGTGCGGTGACACGGCCAGTGTCACCAACTGGGAATATTTAGTAAAATAGACTAGTAATCAGCCACAGTGAGGGGGAATTATCATTATCAGATGCAGAGGTATCAGTTGGCTGAATGAAACAATAAGCTTCATGTGGTTGCAATTTGAATGGAGATGTGAACTGTCTGGTTGTCTGTCATCCGCTGCTCCTTGGGTGTTCCTGCAGATCAGGGAGAGAGAGAGAGAGGGAAGGAGAGAGGGGGTGGGGGGGGAGCAAAGCAAAGTCCTGTCCAAGAAGAAGTATTATGGTCCAAGAAGTATTAGTTCTCTTTTTAATTTTAGCAAGACGAGGAAGTCGGAATTCAAATGAAAGAATCGGTTTCCATCCAGCTAATAGTAATCCATAATCCCACCGACGTGTCTAAAGCACAATGTGGTCGCTGTGATTAACGTTAATGCCTCCCCTACTCAATTTATTGAAATGTTGGAATGAACACATTTGGTTTGGAACCAATGCGCTGGCTTGTGTTTAAAAAATGTGGATGGGTGGGGGTGCAGGGGGAGTTGGGAGGGATGAGACGAAAGTGATGGAAACACTGTGAAAGTGAGAGAGAGAGGGGAAGAGAAAAGACAGAGGAAGTTAGAGGAGGACGGAGTGAAAAAAAAAAAAGAATCAGGAGCGGATACGGAGGAGGTAGGGATGATTTCGGGAGAAAAAAATGAGAGATTGAAGAAAAAAAAATGGAGGGCTGCAGTGTACAAGCGGAGGAGAGAGAGATGAGATGGCTGGGAAGAAACAAAATAACTTCCTGGGTGAAAATTGGTCCACCCTGGTCTCATTTTAAGGCTAGCCTGATGATTTTAATTTCTCGAAATGGCACACTTTGCAGACGGACACAAAAAAAAAAAAGAGAATGAGAGCAAAAAAGAAAGTGGTATTAGAATAATTAAACGCTGGAAGAGGGTCGCAGTTTCATTTTCAGCAACACTTCAAATGAATTCCTGTAATGATCCTGAAACCTTGAAAAGGCAAAATCCAATCAAACAATATCTACTGGGCTTCATTTTCTTTGCTGGGGGAATGACCCCTCTTTGTCAAAGGGCGAGTCGCGGAGAATGTGGGTCGCCATAGACATACAAATGAAGGGCGGACAATTTGGTCTAGTTAAAGCTATTATGCCTACAAGTGCGTGTGTGATAATGTGCGCGCACGCTCCTGGGAACACAACTTTGTGTGTGTGTGCGTGCGCCTGCAAGCTTGTGCGGGCAAGAAAGGAGAATGATTATCTGTGTGTTTAAGCATGTGTGTGTGTGTGTGTGTGTGTGTGTGTGTGTGTGCACTGCAGCTTTAACACTTTGTGGCTGTGATATGACTCATTGTAAATGATGCCATGGAAGGTCAATTGTGGAGATCAAAATGGCTGTTGATGGAGGGGAAGGGAGAAAATGTGTCATGTTTTTCCCCCTCACTGCATGCCGCCGCCGCCGAGGCATTTTTGATTTAAAAGAATAAATGGATCTGCTCAGGGTTATTTCTCTCTGACTGGCGCCGTCCAAAATAACACCCCTGGCCCATATTTCTTGGAGGAGCCTCATGCCTTGCACCCATTGTTTTTACTCCCTCCCCTACCTTTGACCATTGGAGAGGTAATCAGGCATGAGTGCCGTGGATTACGGCACGAGTGGATGAGCAGCTGCAATGCTCCAATGACCTTTTGTCACTCATTACTGGACCTCCAAAAAAGAAGGGAAAAAGGAGAGAAGAGAGGGAGAGAGAGAGAAAAAAAAAACGTAAAGGAAAATGCAAAAAATGAGGCCTCCTCCGAAATCTTTAGGGAATTCAGTTCAGTGACCGTGATGTGTTATTGTCTGCCTCGCCTTACCCAGAGCAGATGTTAAATGGACTGATTGACAGACAGTCATAATCTGGTCTATGGGAAAAGATGAAGAGCGGAAAAAAAGAGGGGATGGTGATGGAGAAGGTGGAAGAAGAAGGGTAAAAATTAGAGGTGGGGAGGAAGCGGTAGAGGGTGATGTAAAGGAATTGTTAAGCCAAGTTGGAAGAGAAAGCACAAGTGGAGGGGAGGAAGGAGGGAGACAGGAGGAGTGTGGGGAAGGTATTTACGCATTGTAATTGCGTCACCACCGGAGGGGGCAGTCTCATACGTTTGACCTTCGGGTCCTGCAGGTGTTTATCCCCCCCCACCCCCACCACCACCACCACCACACACACATTACAAGTGTCTGCTCCCCTCACCATAGAGGAACATTGCAAACATTACAGGCATTTGGCAAGACTCTCACGCCTGTTATAAAGTGCAGCATGCAAGGCCAGTTCTGGCACATATATGCACATAAAAAGACACACAAACACAGTCTGGGACTTGTGCCAAACTAACATAAAAAAAAAAATCAGTACTTAAAAAATAGGGTGGTGCTCTTCGTCTGATATCATCCATGCAGATGCTTCGAAACCTTCAACCTCAATGCTAAAAGCAATTCAGATGTGAATATTGAGTGATTGAATGCGTGCCAGTAAAGAGGAGGAGGAGGAGGAGGAGGAGGTGGATGAGGGCCCCCACACCACCACCAGCACCACCACTGCCCCCCCTCCTAACCCCCCAATGAAATGGTTTCTCCCACAATTAATGCAGTGCACCTGTGATGCTCGATAAAGAGTGCTGCACTGTGCACAGGTGTGGAACATTAGTTCTGGGGGTGTTCCTTGAAAAAGACAAGCTTCTGCCTCTCTCCCCTGTAATAACACACTATGACACACACATTCACCGGTGGGGTGCGCACACACACACACACACACACACACACACACTCGCACACACACACACGCACGCAATCAGCATAGGAAAATTTGTAAGGAGGGGAAAAAATTAAGTGTGCTGATGCTGTGAGAAAAGTAAAAATATGTAAATGAACTTGGTGCCAAAGAATCAATCCTGTCATTCACAGCGCTGCACACATCAGAGCTCAGGTAACCAACGTTGAATGTGTGTGTCCTCGTGCACGAGGGCATCTCTGCCTGTCTCTGTTTGTTTGTGTTGAATGTGTCTGAAAGTGCGACACTGTCTCAATGCAGTTTGTGAAATAGCCATGAAATTTTATCTATTTGATTCGACACGAATTTCCCTTTTTTCGTGACGCTCAGCACGACTTTCAACGACTTATTTTTTTCGTGCATTTTCCTAAGAATGTCCAGCAACACGTGACGCATGTGTCAATTTCCGCTCCAGTCTTTTCAAAATAATTCTACTTAGTTAGGTTTAGGATTAGATTAACTTGGTTAGGTTTAAGCAACAAACTACTTAGTTAGGTTTAGGAAAAGATTGCGGTTTGGATTTAAATTACACAGGAAGTGCCTTAATTAAAGTACGAAAGTTAACGTGACACATAAATCTATTTTGACTTCTGGTTTCACACGGGACATGAACACTATTCTCCTGGGTGAAAGTCCTGTGTTTTCGTGACACTCAGCACGACTTTCAACAACTTATTTTTTTTGTTTATTTTCCTACGAATGTCCAGCAACACGTGATGCACGCGTCAATTTCTGCTCCAGTCTTTTCAAAATAAAACTACTTAGTTAGGTTTAGGAAAAAATCGCAGTTTGGGTTTAAATAACTCCAGAAGTGCTGTAACTTAAGTACGGAAGTTACATGACAAATAATTCAACTTTGACTTTTGATTTCACACGGGACATGAACAACGGTCTCCTAGGAGAAAGTCCTGACCCACCCATCCACCTCCACCCTACGCCACTCTCTATATTTCTCGGTTCACAACTACATGGATTACGAATTGATTTCGTGCTGACATCACGGAATTTTTTTTAAATTCGTGCCTGTGTACACGAATCAATTCATTAAATATCGTGACTATTCCATGAACTGCTGTGCGACTGCATGACCGTGGGAATGTGGGTGCACGTAGAGGCATTGTTTGTGTTTGTGTGATCGAGCCCATGTGGAAAGTGGGACAAAAGTGCATTGTAACTCACTGTGCTCTGTTAAAGCCCCTATACTTCCATTCATAATCTCTGTAATATTTAAGTGAGTATCAGTTATGGGCCATCATAGATTGGATGTAAATTTCAAAGAAGATCTCTTACAGAGGGGGGAAAAAAGATTGTACTCTTAGAATTCAACTCTCTGCTCTAAAGAGAGAGAGAGAGATGGACTGATAAAGACGACAAGAGATACTCAACCCTAGAGATAGACCTTTGAGATAAACACAGTAATAGACACATTAAAAGGCAGATGCTGAGGGAGATAGAGAGGCGCAGCAATGAGAAACGTACTAATAAGTAATGTGCTTCTCTTTGCTAATGTCTATTTTGATGCTCTTAGCTTAACCCAGTCTCTAACTAGGTCATTAAGTAGCCTACCAAACACAGTCCTAGATAATCCTTTAGAATTAAGTGTGTCTGCATGTTCATGTTGAATATTCAATAAAGAGTAAATATAGCTTCAATACACTGTGCTGGTGCTGTTCAAAACTGTGAGCAATAATGGGCGCATGCGGTTTTTAATTATTGCTTTACGTTGTAGTGAAAGAGCATTTTTGAAACGAAAGGGATCCAAATATGTGTGTGGATGTCTTTAAAATGAGACTAGTATTTCACAGTATAACACAGTATTTCTCTTAAAAATGAAAAGTTGAATACTAGTTGCGCCATTGAGCAATGTTTTGATGAGTGGGTTCTTTTCCTGTTTGGATCAACGCAGCTAAGCAGTGGTCTCACACTATTCCACTTACCGACAGGTGGCAGTAACACACCAAGAAAAGTAGCAATGTGCCAGCAAAATGCCGTGAAGAAGACTAGCAAACATGGAAACACTGCATGATTTAAATATTTATAAATTTCGACTCTGCAAATGTTTTATGAGAAAAGACATGCATGTGTTGGGCCTCAAGGATGCACACAATGCGTATTGGTGAGAAACAATGAATGTAAACCGAATTTTGTTTTGCAGAAAACTCCACACGGTACATTTAGAGCAACTGACTTGAGAATCTTGGGAAATGAAGGGGAGTTTAATTTGCTGCTATCCGTGTCTGCCACTTGTGGCCACAGCAAAAGTTACACTGTCTTGTTATACATATTTGTGTTCTGTACGTGTATACCAAAATGATCTCATTGGAAGGCGTATAAATAGCACGCCACATATGTTATGTCTACGCATTTGAAGCTTTTCGCATCATTTAACACGTCGTTCTCATTCCCAACTTGTGACATACGATACGGACGCATGGTCGCAGATTTAAACACATGGTTAACGTTGTGAATTCAAACAAAACTACTTGGTTATGTTTAGGAAAACATTGTGGTTTGGGTTCAAATAAGTATGTTTGTTACATAAATTAAGTTACAGAAGTTAGTTCAGTAGTCAACTTAAATAAGTAAAAATAAGGACATTTGTTACATAAATTAAGTTATGTATGTAAGTTGTCAATGTAAATAAGTCAAAGTAAGTAAGTTTGTTACGTAAATTAAGTTATGTAAGTAAGTTGTCAACATAAATAAGTCAAACTAAGTAAGTTTATGTTTGTTACGTTAATCAAATTACGTACATAAGTTCAGTAGTCAACGTACTATAAATAACGGTTGACATCAGGTGTCACATGGGACACGAACAACAACGGCCTCTTTATACTACGTCACCTGACTTCTGGAGCACCTGCTGCATGTTATTCATATGCCATTTATAACACATGGCCAAAAGTATTAGTGCCATATTAGTTGTGTTGCTTTATTAGATTGCATGTAATTTAATTGCAATATATTAATGCAGTATAGGCTATAAGCTGTTTTAGGATTGCAAATACAAATAAACTGCACTGGGACTCCACCCCCGTTTTCTAGCCATATACTGACTAGACGGCTGACCAGGTCCAACCCCTTGTCAAACTCAGATTTCTCTTAATACACATCTACAGAGATACAGGAGGAAAATTTAATTTAATTTAATTTTGATGATTGAAAAGCTGCAGCTTTCCAGAAATGTGACAAAAAAAAACATATCATAGTATTCAAATATACCAGTGGCTTGAAAAATGACACTATTTAGGATAGGACCCCCTCAATCACGACCTCAGTAACAACCCATAATGTGCTGTCCTTTCATACTCGCAATCATTTTGAAATGAAGGTCCTCACAGATAGGTCACTTATGTTGAGGATGGGTGTGGGTGCAGCTGGTTTCTCATCTACCTGGAACTTAATTGATCCATTAATCGCTGGGATTGGTCACAGAGTGAAGACACCTGCTCTCCCACCTGGGTTTCCGTCAGCTGGGACCATGTACCGATGTCATTTCCAAAAGCCTGTGTGTTCCCAGTTTTGATGTAGGAAGGGTTTTATTTCAGGAGGTTCACTAGTTAGTAAAAGAACAACCACAACCATTATTAAATGTGTTCATGCTAAAGCAGGACAACATACAGAAAATATTAAATAATAATCAAGTAACAAAATATATTACGGTAATGGTTGTCATGTCATAATCACATTTCATTTGTGTATTTTATGTATACTGAGGAGGATAACATTCGACTTGGAGTTCTACTTTAAATGCCAGTAATCATTCTTTGAACAGGTGTCACATTTTTCAAATAGAAATATCTCATTTGGTTATAAAACACTTCCTTTATGTTTTCATAGCTGAAAATGAGTTCGGTGCCTCAGAGCTACATCATTAATTATGCACTTGACTTGAATCGGGATAAGTGCAGACTCTGACCTTGGGCTGTGACAGTCCTGTGGTGACCTTTTTCCCTCTCTGTGAGAACAAGGGCCCCACATACAGTATTCCCACATCGTCATTGTCCTGTCCTCGCTTTTTAGTTCACAAGAAGAATGAGTGTATTGTTGCATTCACGTCACATGGAAACAACTTTTGGAACAGCCTGGCAGTTAAAAGCAACGGATTTGCATTGTTCGTACACTGGTGCCAGTGTTCCAAGTTTCCTGTGTAGTTAACAGTGTTTCTCTTTTACAATATTAATCCTTAAATAATGTGTGTAAAAGTATTTGGCTCACTTGAAGCAAAATCCCCATGTTAATGCCTAATGGTTGATTACAGTGAGCTTATCAGAAGTTGTGGTAGTAAAATGTACCTCTCATTGATCAGTTCTCATTAACTGTTCGTACTTATACCAACGAAAAGTAATGCACTATAATTCCAACCCGGTCTCACGGGAAGACGTATAAATACCACAGCATTACACGGACATTCAGCGTGTCATGAGTACGCATTTTAGCCTTTTCGGACGCAAATGTCCACAGTTAGGTTTAGGCAAGAAAACCACTTAGTTAGGGTAAGGGAAAATGGCATGTTTGGGCTTAAAGTAAGTAAGTAAACTAAGTAAAACACGTACTTAAACAACGTAATACAACCACAGAAAACACGTAAAAAATGTCTCTAAGAAACAGGTGACAATTGTCATATGACAAACGTCACTAACTGTGGACGCTTGCATGGAGGTGGCTGGAGAATCCGTGCATGTAAAGTAAAAAGAGAATGAAAAAAAAAAAAACTAAACACACACCAACAGAAAAAATACAAATTACATCTGAAATTATTGAGAGTTTGATTCAAATTGGGTTGTATCATCACAGGAGCTCTTTTTTTTACTAAAACACAGTGGGTATCTTGTGCTAAAAGCTTTAATAAATGTGACAATGATCTGAGTCACTAGCAATCCTTTGATTGTCAGTTACAAATGAACATCTCCAGCTAGTATTAAAACCATAAACTGTATATAAAAAGTGGACGTAGTCACCGTGACGTCACCCATTGGTTTGTGAACTGCCGTTTTTGGTATTTTTGCAGTCGCCATCTTGTTTTTTTGGAACCAAAAGTGACACGAGAGGGTAGGGATGCACCGTTCCGACTTTTTCAATCCCAATACCAGTATCGATACTTGGGCTTTGAGTATCGGCCGAAACCGAGTACCGATCAGATACCAGTGCAATGAGCCGTATGCCTTACTGTGTGGGAGATCATTCTTTTATGTGTAAGGCAACATCAGATTTGACTTTCCTAAATTTGTAAAACAAAATGTAACAAATAAATAAATCGATATAAACGTATTGAATTGTTATTTATTATTTAAAATAATAAATCGTACACTTGCAACTTGGTAAAAAATCTTCAATTCTAATGTAAACCCTTTTAATGCAGCAACAAATTGGTCAAAACATAAACAGGAAGTAAAATTCTACTATATAATGTATATCGGATACAAACATAGAATTGAACTGGATAGATCGGCGCCATTTGGCCCGATATCCAATATCCAATACCAAACACTGAAGACATTTTTAGGCGACCAAAATGTTGCAATTAACTTTCATAAACTGAAAACACACTGTGAAAGGGTTAAAGTTAAAGACGAAAACATGGACAACTCCCAGACCAGACAACGCCGTGGTAGCGACCTGTCAATCACAAGGTAGCCTCGCCCTAAAGCATCCCCTGCTTTATGGTTTATTGACTCTAAATGGGACCATAATTTACTATATGAACATCATGCTGTATTGAAGAAGACTTGAAACTAGCGATCGAGACAATAAACTCATGTTTACAATGTTTACTGAGGTAATAAATCAAGTGAGAAATCAGGTCATTTTCTCATAGAATTCTATACAATCAGACTTCTTTTTGCAACCAGAGGAGTCGCCCCCTGCTGGCTATTAGAAATAATGCAGGTTTAAAGCACTTCATGTTGGCTTCACTTCTCAGACCCGGAGGTTGGCGCCTGATTAAAACACATGCAGTTGAACATCAGGCACTTGTTGCCCTTGCTTCAGCTGTGGATTAAGTTTGTCTCTTTGTTTTGTCCTTTTCAATCTAAAATTCATAAAGCACTAATTGTTTTCTTGGGTGACAGCATGTCTTGTTTTGTGATCACAATCCATCTTATGCTGACTAACTTATCATCATGTAATCTTCTCCAGCTGGCTTCCATCGAAGAGTCACACGTCCACTCGTGGCCTTTCTCTTATCAACCCAAAACTTTTTAAAATGAAAAAATATATATACTTAAATTAAAGTCAAAAGCCTGTTTTTCTTTATGCAATACAATCTTTGCATTTAAGACCAACATTTGAAATGGCACATGTTTCAGCACGTGCAAATCTGCCAGTCTTTGATGTTTCCTGCAATCTCTGATGGCAAATGACAAAAAAACAAACTTGAACCTGCATCTCAGCTTTCTCAAGCTGTCTGCTACATTTAAAATGCTAATATAAGACTAAACTGATTAATAATTAAACAATTACGGTCATGAATCAATAACTTCTGCACATATTTTTCATTAGTAAATTGCACAGAGTAAACAAAGAAGCAGTATTACCAATTCAAATGCGGATGGGGGGGGTGGCGGTGGCGTGTGTGTGTGTGGGGGGGACATTCTAATCGTCCTAACTTTGATGAAAAATAAACATTCGAGACAGTCACTCAAACAGTAAGGCCTCTGGTACAATTTTCCAAAGTAGATCATGTTGTTGCTTTAGATACAGTTAGTTGGTTGATTATTCAAGTAAACATGGTTGGAACATTTTTAATGAAGTACTCCAATAGGAGAAATTCCTGATAAGTCTGTTGTGTGTAGTCAATGTACAGAACATTTGGACAGATTTGATGCCCATCTGAGCGTCTTTAAAGTTGAACTGATTTCCGTGGCAAGCTGTCCCTAGTTTGAGCAACTCGCATGCTGCAGTACAAAGGAGGGACTTCCACAGCGAGCTCAGGCACAACTGTCAACGTGTTTCTGATTAGTGCGACGACTGATTCATTGACTTCTTTTTGTCAAAAGGCTGCAATCACTGTCTGATGTGAAACGTACATATTTTCTCTCTGCACAACAAAACCACTGCGCTCCTGCAATACAGTCTTACAGCAGTTTGTGAAATAGTCACAAAATTTAATCTATTTGATTTGTGTACATAGACACGAATTTCCCATTTTACACGACTTTCAGCTACGTATTGAACGTGCTTTTTCCTACGAATGTCCAGCAACATGTCAATTTCCGCTCCAGTTTTTTCAAAATAAAACGACTTAGTTAGGTTTAGGAATAGATCGACTTGGTTAGGCTTAGGCAACAAACGACTTAGTTAGGTTTAGGAAAAGATCGTCTTGGTTAGGCTTAGGCGACAGACTACTTAGTTAGGTTTAGGCGACAAACTACTTAGTTAGGTTTAGGAAAAAAACAAATTGGTTAGGTTTAGGCAACAAACGACTTAGTTAGGTTTAGGAAAATGTCGTCTTGTTAGGCTTAGGCGACAAACTACTTAGTTAGGTTTAGGGAAACATCGACTTGGTTAGGCTTAGGCAACAAATGACTTAGTTAAGTTTAGGAAAAGATCGTCTTGGTTAGGCTTAGGCGACAGACTACTTAGTTAGGCTTAGGCGACAAACTACTTAGTTAGGTTTAGGAAAAAAAACAATTTGGTTAGGTTTAGGCAACAAACTACTTAGTTAGTGTTAGGAAAAGTTTGCAGTTTGGGTTAAAATAACTCCAGAAGTGGTGTAACTTAAGTACGGAAGTTACGTGACAAAAACTATTAGGTTTTGGGAGAGATCGCAGTTTGGGTTAAAATAACTACGGCAGTGCTTTAACTTAAGTACGGAAGTTACGTGACAAATAAATCAATGTTGACTTCTGGTTTCACACAGGACACAAACACAGGTCTCCTCACCATCCACCCCAACCCCCTCCTTACACAAATACGTGGATTACATAAATATTAATTTCGTGCTGACCATCATGAAAAAAAAGGGAAATTCATGTCTATGTACACGAATCAATACATTAAATTTCGTGACTATTTCACAAAGTGCTGTGCGACTGGGCTGGCTCTTGACGGTTTTATCCGTGAATGTCAAAGTGACACGTCCATGGATCATTCTTGTTTGTGGCTCATCATGCATATGCAACTTATGCCCCCTCCCCCCCTCCCCCCATCCTTCCCCAAATGCCAGCGTGGTAATGGCTGATGCCATGGCAGTAAGTGTAAAGCCTGAGAAACAAGGATAAAAGCATAAACAAATCTGTGATAAGAAATATGACATGGCTATCAGCATGCAGAATAAGCCCGGCCCTGCGAGCACAGGCGCCCAGATTAATGATAAATTACGAGGACCTGGGCTTGTTTATAGCACTCATTTTCCTTGCTGCACCTGCTCATATTCTCTTGGCCTAGAGCAGCCCCCTCTCTCTTTTTCTATTTTCTCTCTCCATCTCTCATACTCCTTCACCCCCTCTCCCTCCCATCTCCACCCTCCTGCACCACCCTCCCTTTTCTCTGAGTAGGTGCTTATTTAAAATGGTCCTGTGTTTCTAAAGCACTCTGCCAAAACCGGTGGGACACCCCATGAAAACATAATCTGTGGGTGTATAACTGATGTTTTAAAGGAGAGGGGAGGGCGAGAAGTGAAAATATTGGAGGGATAAGGAAAGGGGTGAGTAAAAGAGAAGGGGGAGAGAGAGAGAGGTTTACTGTAAATGAGAGACGGAGACTAATACGAGCAGGGAAGACACGAGTTGGAGGTGGAATAACAGGCGAGCAGAGAGAAATATGTTGATGTATAACGTAAGAGAAGATAAAGGCGGAATGAGATGAGAGCAGTGGGCAAACGCAGCGGCCTTTTGGTAGCAGCTCTTGTAATAATACACCACCCGGCATCAACGCAATGCTTAATTTTAATATTAATTACAAATATCTCTCCACACAACAAGGAAATAATTTGACAATCACTTTGGCCCGGAGTACTGTATTTAATGCAAAGTGGGGCTAAGGGCGGGAGCAGTCAATATGGAGAACTAAAGTCTGACCCCCCACCCCCTTTTCCCTTCTGCCCCCCCCCCCCCCCCCCCCCCCCCCCCCCCCCACTTTCCCTCACCTCATTACATGAAGTGTGAATGTTAATTCTAGTGGGTTTATTAGTTAGAATCAAGGAGGGGAAAAAATGAGAGGAGGTTAGCATTTTTATTGTTCATTACAAGTGGCTCTCTGGTGGTACCTGGGAATTTTTTTTTGGGGGGGGGGTTGCTGTTAGGCCATGGGTGCGTGAGGGGTGGGGTGATAAAGGGGCAGTGGGTGGGTGTTTGGGGGTGGAGGGGAGGGTGCTGCGAGTGGCTATTGTCTGATTCATAATTATATTTTTATTATGACTGAGCTCGGGGGCCCCCTCGCACTGTACAAAGCAATTTCTAGTAGAGAGCGCTACGAGGGCAAAGTGTTTACATACCAAATTATAAGAATATACTGACAGCGTTTGGTTGTTAATAAGCCGTAATCACTTCCTCTAATTTAATCCGGTTGCTATGGTAAACAAATGACACTTGAGGCTGATGGCGGTGAAGGAGGAGCAGGAGGAGGATGAGGAGGAGGAGGAGGAGGAGGGGAGGAAGAGGTGTGCCCAGTCGAATGAGGGAGAGAAAAAATAGCTGATGAAAGAAAACTGACATGCACACACACACACACACACACACACTCCTCTGACAAGACACCTGCTGTCCTCCGTGCACCGTACATGTTAGCAGGGTTGTGTGTGTGAGATCTGTTCTAAGCATGAGAGGAGAGAGAGAGAGAGGGAGAGATTGTACTTATATGTGTGTTGGTCAGAGACAGCTGTCTGTGCAGTCAGCAATGCTGCTCTCAGAAAGCAGAAAATTGAGCGGGAATTGGGCTAATTGTACGGAATGATTGATGCTAGTGGGAAACTACAGTACATTAAAAACACACTCATAAGTGTGCAGACACACACACACGCATGTAACGCACACACTCATGCAATTCCATACACTTTGCACACTCACGCGGAGACACAAGCGTGCATGCACACACACACACACATACTTCCTGTCTGCTGCTAATCCAGTAACAAAATGTTTTTGAGGCAAACAGTAGTCGAGACAGTCGTTGTTATACAGCGCAGAGCAGATC
Organism: Sebastes umbrosus; assembly: GCF_015220745.1. NCBI lineage: Eukaryota > Metazoa > Chordata > Actinopteri > Perciformes > Sebastidae > Sebastes > Sebastes umbrosus. Next base: position 4,843,159 of record NC_051270.1, read on the forward strand.
TTGATGTTATCTCCCTTCCTTCCATCCTTCCTTCCTTCCACCATAAAAGAAGACCCAGAGTTCAAACATGTTGCAGAATTATGATATAAGTGATTTTTAAGAAGCAACGATTTTATTTTGAAGTTTTATAGAAACAGCAATGGTAAAAACAGATCAGAACATTACTAGAATTTACTTTGTATATATTGTTGATTTTTAACTTTGGCTTTGTATTGGTTTCAACACAGCATGTGTCGAAAAACAAGATAAAAGTAAATAATATAACATTAAAAGTATGATTAAAATATAAAATATGGATAAGAAGAATAGTAAGTTTCAGTGAATTCAGATTGTATGATCTACTGCTGAAATGATTAATTGGTAAATTGATCACTGAATCAACAGAAAATTAAGTGACAACAATTTTGATAATTGATTGAATGCTTAAAGTAATTTATCAAGCAGAGATGCCAAACATTTGCTGCAAGTGTTCATCTTTTCTCTGTTTTATATCTTTGTAAATGTGATCTCTGTGTTTTTGGACTGTTTATTGGACAAAACAAGTTGAAGATGTCACCTTTTGCTCTGGAAAATCAATAAAATAAAAACTTAATAATCATTAGTCACAGACCTAATATGATCTATTTCTTGATTGAAATGTCCAGTTGTCCAGCTGGATAAATAAACTGAGTGGTGTTGCTTGTCAATGTGACTTTTCCCAGGAACAGACATGATTTAAAGCCCTGATGCAACGAGATTTCAAGGCCTGTGATTAACAAGAGAATCAAGACGTGCTGATAAATCTGACTTCACATGTGAGAGAAACCAGAGGGAAACCAGAGGGAGCTGGTCAGCTGACAGACAAAGAAGAGGTGAGTTTTACTGGTGAAGATGTTGCTCATTTTCAGATTCATACTTGTATTTTGGGTTTCTAATAGAACATGTTTACATGCTTTAATGTTCAAAAAACACATTATTGTTCTCATTCTGTCTGTCTGAATATACCTGTATTCAACTTGTGTCTGAAACGCTTCGTTTTAGCGCCTGTCTCTTTAAGACCCCCTCCTGAAAAACTGCAAGAAAAATATGGTGCACCTTTGCAAAGGTAGTTCTCAAGCTGTGGGTGGAGATACTCAGATGGGGGGGGGCGATACACTGAATTGCGTCGTGTCTAAATGGTTATGCACAAGTTGCGAAAACGTGCAAAAACTCTAGCGAGACTCGCTGCCCAATGACCTATCACAGCCTTAATCATTTTAGGTCAACGAATAACCTTCTCGTGAGAGTTTCGCAACTTCTGGGTTACCTTCTCGACAAGAGCATTCTAATGAGGCTGCATGTGACATATGAAGGGGCAATCTGGTCTCACTACCAACTTGTCGATTGGGCAGCGCCCCTCGGCATCAGAAACCGACTCACGGAGGAGACTCGTTGGTGTCGTCAGTCCAGTGAGAAGACACGTGACTTGTTATCGTCAATCCTATGAGTCAGGTGAGTCACTAGTCGTATAAGTCGAGTCAGTGGAGTTAACTTCAATCACGACTGTTTCCTGATCCTAACTAAGTGGTTGTGTTGCCTAAACGTAACTTCCTGTGAAAACGGAAGATTATTTTGAAAGGACACTATGCATTTAACGACTGTATCTTGACACGCCGTCCCTGGTCTGTCCAAAAGCAACGCAAGAGGGTTACCCCGTGCGTCGATCTCCGATGCCGAGGAGCACTGACCAAGCAGTGGTATTTGATGAGTTGGGAGTGAGAATGTGTTGGAAGGGGAGCCAAATCTGAATGTCTTGTTGAATCCCACGTTTTCTGATCTAGACAGCCCACAAAAAAAACTGACTGGGTTGTCTTATTTCACAGTTTGTAGGTTGGTAGGAACTCCAGATACTCAAATGGATGAGCACAAGCACTGAAAAGGTGAGATTTCCATGATTTGTCCCCTTTACGGTCACGTGGGAATGCAGTGATGATGATGCTGATGATGATGATGACACTGAGTGAAGAGAGGAAGATTATGATAACGACCACACGTGGATAGAGAAACACTCACTAATCAGTAATCACACACACACCTAATGTGCACTATCTTTTGTCACCTCTTGAACTTGCCAACAGCAGAACATGCTAGGCTGTTTATATTACACGAGACACTGATTACTTACAAAAATTCATCTCCATGCAGAATGATTGTCTATTAGGATGCATGTTCACTGCTGTCGAACGGCGCTCTGCTTGTGCATTCAAATATTAACACTTTACAATACTTCATTTTAGCAGACGTCCTATTGGCCATGAATGGGGACCTTTATTTTCTTTTCAGGTGGCTATAGAACAGAAAATAGAATCCAGGTATGTGAGCTCCGTTGATTTGATCTCCTCACAGTGTCTCCTGCTGATTAAAATTGAAAATCTAAAGAAAAATCTCCACTTCTACACTCTAATCCAGCAAATAAGAGCGACTGAAGAGAAAGGGGATGAATGGTTGACAATGGCTTTCACTTGCAAACCCCTTTCAGAGGAGAAAATCCCTACCTGTCATTCCTTAGTCTGTGTTGCAAAAGTACAGATAATTGCATCGCAATAGTGTCAATGTATCGTAAATCCAGTCTCCAGGAGGCTACTGAATCAGTCAATCTTTAAAGGAACAGTGTGTAACATTTAGGGGGATCTATGGCCAGAAATGGAATATAATATTAATAAGCATGTTTTCATTAATCACCTGAAAATAAGAATTGTGTTTTCGTTACCTTAGAATGAGCCGTTTATATCTACATATCTCTAGATGCCGCCAAAACCTACACACTGCACCTTTAATATTTCTCAGCAAGATTCATCTTTTTGCAAGTAATCATTCGTAGTTTATAAGTTTGAACAAAGTGAGATTTCCATGTCTGATAATAACGCGTTAATGTAAATTTGTTTTAATGCCACTAAATTCTTTAAAGCATTAACACGACTTTTAGGTTGTAGTGGGCTGTTTTAAAGCTAGAGTAAAGATACTGGTATCAAATGAAACTAGAAAACCTAGGGAATCCAATGATATCAACCATGTCATACTAGCTTGTCGTGAAGGAGGCTAAATAACGCTCCAAACTTGCGCTAAATTTTAGCCTGAAAAAACTGGCATGGCCATTTTCAAAGGGGTCCCTTGACCTCTGACCTCAAGATATGTGAATGTAAATGTGTTCTATGGGTACCCACGAGTCTCCCCTTCACAGACATGCCCACTTTATGATAATCACATGCAGTTTGGGGGCAAGTCATAGTCAAGTCAGCACACTGACACACTGACAGCTGTTGTTGCCTGTTGGGCTGCAGTTTGCCATGTCATGATTTGAGCATATTTTGTATGCTAAATGCAGTACCTGTGAGGGTTTCTGGACAATATCTGTAATTGTTTTGTGTTGTTAATTGATTTCCAATAATAAATATATACATACATTTCCATAAAGGATCATATTTGTCCACTCCCATGTTGATAAGACTATTAAACACTTGACAAATCTCCCTTTAAGGTACATTTTGATTCATTTGTGATGAATCGCGATAAACTATGGACAATCGTGATTAATCACGATTAAATATTTGAATCGGTTGACAGCCCTACTTGTTTTATTATAAAGCAGGTATAGGTGCTTTATAAATACTGTGAAAGTATCAAAACAGTTAATCTACAAAGAAATGCTTACAGCCTATATTCAAAAACGGGGCCTTTACGAGCCGTCAGGACTTCTGTAAGGTTGTGATGTCACAACTATACAGTTAACGGTAGAAGTGACGCTAAATTCCGTGTAGTTGACACACACAGCAGTGACGCTGTGAAGATGCCAACAGCAAAGATGCGAAAGACCGGAAAACAATGACCAATCAGAGCAGACTGAGCTTTTTTGAGACGGAGCGTTTCAGACAGAAGATGAATACAAGCATATTCAGACAGACAGGATGAGAAAACATAATGTGTTTTTTGAACATTAAAGCATGTAAACATGTTCTATTAGAAACCCTAAATACAAATATGAACCTGAAAATGAACATGATATGTCACCTTTAATGGTAGCTGCCTCATTAAGCTCTTTACATATTGGCTTAACACATCTGGATCTATTGGACAGGAGAGAGAAAGAGACACTGAGGGGACGGCTGTCCTCGTGGCTCTGGTAATGGTTTTCTTATTCTCTCCATCTTCTCTTATAGATGCATATCAATACATATCATGGCGTCTGCATAGAGCCTGCCACATCCAATATCGCCTGGACATTTTACATAATTATTATTTTCAGGAGTCATTGGGGTCTCATAGAAGGGAATGTAAGTGACAGGCGTTTAAAATGGTTTTTAAATCATGCGGGATAACCAGGGCCTTTCAGAAATAATTGTGTCAAACTGCTTTTCACCTTTTTCGCCAATCAATATGCACACTTATTCATGGGCAGACGACTATCCATCAAAAGGCAGCGCTGCTCTTTAATATACATGCTTGCATTTTAATGGGCTACTTTAACAACAATACGGGAGACAACAATGTGTTTCTGTGTAATATTCCCGTAAAAATTGATGATACAGCCTCTTTCACGTATAAGGCAAACGGCACAGGCTCACTCGCTCTCCTCTCTACGCTCGCGTGCGTATGTATGGAAAACACACACACACACACAAAATGCAAAACGTACACGAGGTGAGCGCTCACAAACACACGCAGACAGTTTGTTAAGTGGTGGCCTAAGTCGATGTAATCGCATTCACTTTGTTACACGGCTCGTAAATGATTTAAAACTAGATTTCATGCATGCTTTCATACTAATTCACCCGCTCGTATTTTTCATTTTGGCCGGAAAAACTCTGAGAACAATCAAGAATTACTCCATTCTCCAATTAGGCTTCCAAACAGGACCAAGAGAGGGGGGAATCTATTCATTTTCTTTTGATTAAAATTATCGCCACTTGCAAGGAGCTTTGGGGTTTATATATTAAATAATGCATCATTTCATAATTATATAGAATATATAGATTTTTTAAATAGGATACCGGGTAAAATGGTGACTTTAATTAGATCGGTGTGTAAGATATCTCGGGGGTATGATAAAACAATGTTAAATATCTCACAATGACTGTAAAATATGTTCCAACAGATAATGAAACACAAATAGGGTCTCGGTTTGCCGTGGCTCCTATTTGTCGAAACAGTCCCACATGCATTTTTTTCTCTGAAATTTCATAATTATATTGAAAATATGATCAGGGGGGGATAACGCAGCTAGGTGCTAAATATGATGCTGCCTGTCCCCCACCTATTCAGAGGCATACATTATCATCCTATTACTATAAGAGTAAATTACTAGAGAGAGGCGACCGTATCTTGCACCGGGGCGTGAGGGGAAATTCATGGAAGAAGATGCTGTGTTTTGTCACACTTGCTGCCACACACACACACACACGGCACATGTGAGCTAATAAACAGGCCTTAGAAGGTCACGGGCGGCGTAATATCCACACAAGGATGAGCTAAGGCCAAAGATTAGCACAGAACTAAAGAGCACTTGGCAGCGCGAGAGGGGGGTAGAGACGCTTTTTACAATTAAAGCAGAATTAAAGATGCACTAGAACAGCAACACTTTGCCAAGCAAACAACGCCTGCAGCCTCTTTCAAAATTACAGCGGGCTAATTTGAAATGAAGGACAAACAGTGGTTGTGTGTGTATGCACGCGTGTGTGTGTGTGTGTGTGTGCTTCCAGAACCTTCTCCTATTATGATTGCAGGCGTGCAGACCCCTCGTTTTGGTCTATATATAAAGTATGTAAATGTCGTCTGGCTGCGACAGTCAGAAGCGTCAATAGAAGTTGACAGCTGAATTATAACCGCAGCCGAATCCATCAGTCCTTTGTTTTAACCGGAGAATGGAGCGTTTTTAAAACTCAACAAAGGCCTTTAATCAAATTCTCAAGGTTGTTGGCTTTAGCATTGTATTAGTTTAATAGTTTCTGCTGCACCATTGACGTTAATGACACATTCCTATGTAAATATAATGTGGCTCCCAGAAGCCATCAAAACATTTTAAGGTCCAATGAATACAGTTGCATTTTTTTTTTCTTCCCCTCTCTCTCTCTCTCTCTTTCTCTCTCTCTCCCTCTCTCTCCCCCCCCACCCCACCACCACCCCACCCTTTCCTCCTCATACAGAAATGTCTTTTTATTTAGCAATCTCCGCACAGTGCATGGTGATACAATAAAAAGGAGGGGAGATTGATTAATGGAGACTTTAAGGTAGTGATGCGCAGCACTGATACAAATAACTGTGGAGAGACAGAGAGGAGAGAAGATTGTGCCTCCCTCCCTCCCCTCATCCCCACACACACACACACACTAATCTACACACACATGTATATACACAGACTTTTAAAGAATTCACTTACACATCGGCCTAGATGTGGCCGCGCACGCACGCGCAAATCTAAATCACATGTACAGTTTAGAGGCCTTTGGCATAGATTCATCACCCACGATTGAAAGATAATGAAAGTGCATATTTTCTCACCATTCAGAGACTGATGAAAGCATTTAGAGTAATATAGCAGAATACATTAAAAGCAGTATCATATTTTGAGAAGCCTCATAACATGTTACTGTCGAAAGAAGAAGAAAAAAAAGAAATGCGCGGAGACGTCTTGGCCCATATCTTAAGCATGGGTGATAGGCTGCCTTTTGTATGTATGAATCGCTTAATCAAGTCTCTGGGGATATACTGTATTTAAGTGGTTGTTGGTAATTTAAATTGGGAGGGAAAAAAAAAATCAGATACTTGAGAGCTGGCATTGAGATCACACCACATTTGCAAATACGCTTGCATACACAAAACGGAGTTAGAGGGAGAGAGGGAGAGAGAGGGAGATGTAATGGAGTTTTTTTTTTCACGCTAGACGTGTACATATAAGCTAAGAATCAGCATTCAATCACCACTTCATGTTTTTGTTTTCTAGATCTCTGTGTTTTTCTTCATCCGTTGTTTAATAGACTGAAATTAACATCCATATGTCACACGTAATGGGCTGCACGCCACACGTTGTTTAAGCTCTGTTTCTAGGAATCAGTATTAATACATTCACAAGATGACATGTAGTTCGTTCTGTGGCTTTCAGCAAAGCTACCATGAAAAGATATATTGATTCATTAAATTCATATTATTTCTATAAACATCAAACTAGTCAAAAAAATAAATAAAGACAATAAAAGTCCTGCATTCAAAGTGTCACTTAAGTAAAAAAAAAAGTATTATTAGCTAAATTTACTCAGCAAGCTGAATGTGCACTTGTATTATCATTTAAAAAAATATTATTAATGCTAAATTAACATGCAAGCAATGTTGTAGCTTGTTGCTAAGCTAATTTTAAATTATATGCTGTTGATACATTAATCTACAACTATATTTTATACATTTATTATAGATTTTGTGAATTTTTTAAAATCTTAAATGTATGCATACATGTGAAATTATTATTATTAATATTTTTCTTTATGATCCCCAGGGCATTACATCATAAGCACCATGTATATTAAAGGAGCAATCCACCAATTTTACACATAAAGTTCAGTTCACAGCCCAAGGGAGTACCACTCAGCCTGTGAATCATATCTTATTTATTTATTTATTTATTTATGTATTTATTTATTTATTTATTTATTTTTATATTTATTTATTTATTTAATTATTTATCTGTTTTTTTATTTATTTATTCATGCATTTATTTATTCATGTATTTTTTTTATTTAATGAAGCAAGACATGACAGATGATACTAGACAAGACAAAACTTTGTGAATATATTACATTGTGAAATGATTTTTGTTGATGTCATATAATTAGTTTTTATTTCCATGTAATGGAATTATCAAACAAGTCATCTTCCGGCAACACTCACAGTATACAAAAATGCACTAATCTTAACATTGTATAGACATTTACATACAACAGGTATCATGTTTAAATGTGATTTTTCACATTTAAAATGACTTTAAAATTTCACAATATCTTAAATAAAAACATTTGCTTTTAACATGTGAATATATCACATGTGACCATGTGTACATTTTTTGTATTAGAAATGTGTTTGTTTTAGTAGATCATCATCATCATCACTGTGTTGTGAAACTTATTAGCTCTAACGCTGCCCCACAATAGTTTTTCATTGTTCAGCGTGTAAAGCATTTTATATTACGTAGAGATTATCGTGATTACAGTTTGCCCATAATCCATTTAGAAAGAGCTTATAGTGCCTTATAATAGCATGTGAGCACCACTTGGAGAAAAGTGCTATACCAAATAAAAGATCAAGTGCATCTGAGCATTTCCATTACACACAGACTCCGACACACATTGCACAGATTTCTCATGCATCGTCTTCCTGTGAGCTATGGGCTGTAACATTTGCTTTCTTAGTCAAGGAGAACAATCTCATTTGCGGGGAAACAAATTAGAAAAAAAAAAGATGTAGCTGTGACAATACCTCAAATTCGATCCTGCTTATTTTCCACCCCTTTCTGCTGCTTCTTTTTTAATTTACAATGCAAAGTGTAAAAATAAACATTGAGGGCTCAATTTAGTGTGGTTTTCAGCCGTGGCACCTAATCCCCCACCCTACCCCTCGTCACGATGCGCTGGAGGTTGTAGATTTTCCCGGGGGTGTGTGAGTGTGTGTGTGCGGTGGGGGTGTTCATCGAGTGAGAGATAGGTGGGCAAAGAGGAGGGCCCTGAGGGCGCCTAAGCAACACATACCCATAATCACAGACACACACACACCATAGAGGTGTCCCAGAAACAACACAAACACACACAGAACTCCGCCACACACCACCGTGGAGAAACTGGGAAACAAGCAACTCTTAAGCGCAAACAAAAGAAGAGTTTGTTTGTTCGACAAGGATCTCCACGCCGGAAAGATGCGTTAAAAAGAAGAAAGCGGGACAAGAATGGGTGCCCCTGAGACATGTGCGAGTCTTTAACCCTGTGCTCGCTGTCAGTCACTCTGCAAGGCGTTCAGCTGGAGACATTTCGTTTTTTTTCCGTTTGTGTGACCTTATGAAATGATCGCCCATCTGGATTTTTCTCTCTTCTGCTTTACAGACGAGACAGAAGTCGGGGAAAGAAACGTGTCACTTCAAAGTATTTGCAACTCCCACTCAGAACGCGCACGTGTGTAATCACTAAGACAAAAACCTGTCTGATTACAGCCCCGCGCTCGCGTCAGCCCCGTGACAAGCCTCCCCGCGCACCTGAGCGCTACCCAGTGGGAGGCTATCTACCTGATGAGGAGGACCTCGCAACAGGAGGGACGGCGAGATGAGGAGATCAACCGTCCCCGGCAGACGGACGGAGAGGAAGAGCGAGGCGGAGACGGAGTGAAGTTATAGATAATCTTTTTACTTGCTGTTGAGCAAACATACAGTGTTTGTTGAGTCTGTCGCCGTGGCCGAGCCAAGCGGCGAATGACGGATGCAACAGCGTTAGCTAGCTGATTAAAGCCCTATCTTCTTCAAAGTAGGGGGGGGATTTTCACTCTGACATTTAAAGAACAAACACAATGCTCAGTTGGGTGGCATATTTGCCTATTGTTCCTTTTTAAGATAAAACTTCAGTCCATGTGGAAGTTTAAATCTTCTCGGGTATGGCTGTTTTTCTTTATGTCTGGGCGGCTCAGCGCCGCTGTTTGCGTGCATGTGTTTCTATATAGTTCTCCGTGGCTGTACATGTGTGCGTGCCCATGTGTGTTCCTGCATATAAACCCTCATTCAGATAGACCTCGGTCCAACTTTGGCGGTGGCCCGCGGCCACATGGAGTGGTCTGATAGAGCACTGGAGTCTACGGGAGTCACACACACTGCTGTCGTATGGCGGGGCCTCTCTTATCGGAGCCGCCAGCACGGTAAGCTAGGATTAGCATCTAGATCTGTGAAGACTGGACGTCAGCACGGGGGACAATGGTGACAGAAGAGAGGAGGGCGCAGGATGAGAAGATGGAGATAGAGGGGAGCGGATGGAGGGGAGGGTAAGAGCAGATAGACGGATGTCATACTCACCAGAAGAGCAAAATTAGTAGTGTTGTTTCCTTTTCCTGCTCTTTTAAACCTTGTTGTCTCCTTCTCTTTCACTTGTACTGTCCCCGTGGACAAAGTGCATGAGAGCAGCATGCGTACATGTCTACTTGGACTTTTTTGGTGGTCTGATGTGGAGGACACACTTCAAAACCACAGAAACATCACACTCATGGAGCAGGCTAAGTGGGCCCTGTTTTTGAAGTCTTTCTTTGAAATAAGCGAGGCAATCCCTTGGCCCAGGGATCATATTCTATTTACGTTCCCTTTGCCAACGACACAGGCGACGCTGGCCAAATTCACAAAAGAAGATCCACATTGGAAAATCCGGCTAATCCCTGATTGAAAGTTCATGTGTTGGCTTCGATGGATAAGCTCTGGCAGATTTTCCCAGGAAAGGGGAGTAAAGGAAAAAAAAAAAAAAGAGAAAAAAAAAGAAAAAAGGCAACAAAACTGGGATCCTTTTTGGTTAAAAAGTGGACTCAGTGTCAGTGGCAGGCAAGCAAAGCTCATGTCCGCTTGTCAAGAGCTGCCTTTCATGCTCAAGGCCGCGGCGGGTTCTCTCTTCTCGCCCTGAAGGGAGAGGTTATGTTGTCATCTTCAGAAGTGGTTGGGGTTAGTTGGTTGTTCCAAAGGTCGGCCTCAGACAGGAAAAGATGCTACCTTAGTTTATTTAGTTCCTCTTTTTGGTTGCCATTTATTGCTTCCTCCACTTCTCATCCACTCCTTCCTCTCGCATGTTCCCAGTCTGTCTCTCCCTCTTTTCCTCCATCCTTCCCTCCCTCCCTCCCTCCTTCCCTGGCTGCCTCTACCCTGCTGCCTCTCTCCTCTCTCTCTCTTCCAGGGGTGGTGGCTATGGCTAGAGAGCCTGCACAGATGGCAGGCCAGCTTGCCTTCAGGGGAAGGGCTCCACAGCTTAAACTTCCTCCATTTTTCCCTCTTTTCTTCTTCTCTTTTCTTCAGCACAAACTTTTGGCCTGCAACTTTTCACGCCTGTGAGCCTTTATCTCGCCGTGCATGATGTGAGGGGGAAGGCAGGGTCCTCGAAGGGGGGGGGTGGGGGGCGGGGGTTGGTGGGGGCGGGCTATCGCGAGCATGAGCTGTCCTCGGATCAATAGGGGCCATCGGTATCAGTGGAAACCCAACACAGAGGCCAGCGGAGTGTCAGTGGTGGCTCTGCGGGGCCATTGACTAGCCGATAATCTGACACTTGAAATTGTCACATTTCAAACCTAAATCCCATCATTCTGCCGAAAGCAGCATCTTTCACTCCGAGTCGCCTTGATTGATAAATAGCACAGGCGCTAGCGAGGGCTTTCTGCTCACATTCAGTGATTTTATGCTGCCGCGCAGGCTTCACTTAGTCACACAATAGAAGCATTAACAAGCACAAGTGTTATTACAAGTCAGAGTTTCCTACTTTGTGCTACCGTGGATCCTCTAGATCAATGTCTTCCTGAGATGACCCTGTGATAATGGTAATATTACCTCTCGCTATCTCTCCACACATATCATCTCACACTCAAGTCGATGTGAACAATGTTCCTCTAATGGCTTGCTATACTTAAAGCCGTCACCGCCATAAGTGGTCTTGTTAGCGGTGGCCCCTTGCCTCTTCATGGGATCAGCCCAACAACTTGACCCGTGTCAAGTAGATCACCTGATAGCCAGCGCTCTGCCTTAGGCCTCCTCCCATTCAGCACGGCAGGAACTTCTGACAGTTTCATCCTAACTTAGATACTGGCTCCACTAATTGTATGTGAAAAGACATTGTGGAATGGACAAAAGGTTGGTCACGTGGTGCTGTGGGTCCCAAAACAGGTGCATTAAAGGGATAGTTCAGATTTTTTGAAGTGGAGTTGTATGAGGTACTTATCCATAGTCGGTGTGTCGGCAGGCTCCCAGTTTGGAGAAACAGACAGGAGTATCAGCACGGGAGCAAAGCAATGTATTGCTGTGGATGGGGGCATCAGCAAAACACCTAAAAGAAAGGCTCACCTAAAAAAATCAATATCATTCTATATTTATAATATAGAGTGCTTCAGGAATGAGTCCTAAAACCCAGAAATTCGTTTTTTAGCAGTTCCGGTTCCCTCGTCTGGAAGTCAATGTTTTTTTTTAAGGAGTTTTTAGTTAGATGCCTGAAATAAGGTCTGTGGTTAACACAAGCTGAAGAGATTTTAACGTTTTATTCAACACTATAAAGTATGCCAGTAAACATCCCACTCATTTTGAAGCCTTTATGTGCCTTTAAAAAGGCGGTTGCTAACAAGTGGCTAAATGAGACTACCTTTACAGCCTCGTTGTGTATACTCACGCTCATGCGACTGTAGTGTAGTTTGTTTATAGCCTAACGTTAGCTTTTTACATTAAAATCATAAAAATTGGTGTTCATTTGTGAAGATTATCTTGCTGAACAAGTCTGGCGACCTGTCCAGGGTGTACCCCGCCTTCTCCCAATGTCAGCTGGGATCAGCTCCAGTCCCTCCGCGACCCTGAATAGGATAAGCGGTTACAGATAACGAATGGATGGATCTTGCTGGACAAAACGTGTAAGCATCATAAACGTTTATTTCCCACAGAGATTATTTTCTGCAGTAATCCAAAATTTGATGGAAATATCGCGTTGGGTTTTTGTCAAGGGAACCAGTGCGATGCTAACTTCCTGGTTGGCCTACAAAAACACGTCATCCCTGGAGCACCCTATTTTCACCGCTTTACCTTTCGCCATCAGATGGCCCTTTCCGACGCGGAACTTAAGAACACCACTCTGTAGCAATCAAAATCATTTTGCCAGCCTAAAATGAAGCTAATTTCACATTTGAACTGAATTCACATAGTTCGTTTAGCCAATTAGCACATTTCATTTCCACGTTATATTGACGACGTGTTTTGGGGAGAGTGAAGGCTGTGTGTGGAGACTGAAAAAAAAAATAAAAACTACGAAGGGGTGTTTTAAAGGTACAGTGTGTAGGATTTGGCGGCCTCTAGTGATGTGGTTGCACATTGCAACCAACTGAGTAACCCTACGCTCACTCCTCCCTTTCCAGGACTTCCGTAACGTGAACTGCCGAGTGCAAAACCGTGGTATCGCCGTTCATCTTGCTCAGAAGCCATCCATACCATAACAACAGTACTTTAGGCGGCTGCCGGTACCACGGTTTTGCACTCTGCGGCTCACGTTACCACTGTTTCACATGTTGGAGAACTACGGTGGCCTTCAGGTAACGTAAAAATGCAAAAGGCTCTTGCTAGAGCCAGAGTTTGGATTGTCCATTTTGGGCTACTGTAGAAACATGGCAGACTCTCTGAAGAGGACCCGCTCCCTATGTAGATATGAAGGGCTCATTCTAAGCTAACGAAAACACAACGATTCTTATTTTCAGGTGATTAAACACTGATGAAAACATAGTTATGAATATTATATTCCATTTCTGCTAATGAATTCCCGGAAATGCAACACACTGGACCTTTAACAGGAGTTTAGAGACTGGCATAGCTCATGGTTGATTGTGACAAAATGAACTAAAACAGTATGATACGGGGGAGGGTCATTTAGCGTCGATCCGGTAGTTTTTCATAACAATAAAAGAGATTAAAGAGAAAATTCTGAAAGAGTTGGATGATTACCTTGGATTAAATGTGATGCATAAGGGAATAACTGAGCCCAAATTGTTTTTATATTTTAATTGGATGGTTCACTAAAATTCTGAAAAAAACTTTTTTTCTCACTTGTATCAAGCCATGCAGATAATGTGGAGTTAATTTGTCCATGTTTTATATATAGTTAAGTTTGGTTGTATCACTCCCTTTAATATGTAACAGTAGGTAGAAGTACTCCTCCTCTGCTTTTTGCAATTGTTTGAACCCATGACATGTTCTTTTCACCTGAGGTATTATCTCTGCTCTATAGAAGGTATTATAAAGGTTTTCCATTTCATATATTTTTTTCAGAGCTGTTTTGATCAATACAGCAGCTGTGTAAAAAAAAACTGGATGTTAAGGGCTGTTAGCTGTGGGGTGAATGTGAGAATAAAGCCCTGTAAAGGAGCCAGACACATAAGGAGATTTGGTTTCAGCCGTCCTGTTTTTTTCAGGGGAACATCTTAGGCCTAATAATAATAATAATATCACTTTTTAGCAGTTTTCATTAATCTAACTGTGGTAGTGTTGTCATTGTGCTGCAGATGAGGTTTTGTGCGAGAATTAACACTCACCTTGACCTGTGACTCGCACTCTCAATTACGCATAAAATTCTAATTATATAGAGAGATTATAACGTTTTTAAATATGATTGCAGCATTTAATACACTTTAAAAGTTGTACGTGCCGGTAGACTGGCTGTTTTTTTTTTTTTTTTTTAACAACGTTCCTAATTAAAGCTTAGAGAGGATTTGTCATCAGTGCGCTTCAAGCATGTCCTAATTCTCATTTTCATAAAACATCTGTGAAATAGTCTATATTTAACGCATGTGATGGCTATTTTATGCACTTTTTATGCTTGTCTCGCGGACATCGAGCACCCGTTTCAAACATCGATGAGAGCAGAGAGGTACAGGCGTGAAAGACGGAGAGGGAAGGAGATAAAGGAAGACACGGGGAGGCGAGGGAGAGGAAGGGGGATGAAGGAGAGTTGAAAAATGATTCCGGACTTTGTCAGAGAAATCAATTGAGAAACACATAGACACGGGCAGCAAATTGGGTGATAAGGCCCCCGTGTCCTCCCCTTCTTAACGAGGAGCACTGAAGCATGAGGGTAAATAAAAGAGACATCTCTCTCTTTCTATCTTTCTTACGTGTTCCCTCTTACACACAGCGGCTCCGTCGCTCCCTCTTCTTGCCATTACCTGTTTGTTTTGTCTTTTCTACCTCCCTGTATCGATACATTTATGCATGTTAATAACAGCTGACAGGATGACGGGACGCCGCTTTGACTCCAGTCTCTGCATGTGCACACATTGTGCATGTGTGTGCAGGGATAGAATGTAATCTGAGAGGCCTATCCTCTGTTCCCAGGTTTGGGCGAGGGCGACCAGAGGTTGTGGCGGCGTATGCCCGTACTTTGTGTAGAACAATGCAAGCAGGCAGGCAGTCGGAGCTCGGAGGTATTCTGCAGGTGTCGCAGAGAAGGACCCTTCTGTAGCAGTGTGTCTTGGACCCGATCTCCACAAAGCTGCCTCTCCCGCTGCCAGATGGACCCATGCTTTTCCCCACACTCTTGCTCTCACAGCTAAGACCTAGGCTTTTCTCCCTCCTTTTTTTTTTTTTTCTCCCCCTCCCTACAAAAGAAAAGCGCTTTGGCTGAAAGAAAACCACAGCTGAATTTTTATGGTGCCGCTTCTTTTGCCAAGCTGATTTTACAATTGAAAGGGACAGAGTGCATGGAAATGCTGTTTTTTTTTTTTTTTTTTTCTCGAGCCGCATCGTCGCTACGCCTTTTTAAGATGCAAGTTTGCATTGGCAGATACGTTTGCCACACTAATATTTCCTTCTCTCAGTGTGAAATCTCGATAATATCCGGAGTTGTGGAAGAAAAAAAGCCAGCTCAGAGTGTGTTTGGAGTGTGCTTGGAGCAGATCTTCTGGGGTGTAATTCCTACAAGGCCTCAATAAGGTGACAGCGGTGTCGGCGCTAAACGTGATCGCGCCGTCTATAGACAACATGTATCAGTGTGTGTTTGGTGCTAATGTGTATGCCAGTGAATACGCGCCAGCACATGCACACAAATACTGGCACGCATCCTTTGGCACGTATATCACCAAGCACAAAATTCATTAAGTTTTAACAGCGCCCTCCCTCTTACCTTAAATAACTGAACGAGGTGCAACACAACTTCAATCGCGCGACCCCGATACAGCTACACCTCGCACCGAGCGGAGGGAGCGCTCACTTACTCCGGGGACAGAATTAACATCCAATTTCCCACTTCTCATTACAATTCAATAAAAGCCAATCTGCTTTTACCTTTAGAGCACTGTTTTGGGTGGATGCTTTCAGGGGGCCCCACTCCACTCTGAGCCCAATTAAGAACATTTAAACATATTAAAATCTCCCAAGCTCTTCACTGTCCTGATTACTGCTTAAATATAATCTGCTTTTATATCCTCTCTCTGCCTCTTTCACTCATTTTTCCTCTAAAATTATATCCATCAGTGATGATTTTTTTTTTTCCCCTCTAGAGGGGATTCAGGGTCGGGCGAGTAAGTATCTCTTCCTTTCACGCAAAGATATTGAATTGCCAAGTGGAGAGCGAACTTTCTCACACATATTGTGCCTTTTCTTTACAATCAGCCACTCAGGACACACATGTGCGTTACTTAACATGACTTAACGTCCACTCTCAGCCTCTCGCCCCGTTGTTCCTATTGGCCATCAGCCTTGATGAGGATGTATAGTGTGTTTAGAGGGGGTGCATGGATGAATATTGACGCATATAAATGTTTCTGCTAAAAAGGCCCCGCAATCGCTCAGACGTTCTGTCACATCCATCACGGCAAATCCACTTTGCTCATCTCCATCACCAGTACGCCATCCAATGGGCATGGCTAAATGGGCCGCGAGTCACATCCAAGTGAGGAGTCAAAGTGAGTGCTTATACAAACGCATGTTAACCCCTTATTTACATGATACTGATAGTAGCTGTGGACATCCAGTGCGCTGTAATCATTTGTAAGACTGTTGTTGATTCGGTGCCTGAAAGCTTCCCTGATAATTTTAAGCCTATGCTGAGAAAACACAGGCTTGTTATTCAACATTATCTTGTTTTATCTTGGCTTAATGAATTAGCAGAAAATATTTCTGTGTAAATATGTAATTGTAATTCATGAAGCAAAAATGCCCAGCAGTGGTGTATTTTGGCAAAGACACATGATACTCTTTTATTTATACATATATATATCTTCATAATCTTCTTCTAGATGCACAGTCTCTGATCTTCTTTCAGTCAAGACAGATGGAGGCAACCCGATCTCATTCCCACTCGTCAAACACCGCCAATTCAGTGATCAGGTCAGTGCCCCTTGGCATTGGAAACCAACGCACAGAGGCACCCTGTTGTGACAAACCGGGCTTTCAACTAACTCCAATGTAAACCCACTCGCAGCGTTATTCGAGCAAGTGACGTAGTATTAATCACGTGAAAGTCTGTTCAGGGTGGTGGACGGGTCAAACAAACACAAGACTTTCAACCAGGAGACCGCTATTCGTGTCCCGTGTAAAACTAAAAGTAACATTCATTTATTTTGTCACGTGACTCGTTGGTACCGTCAGTCCCATTAGTCATGCGAGTCGTTAGTCACGTAAGTCGAGTCAGGTACTTACCAAATAGCGGTATTTGGCGAGTTGGGAGTGAGAACGTGTTGCTTTTTCCTGCGATGTCATCTGTAAAAAAGGACTATAGAGGATGGTTTTGACTGTGTAGTTGGCGAGCTAACGTCCAACTTGCTAACAATCCACCTATGGAATGGAGCCAGCTTTAAAGCTTCAGTAGGCAGTATGTTTTTGGCATCATTGGGCAAAAATTCCATAATACTCTTTCAGCATATTTTAATTCAAGTGTTCTGAGAGATAACTAGACTTCTGCTCCTCCTCATGGCTCTGTTTTCAGGCTTTACAAAATCTACCGTGACGGGAGACTTTGACCAATCACAGGTCATGTCATTGAGAGAGCGTTCCTATTGGCTGTGCTCAGGTCATGTGACCAGAACTTGGCGTTCCTTCAACAGATTTTTCAATGGTGTCCGCGTACAGTACATTATAAGATGATTCTGGAAACATTTGAGGGGAGAAATAGGCATTAACGTAACATAATATTGATTAATATTTGATCAGTGCTGCCTAGTTTGACCGTTTGATCGGAGTTCGCGAGTGATTGACAGCCGGCTCTCATAGTAAAATCTTGCAGATGCCGTTAGGAGCACCAGAGGACACATGACACATGATTTTTTTGAGGTTACCTGTTTCATGTAGCCTACTACTGTCACGGTTTTTAAGCATATTTGCTCCAATCTCGTCTACTTCAGCTCTAATGTGGCTAGAAACCTGCTTTTCCTTCTATGACAAAACAAAGTGTCGTCTGTATAAAAGGCCTACAGAGGAAGGGCTTGACTGTGTTTTCAGATGCTAGGTGCAAATGTATTTCATGACACACATGTTGTGGAGAGATCCACAAATTACATTCAGTCCCTGCATAACACTGGTCCCATATGTGCATGGGGTTTTAGTTGACAAAAAGATTTGATGCTGTTTTATGTATTAAGATGAATATGTTGATTGCTTGTGTGCATTTCCATTTAATTCTATTCGCTGAAGTGTAAACACACAGTGTGAGATTTCAGACGACCGTCTACTGTAGTGGCTGAAGAGGGGGTTTATCAGCAAAACGTGCACGTAGATGTGGATTGAGACTTTCATGGGGTTTTCCATTGTCTCTACTTTCATGACTTATGACTTATTCAGTGATTAATTTTTAATCAAAGCAGAACACTGAAATCAAGGACGTCTGTTAGGCTGTTAACAGCCCATAACATTTGGGCTGCAACAAATAAAACGTGTACTTTTTATTTAAAAACGTGACATGAGTGAAATGAAAGCAAATAGGTTTGATGACTCCTCAAATGGGGTGCTCAAAAGGTCACACTTATTGTGCTGACAGTTGCTGGAAAATGACCCATTATCGTAGCCCCGCTGAGACTTAAAAAGCACATTCTGCAGGTACATCTGCTCACTTAAAGACAGCCGAACTTCAAATTATTCACAACGCGTAATTCAGAGCTGTGTGTAAGTCAGGCATGTAAAAAAGGCATCTTAAATTATACCATGCAAACTCCAGTGTCTCATTAATATTACAGGGACTATTCTTTGACTTCATTTCATTTAATTTCTCCGACTGAGTGAGGACAAACGTTGCAGGAGGGAGGAATTATAAGGTGTGCAAATCACATTTTAGGGTTCAGTAAAATACCTTCTGAATTGTTTGAACCTTTCCTTCTCTACCTCTTCTCCTGCCTCCTGAGCTTTTTTAAAAGTATATATTTATTTTTCTCATGACCATCCCTCTTTTTTATGTAGATTACTTTGTTGAGGCTTTTCAGGTTGCTGCAAACAGGACAAGGATCAGCTGTATTGTTATTCTGACTTGCTTTTTGCCACAGTTTACAGATCTACAATGTAAATAACATACTCTTTGCTCTCTTTGGAACTTTATATAGCCTATATACTGTATATTTTTAAATGTATATGTCTCTCCGTACCTCTACTAGTCAGAATGCTGTTGCCTCTCTGTCTACATAAACAAAGAACTTCTTTGCATACAGCTGATGAAATAATTTGATCTTAAACTGTATTACCATAAAGCAGTAATATAAACGGATGCATTTATATAGCGCTTTTATCCAGAGAGCTTTACAATTTGCCTCTCATTCATTCATTCACACTCACACACCGATGGCGGTGCTGGCCTGACCATCAGGAGCAGTTTTAGTTTCAGTATCTTGCCCAGCAAGGACACATTTGACATATGGGTAGGAGGAGCTGGGGATCGGACTGCCAACTATGTGATTAGTGAAAGACCCGCTTTACCTCCTGAGCAACAGAGGAGCAGACACTGACTCCAAGTGACGTCAAAATCTCAAGATGGCAGCCCCTGGATCTGGAATATTTTGGCTTCACTTCTATTCAGTGGAGGTAAGTGGAGACACGTCGTCCATCTTTATATACAGTCTATGGCCTAAACCTAACCAACCCAAGCCAAAAATGCAACAAGTACTAGCCAATCGGAGGCAGAGTAGGCTGGGTCATGCCTTCACCATAGTAGGGGAAAATTGGAAAGATCCAATGACATAATTCTGCATAATAATTAGCCATGTGCTTCTGTTTGTTGCATGGAGAGTGTGTATTTTCTGAGCAATGGGCCTACGGAACATTTTTCGGACTATTGGGGGCCGTCGGGACAATGGGCAGTCCCCCAACAGGTGCCCCCATAGCGTCCCTGTTCTATCACAGACTGACAGTCACACAAGAAGTTCCTCAGACTTTGATCCACACCTCACGTGAGCTTTCTAACTAATATCACTGCTAACTTCAATTTGCATGCTGGTTATGTATACTATAGTTAGCTATAGTCAGCTGTAGCACATTAAACAGCTTAAAAACTTACCTGCAAATGTCAAAACTTGTCAGTTTAGATTCTAATGGTGTGGTCCTTACTCTTAAATGGCTCGAGTGTTGATAAGTGTTGATATGTTTAAAAAAAAAATGTAAAATGTTTTGCTTTACTTAGCCTTCTGTGATCATTGTGTTTATAGTATACAGTATTATTTTTCTAGTAAAAAAATACATGCATGTTTTGAGATGTCAGTAGCAGAGGAAACAGGACGATTATAAGATTCAATCACTGATAGGGGCCCAACAAAATTGAGGATTTTTTCTTTTATTAACCTATCATCATTAATATAAAAATGTTTTACAATAATATTATATACAATGTACTATTAAACGAAATGTTTTTTTTTATTTTTATTTTTTAGCAAAATCTAGACATCCACAGAGCCTCTTTTGCCCAACAACAATTTTTTTTTCAATAGGTTATTAACCCATCATCATTAATATAGTATTTATTTACAATAATATTATATAGAATGTACTAGTACGATTTTCTTGTTTTTGGTAAAAAGTAGACATCCACAGAGCCTCTTTTGCCCAACCCACCCCCCTCTATTTACATCAAATGGTTCGGTCCTCTTTCAAACCAGTTGAACGGTACCAGCTAGCACGTTTCAGCTTCAGAAAGAAAACTCTGGTATCCAAAAACGACAAGAAAGACAGGAGAGAGAAGATAGACAGTGTGTCACCAACTTTACACAAAGAAAGGTGAGTGTAAGTTAGTCCGCAGGTGGTGGAAATGCACCTGTTGGCTTAAAGTGAAATAGACTGACGTCACGTGTGCTCCCCTGAGCGTCAACGTTTATTATCGTCACAGAAAATGAGTGTTTACATTTTGCTCCTCAACATTTTTAGCCTACATTTAGTTAATGCAGGCCAACCTTTTGCAAGCTATTCATACTAAATAAGTTGTCCCTGTCAGGTGCCAGGCCAAGTACAGAGTCTCCATGCACCTCCATGCTCCATCCTCATCACCACACCCCTACCAGTGAACCAGCCCTACTCCCAGCTGAAGAACAGGTGAGCAGCATTCTGTTCAATGACATGAATGGCTGGTAGTAACTGACATTTGGGGTATGATCAGGCCAGCCATTAGGAATTATGGGCAGGGGGACAGACTTTCCAAATTGGGCCCCTCATCCACCCCGACTCCAGGTCGCCTAGTTTCATATGATATTAGTCTGTAATAGTTATTAATATTTAAAACCATGTCTATACCAATATATTTATTTATCATGAAAATATATTTAACTTGTACTGTCAGTGAAATAGGTCAGTAAGTTAAGTGTTGTTCTCGATCCCATTTAAGGGTCAACCATAGACCTTTGCTAGGGCCCCATCCCCTGGCCTTTTGCCCGGGGACAGGTGTACCCTTTGCCCCCGCCTGAAGGCGGTCCTGGGTATGATGTACAAATGGTATTATATTAAAGATATCAATAGGCCTATCGTTTTTTTTTTAAAATTTGATTTTATTATTATTGTGTCATGCATAAATAATACGGCCAGCCCAAACAGGCTTACAAGACACCATTATTTAGAAAATAAAGAAAAGACAAAGGCAGAAACCAGAGGAGCAGTATAAATTACTAATTATACTAAACAGATAAACCATCCCGACGTTTTTTTTCCACGCTTGAGAAACAAAAGTAGCCAACTTATAAGCATTAAAATTGAATTATTAACCTTTATTTAAACCTGAAAATTCACTGAGGTTGCCCTCATTTACAGTGACGTCGAGTGACAGACGAGTCAAAAGCAATTGCACAACAAATGCAAGATAAAAAAAACAGAGAAAATCATGCAAACGTGATAAAACAAAGATAAAAAGGAGGAAAATTCACATTAAACATATTAAAACAAAGAGATTCAATTCACCTAAAACAGTTGCACAATGATATACAGTGGTTTGTGATCATGGTTTTGAATTGTGCATGGGTTGGAAGAGTGTCAATCTTTAAAGTGTGTTGAAGGTTGTTCCAAGAATCAGGAGCACTAAAGGAAAAAGGCAGATTTTCCAAAGTCAGAATAAACTCGGGGGACCTTAAGTATGAGCCAGTCATTTAAACGAGTTGGATAGGGGGCAGAGTTCCAATTCAGCTTTGTTGTTATGTAAGGTGGTAGTTTAACAATAAGGGCTTTGTAAATAAACAAATATGAATGTTTGTTACGTCTATCTGCAAGAGAGGGACAACCAACCGTATCATACAAAAGACAATGGTGAGTATCATAGCTATCACCAGTGATGAATCTGAGGGCTAGCCGTTCCATTTTGTCATCATCCGAGCACCAAAACATTTTGTGAATTTGAACAGACATTTCTTTTATAACAGAAGTTCGTTACTCATCATATTATGGACTATACAAAAGAAAATGTAATTCATTTTCAACTTCTTCTAACTCGCATACTTCGCACAATCTGTCGTCCTCCTGGATGTTTTTAAATCTACCGACTTCAAGCTCCAGAGGGAGGATTCCTGTTCTTAACTGTGCAACTAAAGACCTTTGACTCCTTGATAAGTTTGCCAGAACATAAGATTCAGTGCCATAATTGTGCTTGATTTGAATATATGTTCGTAATTTTGGTTTTAACAATATATCTTTCGACCATTTTTCTTCAAATATAGCAAGTTCTTCTAATTGTGTTCATGCTGCATGCTAGATTATTACTATATATACAATATATTGTAATTCAGCTTCCTCAAAAATAGCATTATATTCTGTAGCCCATCGAGCATTATGTGATTTACTCCAAAGAAAAACCTTCTTATTGATCCTGTAGTCTGACATATTAAGCAACTGATTCCACAGTCTTATCATTTCACATTTTTAGATTATTGAACCAGTAATTCAACCCATATCACCCTGAACAGCCAAAGTAGGAGCAAACTTATGAACACTTAAAAACAGCATGCAGCTGTATTCTGTATATAGTCTCCTATTCTACATTCTTTGAAGCCTATATATTTATATTTTGTTATTCATATTTATTTTAAAGGTTCTCTATTTGATATCCAGAGCATTAATACAGCAGCAAACAACTGTTTGCTATGTAAAGATATAGAGGAGTAATGTCTACCTGAGCAGAGAATGAAGTCTCTCTCCCTCTCTGTGTGTCGTAATCCAAGTTTCTCCATGCTGTGTTGACATAGCCGGGCCGGCCATGCGTGCCTTTTAGAGCATGTTCGTGTATGTGAACGTGCCCCACTTGTTAGCTCACAGCCGCTGTTGCGGAAGCATAGCACCCACCCTTTGGTTTCCCCCCAGGTTAACACTGTTAGCTCTGTCAGCACTGTTGCCTTGGTTTCACTGTTAGCGCTGTTAGCACCGGCTCAGCAATCGCTATGTCGAGAGCCGTGAGGGGGCAATAGAAATGCTCCCAATCTCGCATTTAGCACCTTTTAAGTTATTTATTAATGTTAAGAGAATTGTCCATTCAGGAATTTTACCTTTAATATTACATTTGGACTGTAAAACATGGCCTTCAGCACATTTCTTATAGAGGGTATCAGTCTTGCATCAAATAGTGAATTCCACTGTGTGCAGAATGTTGTATGCATATCTGCAGTGTTATATTTTCACATCTCACCGTCAGCAAGTCTACAAAGGTAGAGTTATTTAAAGCTTTGAATGGGTCAGTTGGGTTCTGTTACAACAATTGGGTTGGCATGGCCAGTGGTGTTAGGGCCCAATATGATATCTTTTATCCCTGGTGGAGACGATATAAGTATTTAAATAAATGTGCGAAACAATTATTGACACTAACAGGCACTAAAAGTTTTCTAACTATCAACCACACTGCAGCAGCCAGTCTCAGCGAACTCCGCAGGCACACAGGAATAGCATCCACAGGCTGACTAGCACTGAGTCTGAGTCTGACTATAGTATGTGACGTGAAGGATCCGGGAAGCCTCCAACCGGTCCCTTTGGTATTCTTTGGCAATAGTTTGTATGTGACGTGAGGGCAGCGAGTGTGAGAGCTGGAAACAGAAGCAGCTGAGTCAAGTCAAGTACATAGGTTAGCGATGCTGAACAGCCTCAGTAGCGAGTTCATACAGCTATGGTAGGGCCCTGGAAGCTAAAGGAGCATTTCTAATGCAACTCAAAGTGCCCATTTTTCTTCTTTTCAATAATATAAACAATAAATTCAATATTTTTTTTCCCTGAAAGACATATTTATTTTAGTTGGAATTTTTTTTGTAGATTCTTCTATATGATTTCCTTTCTGCCACCAAGTAGTTTGATTTGTGAGAAATAAAAAAAAAACAAAGTTTTTATTCAACATGAACAAAATCATTGAAACCAAAACAGTAAAAATGACCACCGGAGCCAATAAGCTGACTAACGACTCCGAGGGGGCAGCTTGTGTCTTTTACTCATCATTATAAAAGGCTTTTATTTCCTTGTGGCTTTTACTCTATATATCAAGTCGGAGGTCATTGGCTCTCACATTAAAGATTCATAAAACCAGTACTAGGGATATGGAGAATTTATGAAACGCTCCCTCTGCCTGCTTATTATTGTAAAATTGCCGATATGCCGGCGGGTGACAGTATAAGAAAACAGGATACATTTTTCTGCATACAGAAGCCACTGGAGATGCAAAAGAGTCGCGTGGAGCACTCAGTAATGGAGGGCCATCACAGTAAGCGGATAAGTATTTTGATGCTAATATCGCCAACCTGACGATCTCTCACACGTACAATACCAGTTTTACACCCCCCCCCACCGCCAGCACTGTCTACAGAGGATCATTATGCATGGAAATGACTGGAGTCTGAGAGAGCTTGTTTAAACTGAGAGAGGCTACACTGAGGAGAGATGGAAGGATGAAAAGACTTAACTGTTTACTGTCAATGAGGTGAGACAAATCCGGCGCAAATTTGGAGGAGATAGATCGATGGATGGATGTAGGGAGGGAGGACGGAGGACGTTAAATGGCCTATATATAGTCTTACTGTTTATGAAATGGAACTAATGGTGTCGGAGGTCTGCCTTTTCCTCGATACTGGAAATCTCTTTTTTTCTATTCATATAAAGATGGCCTGATGGGAGTGTGTGTGTGCGTGTGTGTCCATTTCTATGTACTCTTACCCACTTGTGTGTCAGTGGATACTGTAGGTGTATGTCCATCTTTGTTTCTGAGGGTATTTGTGCCTATTGTGTGCAAGTGTGTGTGTGTGTGTGTGTGTGTGTGTGTGTGTAAAAATTAATCAAAGCGGGGGCGATGATGAACAGTTTCTGTAGAATTCTGTCAAAGGTTAAGAGCTAGTTATTTTTAAGAATGACATGAATCTCGGGGAGACAGTGATTGCCTAAATGACCACTGTAATTACCAATTACTTCTTGAAGCAGAGAATATATTCACGGCATGTAGCCAGCTAAATACAGACAGGCATTAGCCCATTTACGTACTAATGCACATAATTTAGATCCTGAAAAGGGCAGATGGGAACACAATGGAAGATATAATAGATACGTCTAATATCATTCCAAAAAGAATATTGGATTCATGGGAGATGAATATTACTTTGTGTCAGATTGTTTTTCCATAAAACATTCAAAATATATTTCATCTTTCCTTGCTCTTGTTTTTGCTTTTCTCCCTCCCTCGTTCCCTTTTGTATGCCGCCACCGCCACGCTGTGATCGCTAACGAAGGGTACTGCAAAGGAGACTTGTGTGGTGCCTGTTTGGCAGGCTGTTATCCCCCTTTCGGCATTAAATGACAATGAGGGCTTGACATTTCACATAACTAGCCTGGCACCACGCGTTAGTTACCTGGCCCTGTGTGTGGCGCACAAGTTCAGAAGTTAAACTTTCACTGTGACGCCCACAAAACAACAAAAGGGCGCAAATCAGAGAGAATATATATGTATATGTTTTGTTCCAGACTTGATTTCTATCTGTCACCCAGCGACCGGAGACGAGGGAAGTCGAGGAGGGGATGGGGACGGGGGGAGAGAACATAGGGAAGAGAGAAAAACAATGGCTGACAGGCCTGACTGGCGAAAGGATATTTACTAAATTAGACATAAACTGCAACGCTCTGCATCTCCGTCAAGGAACTTGTAAAGTCTCATAAATAAGTAAAGCGAAATGACAGAGCCGGAGCACGCGAAACAAAAGTGGTGTACAGAATCCGACTGCGAGTGCGAGTGCATACTGCATGTGTTTGTTTGTGTGTGCTTGGGATGTTTTTTGGGGTTGGGATAATGAGTTGTCGTTTTGCTGCTCTTCTCCGCTCAACAACAACCTTTCCCGCCTCTCTCTTACACCACACATCCGCTCCCTTCCTCTCCACCCTCGTTCCTAACTCTCCCTCCGTCACCTCTGCTATTGTCAGCCCCTCTTTGGCAGGATAAAAGGGACACATATTTGCTCTCGATGTAATCTCGTCCGTGTTCTATCTGATAAATACTTGGAGGAGAAGCTGATTATTGTAGTTGGCGGCGGGGATCAAAGGGAGACGCGCCGAGAGAGGGGCGAGTGTTTTGAATCCAAACTTTGAGCATATGACTTCACCCTCCTCCTCTTGTTCCCCTCACCGCATTGCTCACTCATCGCAAAGTCATGTCCATGCCGGCCGCGACCCGTTTGAAAGGGATTAGCTTATTCCATGTGGGGTTTTTCTTTTAGCGAGTGTTGGCACTACATAGACGGCGAGTCCATGGGGGCCCTGGGATTCACATTGTAATGGTAGTAATAGCTATGGGGAAAAAACACACTCTCGCGCCGGAGCCATCGCAAAAGCTCGCCCTCTCTCCGCCAATATATTATCCCACCCCCTTCATCCATGCACAGCCCCATCACAGAATGTGTCAGGATTTAAAACGGGACAGGATATTTTTAAGTAGCAGGAAACAAAGTGTGTGTTGACTGTTTATTTCTTTCACTTGCTTGCTGTCATCTCTTGCCAAAGCTGTTTAGCAGCAGCATTGTCACTCCTCTGTTCGCCACCGGCTCCATACTCTCACTTCTTCTTCTTCTTCTTCCTCTTTTTTTTTTCTTTATCTTTAAACAATACCTGCGTTTTACAGTAGCAGCACTTTTTTAGCTGTGTCTTTATTTTTTTCCTCCTCTTTTTTTTTTTTAGCATCATCACTTTTGTTGGCAGTTGTCTTCAATAGTTAATGCCTCAATGAAAAGGGGTGACAAACAACAAACCGTTGCAAAAGAGCGGTTTATTTGTTACGTTTTGGAGGAGAATTTGTCTTTCTACATCCTGTGCATTAACCCTATACTAGATGCCCTCTGGCATGGAAAAGTCCACCACAGGGTATCTGAAGTGACCGTTTTCATGTTAATCATACAAAAGATTTTAGTGCCTTCTATAAGGCCTTGGTCTTGCATTCCCATGCATTGGCTTGGGACTTTTGTTTATTTTAAATACTTTTGGTTACAAGTAAGACTGAAACACCTGGAAGATGAAATAGCACATTCTTTTAATTACAAATTAAAACAAAATTCATAAGCAGTAAAATACACCTTTTCTCAGTTGAACAAACTGAGGGGGTTTACTGCTACAGACTTGTCTGGAATGACCAGTAGATTATCATGGCTAATCCTAGCTATGCTACTGCTACACTATACATTTGACCATTTACCATTATATTTGTAATTGTCACTTATGGCTACCGTTATTCAGCAAATGTTCAACAGTTATGGTAACACTTTCTATGATGCCCATGTTTATAATGCATTATATACATACTTATAATCTGCTTTAGAGCACTGTATAATTATAGTTATAGGCGGTCATAAATATTCATAATGCATGGTAACATAATCATAACACAACAAATATTTAATAACGTCTTATAAGTGTATTATAATTCCCATTGTTGTAATACATTATAATATTTTATAATGCATTATAATCATATTATAATGCATTTTTTATTATTTAAATTTTGTATCTGTCCGAAATGTACCTTAAAGGGAGATTTTCTCTTTATCAACATGGAAGTGGGTAAATATGCTGCTTTACAATTTACAAACAATGACAGATATTGTCCAGAAACCCTCACAGGGTCATAACATGGCAAACTGCAGCCCAACAGGCAACAACAGCTGTCAGTGTGTCAGTGTGCTGACTTGACTATGACTTGCCCCAAACTGCATGTGATTATCATAAAGTGGGCATGTCTGTAAAGAGGAGACTCGTGGGTACCCATAGAACCCATTTACATTCACATGTCTTGAGGTCAGAGGTCAAGGGACCACTTTGAAAATGGCCATGACCGTTTTTCCTCGCCAAAATTTAGTGTAAGTTTGGAGCACTATTTAGCGTCAGCATTATTATTATATTATTATTAACTTTTGCAGCCTTAGTTTTAATACATAATATGTTTATAATGCCTTATTATCACATTATAAGGCTTTATAATGTGATTATAATTTACTCTAAATTGTTGTTGTTTGCTTTAAGTAAAATTAAAATTAATTTAATTTAATAATTATTAAGGTTATAATGTATTTCAACTATGGGAATTATAATACACATAATGATCTTTGCCAAAAATAATTCAGTGATTGACCATCAATTATGAAGTAATATGATCGTTGACCTTATAAGTAATTATAAAATGCTTTATATGATTATTGTTATAAAGCATTATGAATATGTATGAGTGCTTATAACTATAATTAAACAGCGCCATAAGCAGATTATAACACATTATAAGTATGTTTATAATGCATTATAGAGATGGGCATCATAGAAAGTGTTACTGTTGTGGACATGCAAACTTTAGTCACATCAATGGAAATAAGTGTGTAAAACCAGTCCTATCTAGAGGGATCTCTTTGACCAGATGACAAAGCTGTCGGTGTTCTGCTCCTTTTGTGAGGACATTGTACGTCCTGCATTTCAGAACAAATTCCTTACTCCGGAGCAAGCCAGACTCACTCATCCTTTTGTTAATTTTATGTTCAGATTAGCTCAATAATACGAGGAAATAAAACAGATTTTTCATAGCACCCAGAATGATGCGAGTCCTCTTGCACCCTTGCTAACAGCTGCATTCATGCATTGGAATCAGCAGACAACATGCCCCAGCTGATCGTGGCCTAAAGCCTTGTTTGGAGAGGATTTGTTTTACAAGGGAAGGTGGTCTAAAATAATCATTACAGTCCCCTCCAAATCTGACAAAATCTGCCACTAATGTTCATGGATTGTGTGTACCGGCATCAGAACAAATTCCCATTTCCCTGTGATCATCAGTCTCAAAGGTGAAACAAGTGACTCATAAAAACCACCTGCTATATTCATCAGCAGCAAGTTTTTTACTGTCTCTACCTCCTCAAACGTGAATATTTTCTGTTTTTCTGTTATACTAAATTAAATGTTGTAAATGGTTGGTTCTATTAGTCGGACAAATCAAAACCTTTTCACACATCCTTGACATTTTACAGACCGAATGATCGATCGAGAAAAACAATCAGCAGATTAATCCATGATGAAAATAATTGTTAGTTGCAGCTCTACTATTGTTTGTCATCAAATCAAGTTATGTATGACACATCATACATTTCAATGTGATGACAATATTAAGTAAACTCTTTGCTGACTGATTGCAGAGACCTCATCCAAAATTAACCATGAATATTACAGATGTAATTAGAAAATCTTAAAAAATGACTCGCAGTCTTTAAGAAATTAATTTTGATAGGGCATTGGATTGGTTGGCAGACAACACCAATCCTCTCTGCCCCTTTTCTAAATCATGAATTATCAACTCCGCCATAGAGGTTATGTTTTCAGTTTGTCTGTTTGTCAGCAAGATTACGGAAAAACTACTGGCCCAATTTTCATGGATGGAAGAGTGTAGCATGGGCCAGGAATAAGTCTCAGATCAGAATCACAGGGAGGATACACACATTATTTTTCACTTTCGTTAACATTGCGACCTAGGGCATTTGGCCTTGGCGGAGGTCTGCACTCTCCGAGTGCCCCTCTAGTTTTATTATATATTTATATTAGGGCTGTCAATCGATTCAAATAGTTATTCATGAACAATTGCAAATTAATAGCAAATTTTTTTATCTGTTCAAAATGTACCTTAAAGGGAGATTTGTATAGTATTTAATACTGTTATCAACATGGGCTTGTGCAAATATGTTTGCTTTATGCAAACGTATGTATATATTTATTTTTGGAAATCATTTAACAACACAAAACAATGACAAATATTGTCCAGAAACCCTCACAGGTACTGCATTTAGCATCAAAAAATATGCTCAAATCATAACATGGCAAACTGCAGCCCAACAGGCAACAACAGCTGTCAGTGTGTCAGTGTGCTGACTTGACTATGACTTGCCCCAAACTGCATGTGATTATCATGAAGTGGGCATGTCTGTAAAGGGGAGACTCGTGGGTACCCTTAGAGCCCATTTACATTCACATATCTTGAGGTCAGAGGGGTCAAGGGACCCCTTTGAAAAAGGCCATGACAGTTTTCCCTCGCCAAAATTTAGCGTAAGTTTGGAGCGTTATTTAACCTCCTTTGCGACAAGCTAGTATGACATTGTTGGTACCAATGGATTCCTTAGGTTTTCTAGTTTCATATGATGCTAGTACCTTCATTAGCCTTAAAACTGAGCTTTCTACAAACTAAGAAAATAAACACAAATTGCGTTAAAGAAATTAGTGGCGTTAAAATGAATTTGAGTTAATGCGTTATCGCGTTAACTTTGACAGCCCTAATTTATAACATTCTAGTAATTATGTTGTGTGATCAAATCATTATTGTGACCTTTGCATTCTTAACTGTCAGTTATCTGCATTGTCGTTGATCTAGGATTTGAAGCTGAATCTTGTTATCTACGATACAACATAATTTGTCACTAAATTCATGCATAAATGCGACCGGAAATGGAGTGAAAAGGTAATTTTAGCACAATTCATCTCGAAATCAAAGTGAGAACACTGTTAACCACTGCAGATAAGCGCGAGTACAAAATACTAACCCTGATATCCATGAGCACAGAAGTAAGTGGTGGCTGTGAAGCCATGGCATTTGAATGACACATTGATGGCCACGGCTCGTACGTGGCATGCCAAGAGTCCAGAAGATAGAACCAGTCTGGATCGGAGCGGGCCAAGAGCTTAGTGGGGAGTCCACAAACTGCTCAAAGCTGACATTTGTGCCTCCAGGAGGTACGCAAACAGGGATAGACATACAGTCAGATCCAACTACCCCCCCCACCCACCCCCCGCGCACACACTCCTCCCTCCCCACCCCTCAACCCACCCAGTTGTCTTCATCTCTCCATCAATCTCATTTAATTGTTTTTCCATTGGAGATGTTGTACATAGATAACTCACGGTACATTATTCCGACTCCTCCGTTCTCTCCAGCAGAAGTGCCATTTTGAGAGCAGGCCCCGTCTTTAGCTGTCTGGGGGACGGTGGGGAAACTGCTGATGTGCTGTGGATCGTTTTTTCCTCCAATAGTGCTGGAGTTCATTTAATGGGCTCAGGTTCTTGTTAAATCACGCAGACTGATTGCTTTTATGTACTACCGCACTGACTTCTCTATTTCACCACAAAATAAACAAAGTGTTTAAATACAGGGAAGGGTGAAAGTTGTGCCTGGATGTTAGAGGACGGACAATTATAAAAAATCAAATTTTCTGAGAAGAGCAAAAGGAACCACATGTATATTTGATGACGGCAACATATCCTCAAACCCCAAACCAATATCTTTTATGAGAGCAGGAAACAAGGATTAATGAAAGGGATTATGTTTTACTCTGGATCCGCACGGTTTCTGCCGTTCACTTCAAACCCAATTCATAGAACACATATAATGAATGAACAAAAGAAGAGATTTTAAAGCAGGAACAGCTTTATTACATAGTCTTTTCACGCCTGTTGCTGATTCAAAGTTTTGATTAAATCTGGTGTCTTGCTGTAAACCTTTTAATCTTAAGTGGACATCTGTTAGGCAGTTTTATCGGTTGGCGTTTTTCTTAATGACATCATTGGTGAATTAATGCCAGTGTTCCAAGAGACAAAAATATATAAACTCTTGAAATGCAGAAATTAGCTGGGCTGTGGACATTATGAGCCAGACACTCTCTGTTTTAACCAGATGCTGTCCAAAAACACTACGGCTTGTCTGTTACCAAGTACTAGATACAGAAGACAGTGAGAAGACAGTACTTGAGTATCTCAAGTATGTTAAGCATTAGCATTTTAACAGCCATCTGTTATTAAGAAATAAGAAAAAGTCCTCCTGCTGAAGCATCAGATTATCACTGATAATATACAGTATACTGATGCTCAAAGCAACAAATGTCACTCATCAATCAGCACATTTATTAGCAAGACAAATGCCAAAAAAAGAGTAATAAATGTAAGCAACCAAGGTAGGCTACATCTTTTACCACGACATTTACAATAATCCATCAATGCTCAAAAGGATTTGGTAAATGACAGAAATGTTGAGAAATGCCAGAGAACTACCTTGGATGTGTATTATCTCTGACAAACACGATGTAGTTTGAAAGCAGAATTCTCTGGTATCGCTACAGGTGTGTTCAGACAGAATGCAAGGCGAATTTTAGACAAGCCGTCCTCACCGACAAAAAACGTCGCAGAGAGCGACAAAGTCCGCATAGGGTGGAGGTCGGGGTGGATGGACGGGTCAAACGAGCACAGGACTTTCATCTCGGAGGTCGTAGGATACGTAACTACCTTAGTATGTAACTCTGTTATTACCTAACCAAGTAGTTTTGTTGCCTAAACCTAACCAAGTAGTTTTGTTGCCTTAACCTAACTAAGTATTTTTGTTGCCTTAAACTAACTAAGTAGTTTTGTTGCCTTAACCTAACTAAGTAGTTTTGTTGCCTTAACCTAACTAAGTAGTTTTGTTGCCTAAACCTAACCAAGTAGTTTTGTTGTCAAAACCTAACCAAGTAGTTTTGTTGCCTAAACCTAACCAAGTAGTACCGTTTCACAATGTTAACCACATGTTTAAAACTGCAACCCTTTCACAACGTTAAATAGAACGGTCACATGTTTAAAACTGCGGCTGTTTCACTACAGTCATATATGTCGTTTTGGGAGTCATTTGCAAACAACCTTTTCTGTCCTTTAGGTATCAGGACGTGTTGATTTTAGAGGTGGTGGTGCGATAGCCTACAAAGTCAATGTTAAGATGCGACTGGACACAAGTAGATGTGTCCAGTTGAAACGATGTGAGGACAGGGTTGAAGATACGTTCATGCAAGTTGAAACTATTTCAGCAATCACTTGTATATTGCTAGCTATCTTACAGCTAACATCTGAACAGAGTTGGCATATTGGCGAATGTTGTCATTCTCTAAGAATGAGCGAGCAAAGGCTAGACGATAATGATCAATCATATACATTTCTCCACCAGGAGTAGCTCTATTTGACCAGAATTAGGGCTGCACAATTAATCAAATATTAATCGCACTCACGATTTTGGCTTCCCACAATTAAATGAACATGATGGACTGTGATATTGACGTTTAAAATGCGTGCTCCGCTCATAGAAAACTCTGCTGCAAAAATCAAGCGCTTCCTAAACAAACAGCTAGAGATGCTTAGTACAAATGAGTACTGGGTGATGGTAAATTATAATGCTATCATGATGCACTCAAATGTAAACTTGTAAAGTGTAGTTTTAGGTATGAAACTTGAATAAATCCATGTTTTCACAGCAATATAAAATAGATATTAGACAGAATTATGACGCGTTTAACTTCCAATCAAAGCAAATATTTAAATAAAAATGCAATCTTTTATTCCCTAATCATTTTCATTGTGTGTTTTTATGCAAATAACCACAATAGATGACAATAACAAAGTAAAAGGATAATTAGAATATTTGACGGTTGGAGTTTAGCACAACATGGAAGTGAAAGCAGCACTCTGTTTATTTAAATGTGAAATTGCAATAAAAATATTTTGTCCCTAATCTATAAATAATCGTGATCTCAATATTGATCAAAATAATCATGATTATCTTTTTCTGCAATAATCGTGCAGGCTTAACCACAATGCAATGAACAAGATGCCACAAGCCTTTGGGTCAGTAAAGTTATTTTGTCAAGAGGTTCTACGTGTTACAAAAATACATTTTAAATGAAACCATACTTGTTGTAATCATTCGAAAGCTTGTGGTCTCATGTGATGTCTCTGGGCTGCACATGTAAAAGCCTTGTGTACAAAACTCAGTCCAATTCATGTCATAGTTCACGAGAGAGATCCTAAACAGCAACAGAACTCAAATAAATTCCTGATTCAACATCACCGACACTCTTTATTCGTAGTCGTGAGCACTCATAGCTTTGTACATTTCCACTGTCTTACTTATTACTTACTCAACATAATATAGTCTAACTGTGGACTCGGTAAGGGTTCAACAGAGTGGGATCTGTGTGATCAACAAAACTGTTCTGCATGGTGCCAACCAGCACTGATGACTTTCATAAGGACGCTTTCCAACAAAATTATGCAGCGCGCCATGAAAGTGGTATGCATCCACTTTAACAAGGACTCTTTGTTTTATGCTGTTGCTCGCCATGTGTCATTGACTTTAATGCCTTATAAATACCATTGATATATTAAATTGGTATTACACCGCCGTATTTTTATCATCTCTGAGCTTGTTTCTGGCGCCTTTTATATCAAGAGGGAATGAGAGAAAAGATGAAAAAGGCTCTGCCAGCTTTTTTTTTTTTTTTCCTTTTTTTTTTTGGAGTAGGCTGTTGGTGAGTTCTGTTCATTTCACTCAGGGCACTTTGTGTTGATAGCTTACTGTGCACATAAGAAGCGTGCGGTGCAAGAAATAATTGTTCTTTTCATGGTAAGAAAGGCCATATCAATTAAGAGTAAATAGTCTCCTTAGTTATTACAGTACAGCTCAGTGGCATGCCGTCAATTGTGCTCCATTCCCCTGTTTTTTTTTTTTTTCTACTGTCTGTGCACAAACTGTATTTAAGCCTTGTGATGTTGTAACCAGCATTTAACATGAGAAATACTCACAATATGCGCTTATTTGTGAGTCATCGTCATAATGGCTGCGCATGGAAAAGAAGGAGATGACATTTTTTTTTTTTAAAAGCACTCAAAGAAACGATTCATTCTCTACGTTTAACAGTTTCTTTCTGAATGGAATGCTTTAACCACAACAAATGGTCTGTCTATTGAGGGTTAACTCTGGCACTTTGTTTTTCATTTTTGCTCCAAAGCTTAGGGATATACACTGTAGGCCTATTATTTCTCATTGCCTGGGGACTTTGTCTTGAAAGGAAACAGTCATATTGTATAGAAAGTACGCAGTTAGAATTCATGAGGGACTACGGGGATATGTTTGATATATCCACAAGTAGGTTCTTTCATTGACATATGATTGTTTTACATTCTTAAACATTTGCTGCAAAAATGTACCAAGCAGATCATTTTTTTTTTAAATCTTTGCATATCATATTAGGGATGATACTGTCAATTCTTCTTTTAATGTATATGCATCACCACCATTCCTCCTGCCCACTGTTTGATGTTTTGCAATATGTTTAATGTATGTGCCGAGCGCCTAAGCTAACAGAACTAAACTCAATCCACTGTATAATTGAGTCTCAATAGACGTAACATTAAACAAGTAGAAAAGATACAACTCACAGGGCAAATAAGCTCTCATCTAATTGTTAGAACTGGGTCATATATCAGTCAGAGGAGTGATCTCAGGAGCGGGAAGATGATCATTATTGCCTGTATTAATGGATGAAGAGGAGTGATAGCGTTTCATGATGGTAGTGGCTTTTGACCCCACTTGTGTGTTCCTGTATGGAGCTGGATCAAGATGAGTGGTTTGACAGCCAAGAGTGGGAGGGGGAGAATGTGCGAGATAATTAGAGGGCAGATAAAGAAAGTGGTTCCAAAATGTGATGTCTTAGAATATGTAATTTGAGCCTTATTTTCAAATCAAGATTCATGAACATTTACTGCGACAATGACGATTACGTTTTCTGATTAGTTTCTATTTTGTAGTGGTGGAAGGATTCTGATACTTAAAATTACACTATGTCACTTTTGAAAGAAGAAACAACACATTCTCCCTCTTAAAAAACGAAGAGCTGAATTTATAAGCAATAAAAACCACCCTTGTTCAATTCAACACACTCAGCTGCTATACAGCCTTATTTGGTCTCGTATGAGCAGTTATTTATGGTGCTATGATGCTTCTTTACTTGTGCTACTCTTACACTTTGTTTTGGCATTTACCAGTATCCAAGAGTTGCCACACTTGTGTTCACAAGGGCTGCTGTTTAGTAAAAGTTACATAAGTTTGCTTTAAGTAAAAGTGTCAGTCGATTAAAATATTTAATTGCGAATAATCGTATGATTGTCCATAGTTAATCCCAATTAATCAAATTTTCTATCTATTTATTATTGGAAATCAATTAACAACATAAAACAATGACAAATATTGTCCAGAAACCCTCACAGGTACTGCATTTAGCATAAAACATATGCTCAAATCATAACATGGTAAACTGCAGCCCAACAGACAACAACAGCTGTCAGTGTGTCAGTGTGCTGACTTGACTTTGACTTGTCCCAAAACTGCATGTGATTATCATAAAGTGGCCATGTCTGTAAAGGGGAGACTCGTGGGTAGCCATAAAACCGATTTACATTCACATATCTTGAGGTCAGAGGTCAAGGGACCCCTTTGAAAATGGCCATGCCAGTTTTTCCTCGCCAAAATTTAGCGGACGTTTGGTGCGTTATTTAGCCTCTTTCGCGACAAGCCAGTATGACACGGTTGGTACCAAAGGGTTTTCTTGTTTCATATGATACATTTATCTCTAAAAAAATCGCGAGTTGTGTTAATGAAATTAGTGGCGTTAAAACAAATTTGCGTCAACGTGTTATCGTGATAACTTTGACAGCCCTACTTACTATTAAAACACTTCGTATGGACTTGCATGGATGAGTAGCAGACTTTTTTTTTATAGATAACCTTTATAAATACAGAGGTTTTTAGTGAAGATGCATGTGTTTGGGAAGTTGTGAGCATAAGACTGGATAAATGAGACTTGGATTATACTGCATTATTTTTGCTGTTGTTAAACCCGGCCCCCATTTACTTCAATTCATCAAAACTTCACTCTCCACTTTTGGATTCTCCGTTCACTATGGAGGCATGCAATAAAAACAAAGTTTTCTTCTAGAATTCAAGATAATACGGGGTGAGTAATTGATATACAAATTATCATTTTGGGGGTGAGCTATTTATACTATTTCTATTTTTGGGTTCTTTACACTTGTACTACGCTACATTTCAGAGGGATAATATTGTGCATCAATAACCAGATATCAGAGTACAGCTGGATCACGGCTGTGAAAATACAGAAGGTTGATAAAGTGAAGTCATTCCTCAAACCATCCCCCCCCCAGACCTTCCTTAAAAGGTAGCAGTTAACATTTTCCAAGACATAAGACACTGTACAGGTGTGAATGCGAGTGTATTTGTCTCCGGTGATGCCAACGTGCATGCGATTTCCCCACGAATCCCCATGAGGATGCATTCAAACACAGTATTGAGCATCACTGTCACCTGCGTTTTGCCAGCGCTCAGAGCCCAAGACACAACCACTGCAGTCCTGCGAAGAAAATGGAAGAAAATAGACTTGAAATGTAAAAATGATCTTGCTATGTTGCAAGCAAGAGACCACAAAATATCTGACTGTTGAGTACTTCATCATAAACCGTGTCTGACTTTACATATTGATAAAACAATAAATACTATAGACCTACCTGCCTTTTAGAGGTTTGTAGACTTTCTACGCAAATTGGCCAACATTTTCATACAGTATGTTAAAAGATGAGGCAGAGTGTTTTATACACAGTTTGTTCCAAGTGTCCAGGGAGAAACAGGTCAGGGATTAGAACTGAACAAGACCTCGGTCTCATCACGACATTTCCGTCCAACTATTCGGGCTGTAAGCGTATGATCGACCAGTGCCAAGTCTGGCCTTATGCTTTTTGTCATCGTGCCAGCTGCAACATCCCCTGGTAGGCCCCAAAATGATGCATCTTCTTTGATACATTCTTAAGTACACATCAGACACAGTCAAATATTAATCTGCCATGCTCGCCGGCCAAACAACATCTGTCTCAAAACATGAACTAACATTCCCAGTTTTTCTCTTTTTGGCTCACAAGAATATGCCCCTCCAACTTCAGAACATCCATCCGCACAGCTATGCGTGTACGCTTGTGCAGTTATTTACCAATTCATAAAAATTCAAATACTCAGAATAAAATGTAGCAAACAGAAGAGCAACCATAAGCATGAAAACACATCAGATTTATTCTGCCTGCCTTGTTTACCGGTTCACGGAACACTGCATGCAAACAGAATGCAAATGCATTTGATTGAATCAGGTGATGCCGAGGTAATTGTATTTGGAGAAATGTCCAAGATTTTTTTTCATCATTATCAGTGGGGGGTTTTCTTTATGAAATCCATCTTAAACAAAAGCTATCATCACTCCCGAGCCTTGTGATCTTCCTTTGTCACATGCGGATGTGGATGCGTCTTTAATTTCCTTTCAATTAAAAGTAAATATACGCCTTTATTTTTTTTCCCCCACTGTGAAATCCAAACAAGAGGAGTCAACATGAGCAGACAGGTGAGGAATATTCATTTATATCTGCCTGCCGGTTTTTCTTTTTTTTCATTGTTGATGCTGATGATGTGATTCAACAGGCAACACTGTGCCTGCGTGCACACACCCACGAGTTTGTAACGGGAAAGAAAAAAAAAAGAAAAACCTCCATGCCGGCTTGTCTTGTTCAGAGCTGGATGGGAAAGACAAACAAACACCAAACAAGTGCAACACAACACAAACTTTACTTCATCATTAAATGGCTGTTAATCCATGTCCCCTGTAGCTACAGTTGCTTTGATCAGAGCAAAATTGTCACGAAGATGCCGTTTTTTCGTTTCTTCTTATTGTGTAGTTGCCCGTCATTGTAGATATTAATGCAGTGACAGCAGTATTGCTTATTGACAGCCACCGCTGTGAATTAATTTAAATCCATGTAACTTTCCATCAGCCCAGTGTGTTGGATGATATATCTGGGTAGGAAGGTTCTTTTGTGTTGTGATATAAACTCAACTTGTAGAAGAACTTATGCTAAAAGTACTAATAGTAATACATCTACTACAACTAGTAGCAGTATTGTAGCAGTGAGCTGTAAAAAAGTACTGTGTAATGTCTTACCGTAATATAATTACTGTTTTTAGTATTAAGTCATTATATTTTCATCCAGTCAAGACGCGTCTGATCCAGAGGTCGCGTCTTTGACTGAATTCTTTTAACAATGATGGAAAAATCTGAAGGCCGTTTGTCATTTTGACGGACGCCAAAAGAGGAGACACATACCCTCCAGAGTTGGAGTGTGTTTGAAGACATGGCTAAGCTAGCTGTTGATAGACAGTAACTTTAGAATCTAGGCTGACTACCCATTGAACCACTGCATCTTGTTTTTTGTTTCTACATTGCTGCCCTTATCAGTATTTGTATATTGACAATTAATCAAATGACTTTAGAATATTAAGGAGTTGCAAAAACAAATCAATGACAAACCCATTTCCAGCAGGCAGACTATGTGTCTGCGCCGGTGTCCGTCCTTCCCATTCTCTAACACAATATCCCAGGAACGCTTGGAGGGAATTTCTTCAAATTTGGCAAAAAATGTCCACTTGGACTTGATGATGAACTGCTTAGATTTTGGAGGTCAAGGTCGCTGTGACCGCACGTCCGTCCTATTCTTGTGAACGCGATGTCTCAGGAATGCTTGGATGGAATTTCCTCAAATTTGGCACAAAAGTCCACTTTTACTCAAGGATGAATTGATTAGATTTTGGTCACTGTGACAATTTGCCAAGTACTTTTGTCGTCATTTGCTCATAGTTGTCAGAAATCAGTGTAACTTTTAAAGAAGTTAGTAGCTGTGGTCACCTTGAACAATGTGGATTATCTTCTAAAGTACAAATTTGAAAGTTTGCCTTTTGAAGAGAAACTTGTGATTAAACACTGCGGGATATTGATTTAAATTAAACCTGTTAAAAATTATCAGATTTAACGTGGAGGAAAAAATGTCTAACTGCAAGCTTGTCAGAGAAGATGCTTTTTTTCCCCAATATGTGTTATTCTGAGGGAATGGTACCTGGTTAAGAACAGGCTTTCAGGATCAGAAACATCTTTCTGAGAGGATTACCAGACATGAAAGCAGCAGGAGAACGCTGTAAAATTGGGCAAACATAGCTACCCAAATTGACAATGAAGGAGTATAATAGCAAGGAGTGTGCCCAGTGAGATTGTCACCTGTGTTACACTGTGTGGGAAATATAACATGGCATATTATGTAAAATTGTGTAATATTGTGGTTTTGTATTGGTGCAAAGTAGTTATTAATGTTTGATTGTTTGAAGGTTTGATGTTTCTAGTAACACGCCCAACACTGACTACTGGTAGTCACTACTAGTAGTAGTGCTGCTAGTGCTATAATTAATCCAACAAAGACCACTGCAAATACTAATTTCGAGAGTCAAAACTACTACTGTTCCTGCTGGTATTATTTTAAGTCCAACTGCATGTTTAGTTTGGTAAAATTCTTCTCCACATTTGTCTTCCGTCACACAAACTGCATCCACAGTTAAAGCAATAAGTAGAAAACAACAACATGGTATTCAATTTTCTCATTTCACATCAGGAAGGATACTGGTTTACCTTAAGTAATACTGAGTCAAGGACTTGATTGAATTTCACTGATGTCATTACGAGGTCACATTTCAGTGTGTAATATGATATAAATTTAGTTACCCCCCCCCCCTCTCTGTCTGTCCCTGCCCTGTGCGTGGGACTCTTGTTTGTGCTTTTAAGCTAGCCTGGTTCCCTGTGCCCGACGCAACATGATGGATGGTCCCATCCTTTACAAATGTTTTATTGCATCTGTCATTAGCCAAAGGTGGCGCAGGCATACTGTAAGAATATGCATGTGCGTGAACCCACCACGCTGCAGGAAATCAGTTACACACACACACACAACCACAATTGAATCTCCTCTTCATCCCTCTCTCTTTCTCTTGCATTTCTACAGTTATGCAGCCTTTTGTCCAGGCACAAACTCAAAGCTATACCTTGAATCTGTTCAGTGCACCAAAGCAGTGATGAGACGGGGTATATTATATATAGTGTGGTATATTATATCTGGATGCGCACACATGTTCACTCCCTCCTTCCTGCACTGGGCTGTCCCAACTGTCCTGTTATGGGGAACTCCGCTGATTTTACACATGACGTTCAGTTCACTAGTCATGGGGAGTGCTACTCAGTCTGTGAAAAAACACATTTCCTATCATTTCCACTGTGGCTTTATCAGAGCTTTATGGAGTCTAGGGATGCACCGATCTGACTTTTTCAGTCCAGATACCGATAGCGATATCTGGGCTTTGGCTATCAGTCGATAC
The DNA here is from genome assembly GCF_015220745.1 of Sebastes umbrosus. NCBI lineage: Eukaryota > Metazoa > Chordata > Actinopteri > Perciformes > Sebastidae > Sebastes > Sebastes umbrosus. The sequence goes on from NC_051270.1 coordinate 4,884,906, forward strand.
ACAGTACCCATCCGAGACCAGTGTTTAATTAATCAACTGTATGCCTCACTGTGTGGAAGTGACTGGGGTCATTCTTTTATGTGTAAGGCAACATCAGGCTTGATTTAAACATTGTAAAACAAAATGTAAAAAATTAATACATAGCCTACATATACATTTACTGAATTGTATTAAAATAATAAACTGTATTCCAGCAACTTGGTACATTTTTTTTTAAATAAATAATTAAAATTCAAGTGTAAACCTTTTTAATGCAGCAACAAATTAGTCAAAACTTAAACAAGAATTTAAATTACAGCATATAATGTATATGCATATAGAATTGAATTTAATAGATCGGCCTCATTGTCACCGATACCCGATCCAGCTAATTGAGTCAGTATCGTGCATCCCTGATAAATAACCCTTATGATGTCATCAGCTGTTATCTGGTATCTCAGTTTGGAAAGACTGTGTTGCAAACTGGAGGTATGGAGTTTTGAAAAAACATGATGCTGGGCGGGTCTATCAAAAAGATGCTTTTTAGTTGCAGTATGAGAAATGTAGGATGCAGAATATTTGGAGCTTGACCTATACTAGGGATTAAGCTCGGGAAATCTCACCCTCTGCTGCATCAATTTTGACCATTCTTCAGTCTTTTGCAAGCCGGCCCATTTATGGAGTTGCAATACTAAATTGTTGGAGTACCCCTTTAATAAATCTTTTGCCTTGCCTTTCATTATTGCCTTAATCAGGGCCATGGGTAAAGGTGTCATTGACAGTATCAGTACCACCCAACATCACCCATATCAAGCACTCAATAACAGCGCTGGGTCTGTGAGGCAATTTTGTGGCACGTAGTGGCCACGGTCAGAATCGTCACTTGAAGTCCGCTGGCCCAAAGATACTTTGTCCCATACACAATTATTACTGTGTGCGTGCTGTATTCATTAATACATTTTTTTCTGAGCATCCCAAACACCCCAAAGGTACACTTTATTTTATTACAATTTGAGTCATTAGGTCCAATAAAAATTAACAAGACTAAGAGTCCACAGCCATGCTAGTGGCTCAGTGAGACTGTGCACAGTGGTGCTTTGAGCTAAATCCTAATGTCAGCATGTTAAGATGCTCACAATGCCAACATGTTGATGTTTAGAAGGTCATGTTGACCAGTATCACCATCTTAGTTTTAGGGCTGGAATACCATTTTTTGGGGTATTCTTTGGTAGAATCAACAGCGAATTTTCTTAGCTTAGGCCGGAGCGGGGGTTGGGGACCGCCGTGACCGGAGGAGGCAGCACGGACTCATGTCATTAAAGCAGCACAGTTCTTCTGTCAAAGGCTTTTTTTCTGAACAGAATGTGTCATGATGAGTCCACGAATGCTGTTTTTACGCCTCGTGTGGACGGAGCACACGTGTCTCTGTTTGCACTCAGCGTCTCCTCTCCGCATCCCTCTGTGTGTGCGAGTGTAGACGTACCTCAAAGTCACGTTTGCAGGCCCTCTCCCCCTAAATGGCGGCATTTGGAGGCTGATGTTACTGCGCATTGCGCACCGCCTCTCCAGCAGTGCCCGGCTGCATGCCCGTGCGTAATGCAACCTCCGAAGGCTTCCGCTCAGCCGTTTCGAGAGCCCCCCATGGGTTGCGTTCCAACGTAAGCAACGGCGGCGAAGGGCTCCGACTTGGCTCGTCTTCAGGACATGACTCAGGAAGGACTCAGCCAGACATTTCTCCGTTCTCGGTTGAGATGGACGGCATAGCGCTGCAACGCGTGTCTTTCGGTTTAATTAAAGGGATTCATTTTTATAGTTTCTGTTATTCTACAGTATTGTTGTTCGTATTATTTGTCATTGAATAAGAAGCACTTTCCAAAAGGTTTGGTGTGTTTTATGAATATTTGTAATCCCGGGGGGTTAGAAAAAAAAATCTGAATACCAAAATTGAAAACCAAATACCAACCCAATGAACAAATAGTCAAATATTCAGGTCCAGCCCTACGTAGTTTAGCATGTTAAGCTACTAATATTAACACTTAACAAAAATTACAGCTGAGACTAATGGGAATGTCATTAGTTTTGCAGATATTTGGTCATAAGCCAATGATGATGATAGATGAAAAGTCAGGGGCTCACCAACGTTATTACAATTCATCCTGACGGGGACATGAATGACGGAACCGGGTTTTTAAGATTTAGTGTCAATCCATCTAGTAGATTTTGAGATATTTCATTGGATAAGTGAAAACTTTGACCTACTTGTGGTGCTAGAGGGAAAGTCAGGGGATCACCAAAGTCATTAGCCTTCATTCTCTGGGGACCATGAATGTCTGTACAAAGTTCCACGGCAATCCATCCAGTAGTTGCTGAGAGTCAACGTGGCTAAAAAGCCTCAGAGGGGGTCTTTATGCACATGCTCTATGCTCTGAGCTTGAACTTTTTTTCCCTTGTGGCACAGTCCTGGAACTTGGTATCCAGGCCTCTTAACACATCCATGACCCTGATTCAATGGGGGTTAAAGATAACAAAGATGGGACTTGTTCGGTGTTTCCGCCTCGACTTATGTCATTACAGGCCTAGAGTAAATACAACTTTAAAGGTGCAGGTTTGGCTTTAGAGTTTACAAATCTAATCAAGCCCTCAGACGTGCTTCACGTCCGTCCCGAGGTCCATCTTGAGGTCACGGCATTGGCCTGTCCTTTCAGCAGGAAATATTGCTCTTCTGTGATGGAGCGCTTTTTTATCCGGACAGGGTGGTGTCTTTCAGGCGGCGGCTTGTCTTTCCCCCCCGCCAACCTCTTCTCTCCCTCCCTGTCTGTCTGTCTTTCTTTAAGGCTGCTGCAGTGGTCCAAGGTGAGTTATAGAGTCATACAGGGGCCGCCGCTTCTTTCTTGCAACTGTTTTGTTGTTTTGACCCTGCCCCATCTCAAGATTTTTTTTTGAATAAGTGATCTCGCCGTCCTGGATGTTTTTCAGGGAGGCCTCATGCAAAATGAATAGGGGTTGGCACATTTTATTGAAGTTTGATTTAAAGAGGGGGTGGGGTAAAAAATTCGAGGACAGAGAGTGGAAGAAAAGGCAGGAGAGAACAAGAAGGATGTTGTCATAAATTATTTTACTCATATCCAGCCCCGCCGATGTATGTTGCATTGGTAAATAATGCATCACCCCGGCGCATAATTAGGACAACAACACTATTCTTTGCTCTCACTCACGCTTCCAGATAACTATGTTGCTGTTGTTTGATTCCTCCTCCTCTTTAATGGACGTAGAGGCCACCTGATTGATCTGTGAGAGAAAACGCTCACTAAATGGCCTTTAAGTGCTGCTGCTGTTCCTGCACGGTTTGTGTGAACGCATCGCTTTCCTTTCTTTTTTTTTTAAATTCATGTTCAGATCTAAATGATATAGGTTATCATGTGAATGCTCATTATCATTTAGACACCAAATAAGCGAGGGTAATGTGTCCTAGAACACAGGAGGCGCCCCGGTAATGTTTGTCGCCAGTGATGTACATGTACATTGCCTTCGCAGATTCATTACAGCTCGAAACGCCGCCGCCATTGATTCTAACGCAATGTGACAAAATGCAAAGCCTGTTAAAAGAAAGGCGGGAAAAAAACCACTGCAAAGAAGAGGAGGTTATTATTTAATATATGTGTCTGGGTGTATGTGTGTGTGTGTGTGTGTGTGTGCGCGTCTTCCTCTCTCGTCTTTCTTCGGCGGGAGATAACACCTTTTGGAGGAACTGCCTTGAAGCATTATCCCCTAGACAGGATACATGGCTAATCTTCGGCTTTGAGCCATTACGCTACATTTATCTGTGACCCCCTCTCTCTTTATATCATTACAGTTAAAGTCCATAAAAGTGTGTTTAGACAAAGATGAAGGCATTACCTGCTCAGAAACCCCAAGTGCTATTAGAGGCTTAGGCCCCTGCCGATGTGCACTGGATATTAAATATCCTTTATCTTAAATGCTCTCTCTCTCACAGCTCTCTGGGTAAGCTGATATCTCACTCTGCCCTGCCTTATATTGCCATAGGCGTAATAAATACACAGATATCAATGGGCCAAGTTTGTCCCGGTCTCAAACGATTATGTGAGGCATGCCTCCCCTTTATGTAGTGGGAGTAGCAGGAGAGCTTTTATTTATTTCCGTGGGAGGGTAAGGACAGATATAGTTACAAAGTCAGACAGAGTGGAGGAGCAGGGCTGGTTATCTGCTGAGCTGAGGGGACAGGCCGAACCACCCAGACCTCGGGCACACACACACACACACACACACACCCACACACACACACACACGCAGACAGATGACAAACACTTTTATACATAATCCGATGTGCACACCCTTACAGATTGTGAATACTATGCATGGCATAATATGCCATAATGACCAATCCTTAACATGCACAATCATCGAACCAGACTCTTCATCAGATGAGTATCTCAGAAAGGGAGGGACACAGGACATGATATCACTACAGAGGACAAAGAGTCAACTTTATTGTCTTAAGGACATTTGTAACATACACCAAACCCTCTCCAGTTAATGTCATATTCTTTGAAAAGGACACTTCTCTGCAGGGCAGAGAAACGTGAGAACCGAGTCTTTACCCCGTGATGTTATCACACCGGAGCACTCAACCGAAGTTATCAGATTAAAAAAATAACATTAAGGTTTCTAGTTTGAGGGCAGTAAGATGGTGCACGTGGCTGACAACTGTTCAGCAACATTTTTTGTCTGACCTTCGCACGGACTCCCTAAGTATACCACCGCAGGGGGTTTGGAGTTTTTTTATGTGGATGTGTTGCAAATTTGACTGAAACATTACAGTGTCAATGCATTTGACCAAAATATGCCCCACATCCTTCTTCTGTTTTATTTGGGGAACACAGGACTGATGGAAAAAAGGCTATGTTTAAAAGGCAACACACTCAAATGGTGTATGACGTACGACAAAACATCTGCTTCTGTTGTTTTCTTTGTAAGCCCACAAATTGTCTTGGGGTCATCGTGTCAAGATGTCCTGTTAGTTAGCTGAGGCACACATGAATTGTATTACATGCACTCCTCAGATCGGAGGGACTGCCCATTGTTTCGACAGTCCATTTTTCCGAAACCCCAATATGGTCCAAAAATGTGCCATTGGACTGAAAGTCCATTTGTCCGACAGCACGTTATCCCGAAAACGGCCACTGCTCCGACCTTCACTACTTTTTTTCTTACCTACTGGCGAAGGCATGACCCACCACTCTGCCTCTTATTACTCCTTATTAGTTAGGTTTGGGGTAAGAATATCAGGGTAAGCCAACCAGAGATAGAGTAGGGCGGGGTATGCCTTCGCCATGGTAGAAAAAAAATATTGTGACCGGGAAAGACCAGTGACATCATTTTGTATGATAATTAGCCATGTGCTTCTGCACACTTCACCAATTGCTGCATAAAGTTGGCATGATTGTCCGATTCCTCTGTTGGAAAGCGGGTTGCTGACGAAGCAGGCTGAGGTCTTCAATGTAGAAAACTGAATGAAGAATTAATTCCATTATTGTCCAAAGGAAATTTAGCCACATATTGAAACATATCTTATCCTAGATCATTATGTAAATGGTATTTTAGGGTGTTCATCAAGCCATAACACTTAAAGCTGCAGTAGGCAAAACATTTTTGGCACAAATTCCATAATAACCTTTCAGCATATTGTAATTCAAGTGTTCTGAGAGAAAACTAAACTTCTACTCCTCCTCATGGCTCGGTTTTCAGGCTTTAAAAAAATCTAGCCCGTGACGGGAGACTTTGACCAATCACAGGTCATTTCAGAGAGAGAGAGAGCGTTCCTATTGGCTGTTCATTCAACAGAGGCAGCTGTCAATCACTCGCGAACTCCGATCAAACGGTCAAACTAGGCAGCGCTGATCAAATGTGGATCAGTATTCTGTTACTGTAATACCTATTTCTTGAGTGATTGACAGCTGCTCAGGCTCTGATTGGTTGTTTTCCTCCGGTCTGTGAAATCTTGCAGATGCCGTTAGGAGCACAAGAGGACACCAGAGGACACAGGGGCACATTATTTCTTCATCAGATTACCTGTCTCATGCACTACTGTCAGGACATAGTGACCGTTTTATAAAAATAACTTTTTTTTAATCATATTTGCCTCCAACCTGCCTATTCCAGATTTAAACCATTGTCTTTCTTTCACTCTAATAAGGCTAACAAAGCAGACCCACTTTTCTTCAGGTTTCACCATTCTTTTTTTCTCTTTCTCTCACGTATGCCCCCACTCCCCCCTCATGCACCGAGTCACTTTCACAACTTTCATTACCTCTCTGAGGGCAGGCTGAGCTAGCTGGCTGGGGAGATGGGTGTATATCTCCTAGCTATAACCCGCCGTCCCCAGAGTGTGGAGGTCAATGAGATTAACCTATAGCTCCTTTTTTTCCTTCATTACGCACTCCAAATTACACCCACTTACAGACGAGCGAAAGAAAGAGGGAATCATATATGGGCTGATATCTATTTAAAATCTAATCCCTTTGGGTGAATTGCTCAGCCTTTCCATTTCTCTTATGTTTCTGCCTATTGCCTCCGGGCTCCGCTGTGCCGTGGTGCGCTGCGGCGCCGTTCAGGAAGGTGCTATAACCTCGCCCCTGTTCGTATTAACTTTAGATTCATCTGCACTAATATAGGAGACACTTAAGATTATAACTCCCTCTTTTCTGTTGTTATTGCTCAGTTAAACATTACAGACTCGCAGCCTATTGCTCTGTTGCCACGAAGCTAACCGCTCAACTTACTCTGATTATTTACTGTGGAATCCTTTGGTCGTACCTTGAGGCACATCATCTCTTTCCAAATGAGGGGCTATCAGTGTCCAGGTTCCCCTTTTTTTCTTACTCAATGCCATGTTCAGTAACTAAAATAGAAATGTATGGATGAAAACAACGTGCGGAGGGAGGCGTTTATGGCATAGTTTTGTGTTTCCTCTCCTTGTAGCTGAGGCTGAATCTGGAGAACAGCATTTGTTCCTCAATAGGCAACCACACTAAGACATTTTATTATTGTCGACCTCCTCTCTGTTCACATCTGAATATTCACAGCCTTTCACCACACTATTTGTACCTATCAGATGTCACCATTTTTGTTTTTTGGCTCGGTATAAGAATAATGTTCTCCGCGATGTTTCGCAAATACATATATACACTGGTCGGACAATAAGGTAAACACTTGTGCTATAAACAGTGTCTGGCAAACAGGGCTTTGATATGCGAGTTTGTGTGACGACTAACAGAGTTTTGACCAAATCATCTGTTCCCAAACTGCAGGTGCACCGGTCAACAAAACTGCAAGTATGTCATATGTCATGGGCAGCAGTCTGGAAAATGACAGCATATACAAAACACAGGGAAACTGCTTAGATAAAGAGGAAGTTGAAACCAACCAACAGATGTACACTATATATATACAGTGGATATAGAAACGACTGCTGCAACCTTGTATAATCCACCTCTGCTTGCGATGATGATTCACATACTTCAAAGTCCTTTTTCATGAAGTGTTTACATTAATTTGTCTACCCCCTGTTGTTTAGTTAAAAGGATATTTATTGAATGCATTTGAGCATACGCACCGACAAAACAACCGCAATGCCGCGCTCTGATTGGCCGGTGTCACCGGCTCGTCTAATTGAAAGGAAACAAAACCTGCTGACTGGAGGCTTTCCAGATCAAATGCTTCAGACTACCTCGGTTCAGTCTGGTAGGGCTCTCCAGCGACCAATCAGGAGCAAGTCCAGCTGTGATGTGTTTTCCCTGAGAATGAAAATCCGAAGGTGGTCAGAAAATACAGAAGCAGTTTGAAAAAGTTTAAAGCGGCATTAATCAATATGTTTATATGACAATTACACTAATTATTAGATCAACTGACCGTGTGTAAGGTGAAGGGGTCACTCATAGTGATGAGTTAACCCTCAGAGACCTGATCGCAGTTCCCCTCAGCTCCACAGAGCGTTTTAGTGTCTTTCAGCCTGTTATAGAGTGTGACAGGAATGAGTCCTAAAACCCGGAAATGATGCACTTCCGGTTCCCTCGTTGGAAGTCAATGTTTTGTTAGATGCCTGAAATAAGGTCTGTGGTTAACACAAGCTGAAGAGATTTTAACGTTTTGTTCTACGATATGAAATACGTCACTAGCCAGATCCACGTCTGTCCGTGGTGGACTGCTGGCTGCCGGAGGCACCGCTGAAGGAGTTTCTGGTGAACCAGCGTGCTGTAAATCGTTTCGTATGATTTCACGGGGAATCAAACCCGATCACGAAATAGCCAATATTCTTGCTGATGGTCTTGTTTGCTTATGTAAATCATATCGAGGCATCAGTATTACATTGAGACTGTTGTAGTGACTCTTGTAGTTACTTTAAATTGGACATCAATGAATATTTCTGACCATAAATGAGTATGAGAACAAAAGACAAATTTGATTATGGGTACTGTTAACCGACAGAAAGGGTTACATCATGAGTTGTGGCACACTGCATAGCTCTGCCTAAATTGATCTTGTAGTTTTAATTATGCCAGGCCCTTATCTATTCTTCCTCTAAGCTGATAGTTTCTGGACCTTATAGATTTTTCACACTGACCAAATACCTTGTTCTCCATCAGTCATTGTTTAACTCGCAGGGGATTTTTCCATAGCTTTTAGTGAATTAAAGCCCCCTGGGCTCCATGCTCTTTGGGGCCACTGCATCCACTTGTAGCATATGCAAGGCAGAGGCTTCCATGTATAGTAATCATCATTAACAGTACAGTTCAGAGATCAACCCAAATCGGAAGCCGCCGTGAAACAATGGGAAGCCATGTTCAATATTATCTTAACATTAGCGATGATGAGCAAATTTGTTTGTCGGTGAGCACATCTGAGGCCGGAGGATGGTTTGACTGATAGAGCGTCATTGTGGTGGGTGTGACGGAGTAGGCAGCAACCCGGCTCATGTAACTTCCTGGTTATGAATAGCCTCCGTGGAAAGGTCAATGCCATGACAACCATGTGATGGATGTCACTGACGTCCAATTAAATCCTTCTAAAAAAGGCGCCTCTGAGGCTCTTGTGTGTGCTTATTAAATATAAAACAGCTAAATCAAAAGTCTGAGGGCCGGCTTCGCTGTGCTTAATGCCGACTAGGACAACCAAGAGCATTTTTTATTCCTCAATTATTCATGTTTTTGATGAGGGGGTCAATAAGGGAAAGAGCACTCGTTATGAATGTTTGGAGCTAAGCGCAAAGGTCACAACACACAAACACACACACAAATACACATCTTTTCAGACGTTCCTAACTCTTTCTCTCTGGATAAATAGAGCAGAGCAAAGAACAGTACTCCCGTGCTTTGAGGAATGCAAATATTTGTCGCCAGGTTGTTGGTGCTTTCTTTTTTTTTGTATCTATCTCTTCCTCGCCCGGTCCCCCTCTCTAAACGCATACACAAGCTGCTTTGAGGAAACTGGGACAGACCGTCAAGCCATGAATAAAAGGATGCACGTTTTTATTTGTGTATTATTTGGCCCTTTGAAACGTCCAGCACATCCACAAGCGCGTATGCACGTAGACACACACGGCCGCGCGCTCGATTCAGCAGCCCAGCCTCAGTTTCCCTCCTCGAGTCCAACAGTAAAAGTCCTTTCACTTTTAAGCCTACCTTTGGTTGAACTTATGCTTTTCTTTTTTTTCCCCATGTCTTGTGTATCCACTCTGAAATTATAGATGGGGATAATAATAATAATGTCATTTTGTACCGGAATCTTAGTCATTACCTGCAGTAAAGTGCTTCTAATTGATACCACCAGAGAGATAATGATTACAATGCCCTCCAGGAACATATTATTGCAATATTAACCTTTGTATATACTTTTATGCAGAAGACTCTGGCACATTAAGGGATCTCTAAATCTTACTTGTGCGGTGTAATGCCATTACAAAAGAATGGATACTCGGAGGTGTGCCCTTTTCCTGATTAAGTGTGTCCAGGGGTTTGCAGCCATCTCCAGGAAATGGATGACATGGAAGTGCAATTTCCAACGTCTCTCTCTTCTCTTACTGACTAAAGCTCTCTTTCTTTCCCGTGCATCCCTTCATAGTTGTGCACTACAGATAACCTTTTTCTTATTCCCGTGCATATGTATAAACATCTAAAATGTTTGTATGTTTTTTTATGAATAGGTGTTTGCATGTCTTTGATTGCATGTGTCTGCCTGTGCATGAGTGTATTTCAGTGCTCATCCCCGACATTTGACCGACACACTGCACAGCTGCTATGCCACACTCGGTTGGACTCCCCCCCGCAAAAAAAAAACAGCATCCAAACTAGAGGCTATTTTTGGACACAATGCCTTCACCACGATAATTGGCCCACACTGAGGCCGTGATCCCTACCATCAACCGCACTGCAACGTTCCTCTTAACATTACAGTATGAAGGGCCACTGTACGTATGTGAAGTGTTGTGCCAGAGAGAATTGTGATTCCTCAGTGCACTGTGGTTTATGACTGTTTGACCTGATATCTTAAGCCCCTTTCCCACTGGACGAAAAACCCACCAACACCCACTGACTAGGGATGTCACGATACCAGAAACTTAGTAGTCGCTACCAATACCAATAAAATTTCACAATTTCTCGATACCAATTCAATATCACGGTAAAAAAATAAAAGTGAAACAATAAATCCTGTTATGTACTGTCATGTTTTCAGAATTTTGGCATCGACTTGGTAACATCGGTTCTCGGGACATCCCTACCACTAACATCTGGGTTTTGTTTTCAGTGGGAAATGTTATAATCGGCATTCATTTCTGGGACAAAGGACTCTGCAGTAGTCCCGGGTATTTATCGGCTCCAGCTCCGATCGGCAGTGATGGAAACATGACACCCGGGTGGACGTGCTAATTTTCGCCCTTTTTCCAGTGTGATGCTATGTGACGCACGCTGAAGTGAATATATATATATCAGACCGGTACCTATGGGTACTTTGCAAAAAGATAAGGTCACTTATGCCCCCCTTTTGGGTGAGAGTACCAAAAGACCCCATAGACTTCAATGCAATTTGACGTATGCTTGGATTGTAATTTTGACAAAGTCGTATGCATCTCTTGTTATACAAACATTTGTGTGACATGTCTAATAATTGTTTTGCGATCTTGCCTGAACCTGAGCTTTCGGAATACCTTAATAAATTCAGGTTGATCGCCGCCATGGCCCTTCAGTCTTCCCCCGTCCAACACAGCGGCCGGATATTGTTTATCCAGACATCTATACATATTTGATTGCATCACGTTAGGCTAAGTGTTGTCTGTAAATAACCAGCCTGTTAATAGCCAACTGTTTGATCTATAGGCTGAGATTTAGCTGGAGACGACAGTCTGATGCTGCTGTAACGTTAATGTATAACTGTATTACTGCAGCAGCAACCCGCTACACAACAGCTTTAAGTCATTTTTTCTCCTGTGACAGCGAGTTTCTTTCCATCAAAAGGGAGCGCAGCCTCGGCGATGAACCGATGATGGTCTGGTCTATAGCTTGGAGCCATAAAGCCCCTCTATTATATCTTGTTTAGGACATGGCAAGGGAACAAATTGATCAGAGTTTTTGGATTCATTGTTGGTGCAACCAACTACACAATAACTCTTCAGCATAGCATTATTACTATTACCGGTTTGTTTAAAGTAGAAGTTTGGAGATATGTTTCAACTTCTTCTGTTTACACTGTTGCGGTCTACGAGGGACACGGGATTGGTTTGCCCCAAAAGGGGGCGTGGTCGTACAAGCTTACACTGGATGACCTATTGCCGGTCGGATGCATATAATAAATAAGATCGACAAGTATTTGGACAGTTATTATAATTTATTAACAAAACATACAGTTAATGTGCTCTCCTCAAAGCCAGCAGACTGCAGTCAGACATCGGTAATTTGACCTCGCTCATCGTCGTAAAACATACTTCATCAAAACTGTCTTTATTCTTTCAGCTGTTCCAACAATCATCAGCTCTGGTTTGAGGGTTTGAAAGGGAGACTGAATAAGTAAAAAAAGAAGAAACCACTGTAATATTTTCACTGTTTACTAACCCTGCTTCTGGTGCGTCTGTGACGTAGATTGTGACACAACGGGGGAAAAACCAGAAAGGCCAGTGCCACGGCACCGCATACTCGCAATGGGAAAAGAGTTTGCCTAGTTTTAGTGGGTTCTCCCATGTTTAATAAAGCCTGCTTACACACACAAATTTTGGTGGAAAGAGGGTGTTAGAAAAGCAAGAAAGGCAGCAGAAGCAGCAGCAGTGAGCTGATTTGGAAGATGAGTTCCCATGAGCAGATAGAGGGACCTTTGGTTAAGAGATCTTTCTGCAGCTAAGACCAGAGTGCTGCTGACAGAGGGCAAATGAAAATAAATTAATTCAGTGAGGACTGCGGTTATATGTCTGTGTCTGTGTGTGTGTGTGTGTGTGTGTGTGTGTGTGTGTGTGTGTGTGTGTGTGTGTGTGTGTGTGTTTGTGAGTCTGCGTATCTAACCCATGACATGTCTAAAACGGCTTCTTAAGACCTGGTGACACAGGACAGGAAATTGGGATATGTGAATACTCTGGAGACCTCTTGGCTTGGCCTCACACATGCCCAGGACCTCCCACACCCCCCCGCACTCCACCCACCTGCAGTAGCAGGCTTCAGCCTCTGGTGGGCACTGTACAGAGTACAGGTCTAACCCTGGGAGGATCACAGTGATGTAGTCTTGGTGGAGGAGTTACCTCATATGCATGTTGTGGCAGTCATATGTGAAGTCATGATATAGTCAAATGGTAACTTAATTCATGCAATATGAGTGTATCGTTACATACTTTGTCTTTTCGGGTTTTAAGGTTTATCACCTAAAGGTAATGTTCTGGCAATGGAAGACTTTTGTCATGAAGCAAATGTAGATAAAAAAATGTACAACAGCTAAACAGACTAATCCCAGCAACAGTTGTTTCAGCAAGTCCCTGAAAACGGCATATGTTTCGTTGAAGCAACAAAGGCCGCTAAGGGAGTAGGTTTGGGTGGATGGATGGGTCAAAACATCAGACTGGAACTTTAATTTGGAGGATTAGAATTTGTTGGATTTGTTGAGTAAAAAAACACTGCGCATTAGGTGTTGAAAAAAAAAACAATTCACCTATGTATCGCGATTCATTTTTTTTTTTTTTTTTATATTCACTAGAAGTATAAAACCTTACATATCCATTATAAATTAAAAAGAAAATACCACTAATTTGTGAGGGAAATGTCTATTCTTTGATTTTGGGGTTGCCGGAAAACATAAAATAAATAATTCCTCTGACTACATTCATGCTGAAAATCAAACATTTTTACTGTATTTTTTATGCCTTCGCCATATTAGCAAAAAAAATATTGCACCCGGAAAGGCCCAATGACGTCATTCTGCATAATACTTAGCCATGTGCTTCTGTTTGTTGCAGGGAGAGTGTGTATTTTTGGAGCAGTGGATGTTTGTTTTCAGGATAACTGGCTGTCGGACAAATGGGCTTTCGGTCCAATGGGACAATTTTTGGACAATTTCAGAATAATGGGCCTTCGGAACAATGGCATGGCTTTGTTTTCACCGGACCAGGCTTAGCAGTTTGTGAACAATACAAGAAGAGAACAACAATGCAATACAATTATGT